>NC_133325.1:453601425-453901425 GCF_042186555.1 Aquarana catesbeiana
TTGCATTGTGCCTCAATGCATGTGCGGATATAGCCTTAGAACAGGGTTTGGGAGCTACTACTTTAGAAAACAAGTTACCAAATCCTGTTATAAAGTGCAGTTCCCTTTTAAAACTCCTAAAGTAGTGGTTATAAAGCCTGACTTGCAAAGCCAGAAATAAGAGTACTTGCAAAGCCAGTTATTAAGCAAAACTCCTTTTATAACTGGCTTTGTTAGTACTACAGAGCCAGTTAGAAAGCATTATCCACAGAGCCAGTTATAAAGGAGTTTTGAGTATTACTTTTAGTAGTGCTTACCAAGTCTGGTAAATATTTCATCCACAGGCAACTTTCCTGGGTAGAAATGTCTCCCCTTCAGCCTGAGCCAGACACACAGCTGCTGAGGGAGAGAATGCAGGTGCACAATGATTAGAAAAGCCTGGCCAGCTGATCAGAAGACTGCAGTCACAGAGAACAAAAAAAGAGCATAATTGCCCTTCACAAAAGGAGCACTCTCTGGCCCTAGAACATCAGATCCAGCCCTCTCACCTGCGAGGAAAAAGAGTGGGTGGGAAGAGAGGTGGGTATACATCAGAAGACCTGCCCCCGCACATTAAAGTCAGCAAGATGCTGTGGCCGCATATACTGAAGTGCGTAAGGCCTCGGCATCTCCGTCCTTCATCCATTTCTGGTGTCCTGGTTGCCAGGTGACCGGCGGCTGCGGGGCACATGCACAAACCGTGACTTTCGGTTCAGCAACGGCCTAGGTTGCATTGGAACTGCTTGGTGGGTGGGGGAATGGAGAGACTCTCTTTCCGTTCCTCCCACCACCATATCAACCCACGGCTGTCCTGCATGTCACAGCCAGCTCTTGGCCCGGCAGCCCAGACCCACTGGGCAAACTCCTGGTGTGTACTTTGGCCAGTCTAGGCCTACCACCCATCTGATGTTGAGTAGGTCCCCTTTACCACCAAAACAGCCCATTGAGGCATAAATGCCACTAGATCTCCGAAGATGTGCTGTGGTATCTGGTACCAAGTTGTCAGTACCAGGTCCTTTTTTAAATCCTGAAAGTTGCGAGGTTTGACCTTCATGGATTGGACTTGTTTTTTCCAGTGCATCCCACAAATGCTCAATTGGACTGAGATCTGGAGAATTTGGAGGCCAATTCAGCACTTCAACCCGTTCTTGAACCATTTTTGCATGGAGCAGTATCGTGCTTGAAGAGGCCACTGTTATGTAATATCATTTCTGTGAAGGGGTATACTTGGTCAGCAACAAAGTTTAGGTAGATGGTATGTGTCAAGTAACATCTACATGAATGGTAGAACCCAAGATTCCCAGCAGAACATTGCCCAAATCATCACGCTGACGTGATCCATCAGACCAGGCCACCTTCTTCTATTGCGCCATTGTCCAGTTTTGATGCGCACGTGCCCATTGTAGGCACTTTTTTGGCTGTGGACACTGGTAAGCATGGGCACCCTGACTGGGTGGGCTATGCAGCCCCATTCACAACAAACTGTGATGCCCATTTTTTTTTTTTTTTTCCTGCTTTCAACAATCAATTTTAGGGACCACATGTTTACTTGCTGCCTAATATATCCTGCCAACGTTCAGATGCCATTGTAATAAGATAATCAGTGTTATACACTGGTTATAAATTTAGGCCTGTTTGATGTATGCCTGACAAAGTTGTTGTCCAAAAAGTTCTATTAATGCACCATCTGCCCAAAGACTGATTTTGTTTAAAAACAGAAGGGGTCTCCTTTCAAATAAACCCACTCCTATGTTCTTGGTAGTTTGTTTTTTTTTTTTTTTTTTTTCTTGCTAGTCTCCATGAAACCCTTATTTTGTGTCTTTTTGGCATATTGAATTGCTATTCTTGACCTATGATGTTGCTAGTTACTGTATACCTTCAGTTCTCTGTCTGTCCTTTTAGGATCCTTTTTGTGACTGCCTGGATGATTTTCTTCTAGCTCTGCGAGTAACTTTGACAGCCCCAGCTATTCTGTGAAAATTCACAACTTCAAATGTTTTCAGTTTGTAGATATATGATGACTACGGTTTTGTGGCCTCTCAAAACTTTAAAGTGGTTGTAAACCTCAGACATGGTATATGGACAGAGCATATCCCTCTATAGTGTGTACTTGTCTTAATTACAGTGTTTGTAAAGATTTGTTTAAAAAAAAAAATAACAAACATGTTATACTTACATGCTCTATGCAAGGGTTTTGCAGCCCCAATCCTCTTCTGAGGGGGGCCTCGCCGGCACTTCTGGCTCCTTCCCTTCATCAGGTAACCCCTCACGAAAAGCCGCTTTCCCTGGGGGCATTAAGGTAAAAAAAACCCCAAAAAAAACCTTCGAGACTAAACCACTTTAAGAGCACAAAGTGTCATTTCTGTCTGCTGCTTCATTCCTCTATCTGCATGAGTCACTTCTGAGAAGTTTTCCTGACACCTAGAGAAAAAAGGTGACAGGGGAGGGACCTCCAGCCGATTGACAGCCTCAGCTCTGTTCGTGTGAGCTGTGTGAAGGTGGGTGTGTCTCTTCCTTCCAATAAGCTGTCAGAGCACTCCTCACTAAGCTCTGCAGAGTGTAATTTCAGCTTGTTGTCCCCTTTTTTCAGAACTCTCAGTCAAGCTTTATAAATTCTAGATTTTGAGCAAATGTAGAGAAGACTGCAAAAAGATAAGTACAACATATGTAGGAAGATTTGTTTCATCTCTGTTTCTCACCTAAGGCCAGTCACTTCACTGGGTGTATGTACGGGTTTGGGCTGCAGCACTTAATTATAAGTGCATCTGCTTGTCCGTTAGCAACTGTCCACAACTTGTCCTGCCCACTGCTTTCTTAACTAACAGCACTGCCTTTGCTGCTGAAATCCTTCTACTGTGAGCTGTGGTGTCTGGAACAGGGATTGTGTGAGGCACAAATAAAGGAGAATTTGGCATCTGGTTGTTGAGAATTCATTCTCAAAGATCACAACAAACGCTTTAACCTCCGGTTTCAGTCAGATTACAACATTTTAGAAACTGTATGTGCTGGGTACATTTATAGAGGGCTTCGTGACGCCAATATTCTGGTGCAATAGAACGTAATTTGAAAAAAAGAAACCACAAAGATTTCAGTTCCTCTGTTGTGAATTTGGAAGTCAAATTTTTCCCAAATACCTATAGCCTAAAGAGGTAAATGTAAAGTATTATTATTTTTTTTTAAGTACTTTTACTGCTTTTTCAGAATTTAGAAATACTTAAAGTGGTTCTAAAGCCTGAAGGTTTTTCACCTTAATGCATTCTATGCATTAGCCTGGATTCACAGCACCGCCCCTCCCCACCCCTGGCCTCATTTTCCCTCATACACACACGTGGCACAGAAACACCTGCCTTCCGTTCACCTGGCAATGACAGGACTGGCGTCTGTTCCGCAACACCTGTTTCATGTCTTCTGTTGCACCCGGCTGCCCCCCCAACGCTATGCCACTGGGGCTGACAAATGCCTAGGCACCAGCTGCACATCTAAATGGGGTCTTAATTGTTTTTTAGTCATCCTGGACTTCCAGCAGAGCCAACAGATTTTATTTTTAAATAAGCTTACATTTGTTAATGCAGCCATGAGCATAGTTTAACTGTATGATTGCCAGAACATATAGTATACATCACTTTATGACTCTTAAACCCCAGCCTGTGAGAGATGGTGTAGAATCTTTGCAACCAGGCTTGCCTATTTTACTGCTTCCCAAAACAGAAGATGGGCTGGCAGTTCCCCATTCCAAGAATTTATTGTGAACTTAACTGACCCTATTCAAGCCCTTTTTATTAGCATGTTCCTCCATGTACAGTCTTTTTTGACGTAACTGGAGTCTGATGCCTGCTGATACTGCTTTGGGTCCTACTTTTAAACTTCTTATGCATAAGGTATGCAATGTAATGAAGGTTATTATGCATTATGATGGAATATCAATGTACACGCCTTTTTTGGGGGAATTCTAGTTTGAAGGAAGTGCTAAAGCTAGAGGGGTTTCATTGTTGGTACAATTCAGTATACATTTCAGCGACATATCCTACACCCTAAGACAATATAAGGAGATGTATCTTCTGTGTGTATGTATATGTACAGTGGGGATGGAAAGTATTCAGACCCCCTTAAATTTTTCACTCTTTGTTATATTGCAGTCATTTGCTAAAATCATTTAAGTTCATTTTTTTCCTCAATGTACACACAGCACCCCATATTGACAGAAAAACACAGAATTGTTGACATTTTTGCAGATTTATTAAAAAAGAAAAACTGAAATATAGTATAGTATTCAGACCCTTTGCTCAGTATTTAGTATTAGCACCCTTTTGATCTAATACAGCCATGAGTCTTTTTGGGAAAGATGGAACAAGTTTTTCACACCTGGATTTGGGGATCCTCTGCCATTCCTCCTTGCAGATTCCCTCCAGTTCTGTCAGGTTGGATGGTAAACGTTGGTAGAAGCCATTTTTAGGTCTCTTCAGAGATGCTCAATTGGGTTTAAGTCAGGGCTCTGACTGGGCCATTCAAGAACAGTCACAGAGTTGTTGTGAAGCCACTCCTTCGTTATTTTAGCTGTGTGCTTAGGGTCTGTGTTTTTCTGTCAATATGGGGTGCTGTGTGTACATTAATGAGGAAAAAAATGAACTTAAAATGATTTTAGCAAATGGCTGCAATATAACAAAGAGTGAAAAATTTAAGGGGGCCTGAATACTTTCCATCCCCACTGTGTGTGTGTGTGTGTATGTGTGTCTCTATAGATATAGATAGATAGAGATAGATTATATATATATATATATATATATATATATATATATATATATATATATATATATATATATATATATATATATATATATATATATATATATATATATATATATATATAATCTATCTATCTCGCTATAATCAGATCGTTCGTACTGAGCTTTCGAGAGCCAATCACGACAGTTCATCCGATTTTATCATCTGATCGTGGCTTAGGGATCCCTGTAGATGTATTTCTGCTTCACACAGTTGGTTGTCAGAATTCTCACTGGATGGGCAGGGCCTCTCTAAATTTTTCATAAGGTCTGATGTTTCTAGCATTTTTGTGATCTCTGAGATTTCTGCAGCGCATCATTTTATAGCATGGAAGACATTGAAGAAGACTAATATGTGGGGCAGATGCTTATGATTAGGGCTGAAACAACTAATCGATTAATCGACAACTAATCGATTTATGAAATTAATCCATTACTATTTTCATAAACGATTAATCGGCCAGTAACATAATGGGCTTAAAAAAAACTAAAATCGGCACTTCATAGTACAAAAAAAGCAAATAATCGCTACTGTAAATTTTACTTTCACTGTTCCACAGTAAAAAAAAAAAAAAATTAACCCCTTACAGTAGCAAATTGCTCTTCTTGTACTATAAAGGGCTAATTTTATTTTATTTTTTTTTTTTTTTTCACACCTATGTATGTTTTTCGGTGATTTTTGCAGAAACACACTACAGATCATTTAACATGGTTTCCTATGGGACACATTCACATCTATGCTTTTTTCAGCTGCTGCGATTTTGGAAAGGGTCAGGGACTTTTTTTCAGTGTCAACTGGTGCTTTTTTGGTTCAATATACTTCAATGAAGAAGCTGCAGAAAAGCATGTAATGCGTTTTTTTGCAGCAATTTGTGTTTCTTAATCTGCCCAACAACAAATTGAACAAAAAAGCATTAAAAAAATTTTGAAAAATCACGTGCGCAAAAATCAAAACGCACTGCAGAAACAGATCAAAAGCAAACTGCATAGGTGTATACCAAGCCTTATGCTGGTCACATGGATCAATTTTCAGACAAAAAAATCTTTGTACATTCACTGAATGAAATTACATTTTCACTTCCTTTTTAACATTCTGTTTTAAAACGAATGTAATTTCTGAACGAAAACCACATACACTGTCTGAAAATTCCCTTGGCCAAAAAGTTTTCTATTGTTTCAAAATCTTCCCTTCACTGTAGTTGAAAGTTGAAAACGAACGTCGATTTGACCCCACTAACGATTAGAAAATCGAACGTTCTTAAAATGACACCCTTTTTTTTTTTTTTTTTTTTTTTTTTTTTTTTTGAAGGAAGAAGTTGTTTTTGTATGGCCAGCATATAATATATTACAGTTCTGTTTGAAAATCTGCAAAACGACCTTTTAACTTTTTGTTTCTTTAAATTAAAAAATTGATCTCGAAGTCTGATGATATTTACCAGATTCAACCTCTAATAGTATATACAGTATATCTCTTCTGTCTGTTATTCTCAGAGTGGATTGGCAATTTTGCTCCCCAACCATATAGTTGGTTATTTATATTTATCACTGCAAAGAGATATTTAAGAATAAACTGCCTTTTTTAAACGTTACATATTAACTAAATTATAAACAAACATTTTTTTTTTTTTTTTAAGGTTATTAACCGATTAATCGAAACAATCGGCCAACTAATCGATTATGAAAATAATCGTTAGTTGCAGCCCTACTTTATGATGATCATTATTTCTCTGTTTTTACAGTTCAAACACACAGGTTGACTGTAAATCAAGCCTTTTTGTAAACTGGCCTGGACCTGTGATGAATGCTATTAAAGCTCTGGAAAGAATATGCAGTTGTAAGGGGCTATATGTGCAGAGATGCTATGAATTATTTGTTTATACTAAGAAATAATGTGTTTTAAATCTTAATAGTCAGTAAGGGAGGCAATTCTAAACAGCTGGTGAATATATTCACTCTGAAAGCCACCTGTACAACGCTCAACCTCAGAGGGACAGTAGTGCATCCACTGACCCAGAGCAGGACCCGGTTTTAACACTGATCTCGGCGTCTTATTCTAGCTCTATTTCAGACGTGCAAGTGGCCTACTTGACAAAAGCAAAATTTCCTGCATCTACAGTATGTCACAGTTTGTTAGATTACAGCCTTAAAGCGGTAGTAAACCGCAGCTGTTTTTATTTATTTCCTTTTTTAAAACAGCTGTAAGGCAATTGCATAATGTGCTAATGTGCATCGCATACTAGCACATTATGAAATGCTTACCTTGGAACAAAGCCTTCCAGCGGTGCGCTGTTAGAGGGCTGACATCTTTCCCTGGGCTTTCTCCTAGGTTTGCGTGCTCCGGCTATGTGATTGACAAGAGCCGCAATGACGTCACTCCCGTGTGTGGGAGGCCTCGGTTCCGGCACGAAGCTCTGAAGCTCCGGCAAGGTATGCCGGACCCTCAGAGCGGATGCGCCGGTGACATAACCGTCTGCATTCAGCGTGAATATCTCCTAAATGGTGCACGGTTAGGAGATTTTATTTTTTACCTTCAGGTAAGCTTTGTTTTGGGCTTACCTGTAGGTAGAAATCACCAGTTGGGCCTTACTACCACTTAAATACAGCCATCTTTTGTCCAAAGCACAAAAACACCACATCTCTTTTCCTGCTCCAGTTTCTCAACCAGACACAAACACCAATATGCCAGTCCTAGAGGACATATATAATCGGAAGGAAATTAAGAGGATATTAAGGACATTGCATATTTCTCTCCCTGCCCCTTTGGGCACAGAGAGACCTATGATGATTGGGTCACTCCTGAAAGGATTTTCACAACCCCAAGAATCTTTGCTGAACTCTATTCAGTGGAAAAGATTGCAAAAAGTGGGTTATTCCTCTGATTGGCCTGCCGTGTCTGTCCCAAACAAACCTCCCACTGTACCTATTGAAGATGTTCCTTCTTTCAAAGATTTGACAAAGGTCTCTTTAAACTGGCGGGCCAAGCCCTGTAACCAGCTCTCAATGCGATTTCTCTGTTTAAAATGCAGCTAACTTGCCTTGGACAATGATGCACTGGAACACATTATGAGTCAAATATCCAGAATTGTTCTCTCTGTTCCTATGTGCAGAATCTTATGGCTAAAGGCTTCAACAGTGGTATCGGTTTGTAAAACGCATCTCGCATGCACTTTACCAATTCATCAGAGGTCACATAGGAAGATTTTAATTCCCTAAAAAGTACCAAAACCATCCTCCTGAGGAGCCCCTAGCTCCTCCAAATGCAGAGCATGTGCACGCTCTAACCAAGCTTCAACTGGAAAACCTAAGTTCAGCCCTTCGTTTTGGCAGAAAACTTGACCCACAGAGGTCACCAAACCCTTCTGCAAAGCTCTCTTTGCATTGAGGGGGCTCCCTCACTCCTGAGATGGGTGGGGGGATGTCTGTTACAGTTTGCAAATCTTTGGGTCACAGACATCCTAGACCTGTGGGTTCAATTGGTGGTTTCAAATAGGTACAAGAGTTCCAAACTCTACCGCCTCACTGCTTTCTTTCAAAATACCAAAAACTGACCCAGGACAGTAAGATTTGCAGAATGCCCTGAGCCATCTCTTACCCCAGGGAGTTGTCCCACCAGTACTGCCACGGACAGGTTAAAGGGTTTCTATTCAAACCTGTTCACAGTACTAAATATTAACAAGTGTATTTGTTATATCTCGGACTTAAATCCCTCAACAAATCCTTCAAATTCTAAAAAAGGGCATGGAATCCATAGGGTCAGTAACTGCCTCTCTTAGACAAGGGGAACACATGTCATCCATAGACATCCAGGATGCCCATCTACATGTTTGTTCCCATTTACCCACCGCATCAGCGATTTCTTTACTTTAAAGCTGCAGACAACCACTTCCAGGTTGTTGCACTGCCTTTAACCTATGCTCTGCTCCCAGGGATTTTACAAAGGTCTTAGCACCCTTGCTGGCCCTTCTGAGAATTCAGAGCATCCAAGTTACAGGCTATCTAGACCAGTTACATAGTTAGGTTGAAAAAAGGCACAAGTCCATGTAGTTCAACCCACAGTTGATCCAGAGGAAGGCGAAAAAACCCCCCAGAAAAGCAGGATCCAATTTGCTAGAGAGGCAATCTGATTTTCCCTGGATCAACTTTACCTATAAATGTTAGTACCCAGTTATATTATGTACATTTAGGAAAGAATCCAGGCCTTAAAGCAATCTACTGAGCTGGCCAGAACCACCTCTGGAGGGAGTCTCTATTCCACATTTTCACAGCTCTTACTGTGAAGAAACCTTTCCTTATTTGGAGATGAAATCTCTTTTACTCTAGACATAAAGAGTGCCCCCTTGTCCTCAGTGTTGACCGTAAAGTGAATAATTCAACACCAAATTCACTATATGGATCTCTTATATATTTATACATGGTGACCATATCCCCCCTTTTAATCTCCTCTTCTCAAGAGTGAATAAATTCAGTTCCTCTAATCTTTCCTCATTGCTGAGCTCCACCATGCCTCTTATCAGTTTGGTTGACCTTCTCTGCACTTTCTCCAGTTCCCCGATATCCTTTTTGGGAACTGGTGCCCAAAACTGAACTGCATATTCCAGATGAGGTCTTACTAATGATTTGTTCAGGGGAAAAATGATCTCTCCCTCTCCCCTCCCTTTGGAAACCGTGGTTTGGCATTGCATGCTATTATTGGGCTTATGATCTACCAAAACCCCCAGTTGTACTCCCCCCTAGTATGTATGATGTATGCATATTCTTAGTACCCAAGTGCATAACTTTTTACACTTATCAAGATTAAACCTCATCTGCCACATAGCCGCCCAATTGAGACCGGCTTTAAATTGGAGACATCCCGTAAGGACGTTATTCCACTGCATAGTTTTATCTGCAAAGACAGAAATGTTACTTTTAATCCCAGACCCAATATCATTTATAAAGATATTAAAAAGTAAGGTTCCCAGCACTGAACCTTGGGGTACACCACTGATAACCTTAGACCATGTAAGAATCATTAACCACTACTCTCTGAATTCTGTCTTTTAGCCAGTTTTCTATCCATTTACAAACTATTTCCAAGCCTGTAGACTTTACCTTACACATGAGCCGTGTGTGGGGAACTGTGTCAAACGCTTTTGTAAAATTCAAGTATACCATGTCCACAGCCACCCCTCTGTCCAAGGTTTTACTTACCACCTCATAAAAAGAAATCAGGTTTGTTTGACATCTTCTGTCTTTCATGAATCCATGCTGTCTGTTGCTTAAAGTATTTTTTTCCAGCAAGAACTCGTCCATGTGGTCTTTTATTAAACTCTCCAGTATCTTCCCGACTATAGAAGTTAAACTAACAGGTCTATAGTTACTTGGTAAAGACTTTGTTCCCTTTTTAAATATAGGCACCACATTGGCCCTACGCCAATCCAGTTGTACTATGCTCTGTCCTTAAGTGGTTAAGGGTGGCAAGTAACCCTGCTCTAGACAGATATAAAAGGCACAAATTAATGTTTCTCTGTGGTCATTAAAGCTGAACTCCAGGCATTAAAACTTTATTTTAAAGTGGCTGTAAATCAAGTCATGAAATCTGAACAAAGCACATATATCTGTAGTGTTTACCTGACTATCTCCAAAGCTCTAAGTGTGGTTTCTCTCTGGTGCTTCCTTCTTCTGTTATTAGCATGAGTCACTTCTAAAAAGTTTTCTACATGAGATACATTTGTGATGAGGAGGGAGCTCAGCACCCAGCTTGCTATTCGGAACACATCTCTGTATCCATCCTTCGTTCCTGTGCCCTGTGTAGAGGGGGGGGGGGTGTCCCTTACCTCCAATCAGTTCTCACACAGTGTATAAGACCTCTAACTGCAGCTCCCCACCCCCTCTTCTGTGCTCCTGACCAGATGCAGAAGGATTTTATCACAATTGTGTACTTTTGAACAGATGTAGATAAGAGCTGGTTGCAGGAGAATTGGTTTAATCTCTGGGGATCACCTGAGGCTAGTCACTTCACTGGAGTGGATATATGAGATGGTTTGCAACCACTTTAAAGTGGAGCTTCAGTGGTTTTTGTGTTTTATTAAGTCAGCAGCTATGTTATTGGAGTATAGTAATTTTTTTTTCCTGGGAAGAATGGGTACTTTTTCTAATTTTAAGAAAAAAAATGATTTTCAGATGGTAACGTACTCTATTGAGTTATGTGAAGTGTGAAATCGGTTTATTTTTTGGGGGTGCTTTTGCTCTGTAGAGTAAGTACTGTGCTTGGCAGGTAGAATATTTTAGAATTGTGAAACCTGTTGCAATGGGTGTTTTTGTGTTTTGTGTTTGGTTTTTTTTTTTGTTTTTTTTTTAAATACTATATATTTTTTTCAGATCTGTAGAAACCAAAATGCTTTTTTGTTCTGGGTTTTAAATAACTTTTAGCAATTGTGGATATTTTTGGGAAAACACAAAGATGAAAGCAAAGTTGTTTCTTTTAATAGTGAAACTATTTTTCTGAATACGTTTGTTTTTTTATAGAGCTGTGTGGGTATGGGGGAGTTTCTGTGCAACAATTAGTCCCTGTTAGAAGTCCCTTTTTACATACTGTACAGATTTTGCTGGCCATCTTTCTACAAAAGGAATATGATTCACATATGAACAGCTAAAAAGTCAGAAGTCGGTTCATCACCCTTAGGCCCCTTTCACACTGGATCGGTTTTCAGGCGGTATTGCGCTAAAAATACCGCCTGAAAAACGCCCCTAAACAGCCTCCGCTGTTTGTTCAGTGTGAAAGCCCGAGGGCTTTCACACTGAAGCGGTGCGCTCGCAGGACGGTAAAAAAAGTCCTGCGAGCCGCTTCTTTGGAGCGGGGAAGGAGCGGTGTATTCACCGCTCCTGCCCATTGAAATCAATGGGACAGCGCGGCTATACCGCGGTAATACCGCGGCTATAGCCGCGCTGTACGAGCGGATTTAACCCTTTTTCGGCCGCCAGCGGGGGTTAAAACCGAACCGCTAGCGGCCGAATACCGCTGCAAGAACGACGGTACAGCAGCGCTAAAAATAGCGCTGTTGTACCGCCACCGCCCCCACCGCCCCAGTGTGAAAGGGGCCTGTGTCATCAGCCTACCGGTTAATGGTATTTGTTTTAACTTTACAAATTACTAGAATTATCATTGATCTGAATCGTGAAGCATTTCATAGTAATACATGCTTGTTAAATTTTGTTTTTCTTTACAGCAAATTTTATAAAGAATTGTTTTTAGGTTGTGACTGTTGTCACTCAGACTAATAGTGAGGGAAAACCCCAAATTTTTGCTTTTTCCAGAACAGGAGGAGAAGGGAAATCCTTTTAATGGGGACAGCTGTCTGACTTCCCTTACTTTAAAGAGATTTTCTCTTATTGTCAGTTGACTCAAAGACCAGATGTACTGTAAAAGAAAAATCCCTGCAGAGACTCAAAACCTCATTTCACTTGACTTTACTGTATCCAAGTTTTGGTCTAAGTTGGCCAAGATTCAAACTCTGTATTGGCAGGCTAAATGTACCCAAGTTGCCGGATTTTACATGCGATTATTGCTAGTGGCTGTTATAACCACTAGCAATAATAACTGTGTTCTCCCGACAGGGACGGATCCCCCCTCAACACTGTCTGTGTTTCAGAATTTATTTTCGGCAACCCAGGGGCATGGGAGCACATCCATCCCGAGGTGGTCAGTTTTCTTCCTTGCATTCCACTCTGGAGCACAGCCTGCTTGTACTCCAGTCGTCAGACTTCTGTTGACATGCCCCCTGGTAACTCTTCACTGGGAAGATCAGTGTACAGCGGTTTCTCTGCCTCCTGCTGACAAGCTCCCTTTGCTTAATTCACTAAAACACTGTACAAAAAGCGATACTTTAAAGTGGATGTAAACCCGAAATTTTTTTTTTTTTTTTTGATATCACACTGTAGAGTAGATTTCCTATCATTTGAGCCCAGTCTTGCCACACAGAGTTAATCCATCTCTGAGCAATCCTTTTATTGTTCAATGAGAAAAATCTTGACAAAGTGAGAAAAACTTTGTCAAATCCTCCCCCTTGCTGTGAGTGACAGCCTAAGACACGTGCAGTATTTTTTAATTCCCTCCCCCCACTCCTTTCTTCAGCAGCTCTGCAAGGATTGGCTGTTCCACACCTCAGCATGATTTGGCATGCTGAAGTCATGTGGGTACTTTCCTGTCTTTTCACTGGATGTTAGAGATCATAGCAGAAGTTCAGTTAGAAATACACAGGGGAGTGTAGAGGTGGGCGGGGAGTTTATTGACATCACGACTCCACCCACTGAGCTCCAGACAACAGACCCACCCACAGAATATGCAGTTTTTCGGCTCTCATAACAGACAGAGGGGAGACATTTGACAGGTAAGGACACATGCAGGAGGTATGTATATCCTTATAGATAACCCCTATGGCAGTAGCTTAGAAAGGATGACGTTGGGTTTACATCCACTTTAATATTCAAATATGCAGTGTTTTTGGCACTTAATAGCTGTCAGTATTCCCCCAAATGGGATTTCCATCTCACTATCCTCAATCTCTCTTACCCATTGTATAGGCCTTCCCTACCATGCAGATACAGTCTGATCGCCCCCTCAGAGTCAGCTACTGGAGTTCTTCGCCTCATGACAAACCTCACAGCTAGGCTTAGCAGTTGCCCTTACTCCTTGACAAAAAAAGGGGACAGAGGGACGTCATTTCCTTCACATTAGGTTAAGTTGCTTTTATTCACTCTGTCTTTTGGAGAGGTACACAAAGAAGCTCTATTTCTGTCTGCTCTTAAACCAAGCATGATGAAAAAACGCTCCCCCCTTTACGAAGGCTAACTGTCATCTGCCTGCTCTGCCATCTGACAGTTCTTAAATAGGTAAGGGGCGGAGCCACCTGGCGATGTCACCTGGTGGCACTGTCCCCCGTGTGACATCACCGATCAGTGTATGCTGGGTCAGTGATGTCACAGGGGCGGTGCCATCTGGTGATGTTGCCAGATGGCACCACCCCTTACCTATTTAAGAACTGTCAGATGGCAATTAGACTTCTTCACGGGCGGAGTT
Organism: Aquarana catesbeiana; assembly: GCF_042186555.1. Taxonomy (NCBI): domain Eukaryota; kingdom Metazoa; phylum Chordata; class Amphibia; order Anura; family Ranidae; genus Aquarana; species Aquarana catesbeiana. Next base: position 453,615,283 of record NC_133325.1, read on the forward strand.
TTTTTTTTTTTTTTTCGGTTCCTCGCCTGCCAGGCTGATGACTCATCCATTGTTAAGGATGCAGCGGCCAGCTTCCCAGCCCAAACCTTAACCAGCTATTCACTATGCCCTGATTGGGCAAAGCTTTGCCCAATCAGGGCTTAGAATGCACTGTACAGTGCATTGAGGTGTGCTCGGCTGTTGAACATCTCGCTGAGCGCCCCGCAAATTCGGGTGTTTTCGGTTGTTTTCGTCGAACAGGTGATGTTCGAGTTGAAATTTTGCTCGGGTTGAACTGTTCGCCCAACTCTAGTTCTGAATTTACTGGAGAGTGCTGATGAGTGACCTTGTAGTTCCTTTCACAAGCCCTGCAGCTTTGTAACTGACAGCCTGTATACAGGTACGGGCTGAAAGCTGCAGGGCTTGTCTGCAGAAACCTGACATTGTAGCCTTGATCTATTGATCACCTGTGCAATGCTTTCCAGGCTCTTGCAGGGAAAAATAATAAACACACGCTTGTTTTCAGCATAAATATGTGCATTTGTTGTTAATGGATGAACTTCTCTTTTTTAATGGTTGGGAATGTCCCATGGTCTAAGAATCAACTCCTGTATCCTGTACTGTTTAAAGTAGAACTCCAGCAAAAGCCGAACTAGTCTTAAAAATGCTCCCTCCCCCTCCTAACACCTGTACTAACTAACTTGTGTAAAAAAGATGAATATACTCGCTTGCTTTCAGCCCATTCCGGTCCGTTCATGTGATCTTGTGATCTGGCTCCCAATTGTCAGTTAGGCCCAGGAAGGGACCACCGATAATGGCTGCACCAGGGGAATCTATGGGTGATGTCATCACTCCTGGCTTTCACAGACGTAGTTGGGCACACTCTTCATTCCCCTGCAGCCTACAGGGGTTGACGCAGGTAATCACGTCACTGGAGTGGGCTGACTATAAGTATATACTTTTTTTTTTTTTTTACACGGGTTAGTTCGTATAGGTGCTAGGATAGCTGAGGGAGGATTTTTAGGATTAGTTAGTCTTTAACTGGAATTCTCCTTTAAGATAACAGGAATTTTGTTGTACATTTTATTTAAAATTCCATATCTTGGTAGCACAGGACCAGGCATGACACAGGTCTTCCCCTTCTTTCTCTGATCTTACTGCTTACTGAAAAACTGGAGCCTTGAAGAGTTGATGGGGTTATATGGGGGGGCGCACTTTGGGGTGCAGTTCTCAGCAAAGCATTTGCCAGTGTCCAATCATCTAAGGTAGCAGCTTATAAACCATGGTCTAAAGATCAACCCCAGTGTCTTATACTGTACTCCAAATAAAGGAATTTATAGGTATGTCAAAATTCCTATTTTTTTTTTTTTCCTCTTTTGGATAGAGCTCTTTTTTTTCCATTGGGGAGATTTTCTTCACTTTCTGCTTTTTGTCCTATAGCTCCAACAGGAAGTGAGAGGAAATCCTCCAAAGTGCGAGATATCCCTGGTAGTCACCAGCATCACTCAACTAGGCCTGCTTTAGAAGATTTCCCCTCTATTCAAGTTCTAGTGACCATTCAAAATTTGAGACTTTCTTTCACTTTTGCTGATAATGGGCACCAGAACAAATAGAGGGAATCCCCCCTAAGGCCTGGTTCACACCTATGCGATTTTTGGTGCTTTTTGCAGAAACGCACTATAGTCCATTTAACATGGTTTCCTATGGGACACGTTCACATCCTATGCCTTTTTCAGCCGAGCCGCTGCGTTTTTGGCCAGGGTCAGGCTTTGTTCACAAAGACATTTTGAATCGCCATGCTTCTGTCCGCAATTTCAAAACGCACTGTTAAATTATCAAATTGCACATCAGCATGATCGGGGGCCAAACTGTTCCAGTTGCTAAAAGTTCCAGAAGTACTTTTTGGAGAAACACGCCGCACAATTTGGTTTGCGTGACTGAAGCCTGATTAGTGGCGTGACAATCACGGCAGAAGTGCACCGTGTTTTTAGGTGCTATTGAAATGAATGGCACCTGAACATGCGGATATGCGATTTGACATTTTAACGGCGCGTTTTGAAATCGCCAGCAGAGTCGTGGGGATTCTGCCCATGATTCAAAGCACTTATGTGTGGACAGAGCCTCAGGTACTTTTTTAAATGCAAAATGGTGCGTTTTTGGTTCAATAGACTTCAATGGAGACGCTACAGAAAAGCATGTAGTGCGTGTTTTTGCCGCATTTTTTAAAATCTGCCCAACAACAAATTGGCCAAAAAAAAGCATAAAAAAAACCACACAAAACGCATCAAGAGCGTGTGTGCAAAAAAGCATGGTAGAAACATATCAAAATCAAACCGCATAGGCCTAACTTGGACATGGACAGCAATAAAAACCTGACATGTTCTAATCCCTATCCGCTTTTTCCAAAACTACTAAAGACATTAACGTTATTTTAATTTACACTAGGCTCTTTTAATTTACACTAGGCTTTATTCACAAAACTGTACACAAAGATCTTGATTTTCAGCCTTGTGACTGCAATTATGAAATCTCATTGGACTGTCAAGGATCCTTATCCTGATAGCTTTGTGAACTGAAACTTTCTATTTTGTAGCTTTGCCTACAAAAGAGGTGTTAAACGCTAAACAAATTTTGTTGAAAAGTGTCACTTAATATAATGGTGGTGACCTCTTGGCTACGCAGATCTTGCTGCTGCATTAATGAAAGCTCCTGCTCAGTCCTGCCCATGCAAGGCACAGTGCAAGCAGTTCATTCTGGTTCACTGACTCCTCTCTCTCTCACTTTCTCTGTACAGAAGGCATTTGAGGCCAGGATCAGGGAAAGTTCAGTGTGCTTATGAAAGGGATAGGGAAATGAACTGTGTGTGGGGTGGGAGGAGGGGAGGAAATGGAAGGCTTTCTATTACTCTCATTGGGCACTGGGGAATCTCATACCAGTGAATGGGTTATGTGCACAAAGAAGTACCCAGCATTTTATAGTAGAAAGGATTATATGTTTGGCATTTAAAAAGTTATACATGGCAGAAGTGTAATTTACTTTTATGCAATGCATGTAAAACTAGTGCTAGCTTGTCTTTCTCTAATATCGCAACTCTAAGTAGATGTGTGAGGGATCAGAACTTGATGGAAAGCTGCATTATTTTACTGTAGTTTTAGCATATTTTTTTTTTTTTTATGTCACTAGTGTCTTATTATGCTACAAAGTGATCTCTTGAAAAAAGTGTTGAGACAGCGATGTAACTACATAGTGAAATCTGTCTAGCTGTAGGCACATTAACATTTCTTTTTCAGTTAGCCAATACTCGGGACCCGTCCACACCAGAACGCTATGCGGGAAGCCCTCATTCCATGCATGTTTCCTGCACCGCATTCAAAGGGCACTGCCCTTGTAATCTGCAGCGGATATCTATGCATGCTAATGTCACCCTAAACGCAGTGCATTTGCCTGCATCGTATCGCATGATACAGAAGAACCAATGCGATCCAGTTGCAGTTCCTTTTTTTAACCACTTGACCTCCGGAAGATTTACTCCCCTTTATGAACAGGCCATTTTTTGCGATACGGCACTGTCAATTGCGCGATCATGCAACACTGTACCTAAATTTTTTTTTATTCTTACAAACAGCTTTCTTTTGGTGGTATTTGATCACCGCTGCTTTTTTTTTTTTTTTTTTTTTGCGCTAAAACAAAAAAATGGCAACAATTTAGAAAAAAAAAAAAAAACAATATTTTTTACTTTCTGCTATAAAACCTATCCAATAAAAAAATTAAAAAATCTAATTTCTTCATGAATTTAGTCCAATATGTATTTTGCTATAAGTTTTTGGTACAAAAAAAAACAACTCAATAAGCATATATTGGTTTACGCGAAAATTAGAGCGTCTACAAACTATGGTGTATATATTTATGGATTTTTTTGTGTGTGGTGTGGCGTGCGTGTGTGGTGTTTTTTATATATATATATTAGTAATGGCGGCGATCAGTGACTTATAGCAGAACTGCGATATTGCGGCAGACGATCGGACACTCACACTTTGTGGGAACCAGTGACACTAATACAATGATCAGTGCTAGAAATATGCACAGTCACTGTACTAATGACACTGGCTGGGAAGGGAAGGGTTAAACATCTAGTACAATCAAAGGGTTAACTGTGTGCCTAGCCAGTGTTTTTGTGTACTGTATGTGCTGCTTTTACTAGGGGAAAAATGCATTGTAGTCCCTGCTTTGCAGGAACACAGAATCCATCCCTTCCCCGTCAGAACAACAATCTGCCTATGTAAACAAGGCCAAATTGGCTTTCTGTGTTTACTGATGATTGGTGGGTGCCGGTGGACATTGAGTGCCCGGCACCTACAGATCGGCTTCTGCTGTGAAGAATCACAGCAGACGCAGTAAACATGCGGCCACTGCAGGCGGAAGTGCAGGATCACATGTACGGTATATAGTAAAACTGCTATAGGGCGGTCAGCAAGTTTTTAAAGTAGTGCATGCACTACTTTTTGGTGCGGTGCGATTTCAGCCCATTGCTGGTGTAAACGAGACAGATTAACATTTGTTTATTTTCTCAAATCGCCTTTCAGGACAACCTTGGAGAGAGAGCGTAGCTCCGCCTTCTTCACAGGAAACACATGCAGCCTTTAAATCCCTCCTCTTCCACCATGGCCTCAGTTATTGTGTTTCCTCCACCATGGTGGAAGCATGTGCCTGGAACCAGGGAGCTGCGCTCTCTCGAAGGTTGGAAAGTGTAAAGCTTACCGTTTTGTTTTCTTGTGTCTAGCGACCATCCCAGCACCCCCCACAAGGGTGGGGGGTGTTCCGGAGTCCCAGGTCTCTCCATCTCAGGGGAGTTTAGGGCCCTCGGGAGGTGCGGTGTCTGTGCCTGGATTCCACTTCTTTGGCTCTGGTGGCCGGGCGGGGGGCGCTGCCGGTCAGCGGCATGTCCCGTATCTTGGTTCCGGGTCCCAGCCGGCGAGTGCGTCATGTCTGGTGACGCGGCTTCCTGTGGGGGTGTGGCGCTCGTGGTTCCAATTGCCTGGAATGCAGAGACCAGGGGGAGGGTCCATAGACCGGCGCTTCTGGCCCTCGCTGATGACGCTGGGACCGGGAAAATTTAAAAACACGATGGGTTTTTGTGTCATTGCTGCTGCTTTTCTCTGCAAGATGGATGAGACAGACAGCGACGACGGATGCAGGCGCCCCTTAGCACCGGTGAAGCCCAGGTAAGAGGTACAGTGGTGCCTTTTTATTCTTATCCGTATGGACTTTTGTGGGTTGTTTGTTTCCTGCTGGAGGGTCAGAGGTTACTTCACTCGGACCCTGCAGTGTGGACTGGGTGCCTTACTAATAACACTGCTCGGGTTGTTTCTGTTTCTTCCCTTTGGCTTGGTGGTGGTTTAGCTGTGCACTAGTGGCAATTTGTTTTTTAGGGACCCTAGGTTTAGTTTAAATTTTTTATCATTACAGGAAAAAATGTTAGGAAAGACTAAACATGTAAATCCACCAAGTAAAAGGAAATGTCCTTCTTGCAATAATCCCCATAGAGATTCATGGCAGAAGGCGATGTGCAAATCCTGTATTAAGGACCTGGTGGAGGAAGAAACTTCCTACAAGGACTTATTCTCTTCAGTACTGGAACTTACGAACTCACTGAGTTATGTCAAGTCCATGTTGGTACAGAACCCAGCAGCTCAGGTTGAGCACCAGCATCCACCACCTAGTCCGAGAGCATCCTCATCCAGGCCACTGGAGGCTGAGGACTCAGGTGATGAAGGGGGAAGTACTCTTCTCTCACTCAAGGATTCAGATGAGGGAAGACGATAGCCGAGCCTCTCGGTACAAGTTATCTTTGGAGGAGGTGGACGACCTCTTAAGAGCAATCTACACTACCTTAGAAATTCAGGAGGAAAGGGTACAACTGTCAGTTCACGACCAAATGTACCAGGGTCTGGATGAAACTAAACACAGGGTGTTTCCAGTTCATAGGGTTCTATCAGAGTTAGTCAAGAAAGAATGGATGGACCCCGAGAGAGGCCCGTCCTTCTCGAAGACCCTTAGGAGAAGGTTTCCCTTCGAAGATAAGGAGTCTGAAGTCTGGAATAAGAAACCATGGGTAGATGCCGCTTTCTGGCAGGTTTCCAGACGCACAGACCTTGCCTTTGAAGACATGAGGGTGCTAAAGGATGCGATGGATAAGAAGACAGACTCCCTCCTTAAAAATGCTTGGGATTCTACATCAGTCAGCCTCAAACCTGCTATGGCTTCCATGGTTGTGGCAAGGAACCTGGAATGCTGGGTGGATTAGCTGAAAAGCCATATTGAAGCGGGCACACCGCAAAAAGATCTGTTAGTCTTTTCCTTTAATATTAAAAGGAGTTAAGTATATGACCGATGCATCTGCTGAATCGGTTACATTGGCAGCAAGGTCATCGGCACTGGTGAATTCAGCCAGACGTGCGGTCTGGCTGAAAACCTGGTCTGGTAACACAGATTCCAAGGTTAAGCTGTGCAGTTTACCTTTTTCAGGTGATCTGCTTTTTGGTCCAGACCTTGAAACAGTCTTAGATAGGACAGCCGACAAGAAAAAGGCTTTCCCTGCTAAGAAGAAACAGCCGATTTTTAAAAATAATTTTTCGTGCTGTTCAACAGTCCCATAAAAATAAGGAACAGGACCGTAAGAGCCGTTGGGGCTTCCAAAGGGGTAAGGGAAGAGGAGGAGTTCTTTTCAGATCTCCCGGAGTCCAGCCCTCCAAAAGTAAGTGACAATCTCACCCCAGTAGGGGGAAGATTGTCGGCTTTTCACCTACAGTGGAACAATCTCCAAGTTTGTTTGTGAAAAGCTTCATAATTTGGGGTACAGGCTGGAATTCTGAGCCACCCCCGAGCAGATTTTATGTTACCGCCCTACCAAAGGATCGGGAAAAAGCTTCTGCAATGATGAGCCTGCTGCAGGATCTGATTCAGCAAGAAGTGATTATCCAGGTTCCAAAAAGTCAAGAGGGCAGGGGCTTCTATTCCCATATATTCCTAGTGAAGAAGCCTTTGGGGAAGTATCGATTTGATTCTGAACTTAAAGATCTTGAACAAATCCATTCGGTACAAGCATTTCAGGATGGACACAATTTTTTCAATTACGAAACTGCTGACTCCAGACGGTTTCATGGCATTCCTGGATCTAAGGGATGCTTATCTTCATGTTCCAATAAATCAGGCTTCTCAATGCTTTCTAAGCCTGGCCCTGGATCTGGGGACCTCGGTCTGGCACCTCCAATTCAGAGCTCTGCTGTTCGGACTTTCATCCTCCCCCAGAAGTTTCACAAAAATAATGGTGGAATCTCTGGAGCCTCTGAAGTTAAGAGGGATCTCAGTTGTCCCCTATCTGGACGACCTGTTCTTCGCAGACTCAAAGGAACAAGTCTTGGCAAACCTCCAGGTGTCCCATGCTCACCTCAGGAATTTAGGGTGGCTTCTAAATCTTGAAAAGTCAAAACTGAACCCTCACAGGAGATGAAGTTTCTGGGTTATACCATAAACTCGGTGCTAGAAGATCCAATCAGCGGTGAAACAAGTTCAGAACAACCTGTCAGTGTCAGCCAGGTCAGCTATGGCCGTCTTAGGCCTTCTTACGGCATCGATTCCTGCCATTCAGTGGGCCAGATTGCATTCCAGACCCCTCCAGTTAAACATACTACGCAGTTGGTCCTACCAGGACCCACTACAGAAACAGATAAAACTTTCCTTAAAGGTAAAGAGTGCTCTCTGATGGTGGACAAATCCATCCAACCTGGCAAAAGGTCTTTCTTGGGTCTTTCCCCTGGACAAGTGTCTAACGACGGACGCGAGTTCTTGGGGATGGGGAGCCTACCTGGACGGTCAGACTTCTCAGGGGGTCTGGTCCAAGTCGGAAGCCCAAAAATCCTCAAACTGGTGGGAACTGAAGGCAATTTTTCTTGGTCTCCTAGCCTTTCAACATGTAGTAAGGGGCCATTATGTTGAAGTTCTGTTGGACAATACAACTGCAGTAGCCTACATACTGAAACAAGGGGGAACCAGGAGCAGAGGCCTCCTAGAGTTGGCCAGTCAGCTACTTACCTGGGCAGAACAGAATGTGGCCTCATTGTCAGCAGTTCACCTGAAAGTATCTCAAAATCTACTAGCAGATCTTCGAAGCAGAATGGAGCCTGAATCAAGAAGTTTTCTTGATGGTCTCCGAAACCTGGGGGCGACCCTAAATAGATCTGTTTGTCAGCCAACAGAACTCAAAAGTAAGAAAATTTTTCTCTCTCCACCGAGAAGATCAAGCAGTAGGCATAAATGCCTTCACCCATCGGTGGTGTTACCAGCTGTGCTATGCTTTTCCCCCCTTTCCTCTGATACCACTAGTCCTAGTCCCAGAGAAGAAAAGACCAATTTGATCCTGGTCACTCCCTTCTGGCCAGAAAGGCATTGGTTCGCGGCTCTATTAAATCTGGCCACGGAACCTCCATGGAAGTTACCGTCCAGAAAAGATCTTCTAACGCAGGGGTCAGTGAACCATCCATAAGCGGACTATCTTCAGTTAACAGCTTGGTTTCTGAGGAAGACCTTTTGAAGGCAAAAGGATAAAGTAGTAAAGACCCTTCTTTCAAGTAGAAAAGAAGTCACGCGAGCCATATGCATGAAGTTCTGGAAAAAATTTAACTCCTGGTGTGCTTCTAATGACCTCCAGGTTAAAAGTTCAATATTGGTTCTTGAATTTCTCCATAAGGGCATGGAGAAGGGACTGGCAGTCAGCACCCTGAAGACCCAGGTGGCGGCTTTATCTGTTTATTTTGAAAAAAACTTTATCCAAAGAAGTTTTAATTTCAAGGTTTTTTAGGGCACTCGCATGAAATAGGCCAGTAGCCCTTAAAGATTTTCCCAGTTGGTATTTGTCTATTGTTTTACAGGGTCTCTCGGGAGCTCCGTTTGAATCCTTACAAGAAGCATCATTGCAGAATTTGGTTCTCGAAACAATTTTTCTGCTGGCCATCACCTCTGCAAGAAGAATCGGCGAGCTCCAGGCTCTGGCAGTTACAGAACCTTTCCTGAAAGATTTTGCAGACAGAGTGGTCCTTCAAAAGGACCCAGCGTTTCTTCCCAAAGTTTCTTCACCCTTTCACCGCTCACAAGAAATAATCCTGCCCACTTTCTCTTCAACTACGACCAATTCAGGAGAAGAAGCTTTTCACACTCTGGACATGAGATGTTTGTTACGCTTTCTTACAGTAACCAAAGAATTCAGAAAATCGAATGCTCTCTTTGTGATTTTCTCAGGCTCACGCAAGGGAGAGAAAGCTTCCAAAAGCACGCTGGGCAGATGGCTTAGATTGGCAATCAGATGCCTACAAAGCCAAAGGAGAAATACCCCCTTCAGGTATTGCTGCTCATTCCACAAGATCTACGGCAGTTTCCTGGGCTGAAAGGGCCGGTGCTACTCCTGAACAAATTTGCAAGGCTGCTACTTGGTCCAACTATTCGACATTTCTCAGACACTATCTGTGGGATTTACTGTCCGCCGCAGATCAAGCCTTCGGCAGGAAGGTACTGCAGGCAGTAGTCCCACCCTAGAGTAAGTTTCTTGGTTATCCTCTCCAAGGTTGTCATGAAAGGCGATTTGAGAAAGGCTTACCAGTGCCGGTATTTCTAAGAGCCTTTCAGGACAACCGTTACTTCCCTCCCTTTGTTTATCTAGAAATGATTTTAAGTATCTATCATGGTTGTTTGGTGGTTCTCTGTGCTTTGTTTTCCATTTTGTCGGAGACCACAATAACTAAGGCCATGGTGGAAGAGGAGGGAATTAAAGGGTGCATGTGTTTCCTGTGAAGAAGGCGGAGCTACGCTCTCTCACTAAGGTTGTCCTGAAAGGCTCTTAGAAATACTGTCACCGGTAAATCTAACTATGCCTTTTTTTTCTACACAGAGATTGTAACACAACTAGACATACTGAATACTTTAGTACACAATGTAATACTTGTGCTTAGCAATTACAGGTTAATTGCTTGCATTTCAGATTGATCTTAAAACATTAATGAAAGATTTTCAAACAAATTAGGCTATCTGTTATGTAGGAGAGTATTTGCAGTACTTGTACACAAGTACAGCAGCGCACGGTCGGAGGAAATACACCCGTAAATTATGTTAAAAATGCTCAGCTTCCCTTGTGCAAGAGCTCTACTACTGCTGTACCTGCACTCAGTGGCGGCCGCTCCATACTGGGTGCAGGGGCTCCGCCCCCCTAATCCATGTGCCCGGACCCTAATCTGCATGCAGGGTGACGGACGCATTGATTCCAAAAGGTTTTTTTTTTTATCACATGATTAGAGCCTGAGGCTCCAATTGGCTTCAAAAAAAGGTGGGCTGGGGCCCACCCAGTTGTGTGCTAATAACTAATTGATAATTGCCATAGTCTTCCTGCTTCTCCTCCAGGCCAATCGTGAAGTGGGAGGAGCGCAATTGGCCAAGAGGACAAGCGAATTGGCCAGTAGCGGGGGTGGGGAAGAAGTACGGGGAGATCCAGAAGATGGCCGCCGTCGTCTCTATGCTCTGCATCGCCCCCCCGGAGCGATCTCTCTGCTCTGCATTGCCGCCCAACCACGTGAGTACCACCCACCGGGGGGGACGGGTGGTTTTTTCCGCCCCCCCCCCCCCCCCCCCCTCCCCAGCTGAAGCACCAGCAGCCACTGCCTGCACTCCTGGTCAGTTAAACTGCAACAGTTTTCAAACATCTGCTACAGATATACCATTATACTTGCACTGTTTTTACTTGAAGCTAAACTCTAGGAAGATATAAAAGACACATATGCAGTCCTGTATTCATTATTAGAACATCTAGTTGTATTTCCTAAATGCAAGAAGTGGTGAATGCCTGAATTTGACTTGGTGTCAACCTCTTGCCATGCATCATGAAGTGTGGGAGGAAGTAGCAGTAGAAGAAACCATTCACTTCATGTGCTCATGAGAAGCATGCTGATAGGAAAAGAAAGCAGAGGGAGAGCGAGTTGAGCTAATCTCTGCTGCTTCTCATTTCACTGTCCAGTCACCGGCTGAGACAAGTCCAGGATGACCTGGACTCCGAGAAAGTGGGTGGAATGATGCTGTTCCTCAGACTGAGGACATTTAGCTGTAGAAATTGCTGGGAAAAGGTGAATATAGTAACAGGATCGTGATATATTTTACATTTTAATGGGCTATTTATTTTAATCGTATTTTGTTTAAAATTCTGCTTTAAAGAGAACCTGTACTTGATTAGGCCTGGGTCACAACTTTGCTTTTGATCTGTTTCTGCAGTGCTTTTTGTGGTGTTTTTTGAGTTTTTGCACACACATTTTGAGTTTTGCATTTTTTTTTTTATGCTTTTTTGGTGGCAGAATAAAAAACACATAATGCAATAATGCACTACGTGCTTTTCTGTAGCTTCTTCATTTGAAGTCTATTAAACCAAAAACACAACCATTTTGCGTTTTAAAAAAAGTCCCTGACCCTTTCTAAAAATGCAGTGGCCATAAAAAGCATAGTTGCGAATGTGTCCCATAGTGGGTTTCTGCAAAAAACACTCAAAAATACATAGGTGTAAAGCTTTACTTTGTTTTGATGCTTTCTTCCCCCCCCCTTTTTTACTACTTTGCGCTGGCAAATGGGGATGGGGAGAGATCCCTAAGTATGTGGGCATAGGGTGAGGATCCTTGCCCTGGAAACTTACAAGGAATTCAGCGAGGACACTGTGGTGCTTGATCAGGTTTGTGGTGGGCTGTCTACTGGAGGGTGCATGTTGTACAGTAAACCAGATAATTTGCTCTGAAATGAAAAAGCACAGGTTCACTTTTGACCTTGTGCACACTAAGCGTTTTTTCTGCTGCTCCTAGGTGCATTTGGCTTTTTTTTTTTTTTTTTTCTCTGCCTCTAAATGCCCTGCATGTTGGTCTATAGGCTTTTAGAGGCAGGAAGAAATCCCAACAGCCAGTGCGTCCAGGATCAGCAGAGTTTTTTGGCAGAAAATGCTTGCCGCTTATAAACCTGCCTAAGTGTTAATTTATTTTAAAAGATAAGTATGGGAATCTGGTTTATTTCAGATTCATACTTGCCTAGGTGGATGCAGCATCGATCCGATGCTGCATCTGCCCGTCGCCTCTTCACTGAGAACCGAGCCCCCGAACACCGCCGATTGGCTTGGTTCACTCCCCTCCCCGAGCAGAGAGATGCTGACTGTCAATCAGCAGCTCTGCTGCTCCACGCTCACTGGAGCGCTGAGCTGTGAAGGGGCAGGAAGCGTCCATCTCATTGTTTCACTGAGAGGCTGAGACGCTTTTCTGTCCAGGCACCTGGCGGATCCAGACTCCCAGAGTCGGGACGATACGGTGCCTGGATTGATCTGTGTGATGTCAGCAGTGAGCGGACTTCAGACCACTCTCTTCTGAAAACGGGTCACAGGAGTGCAAAACGAATTGCACTCCTGTGACCCATAGGAGAAGTCAAGCCAAACGACAAACAAGCTCTGGCTGTATTTCTCCTTCAATGACCAGAATAAATTAGTATTCTAGCCAATGGTGCACCTAAATGCACCCAAATGAATTACACGAGTTTTCAAGCGTTTAGCATTTATTCTGCCAAAAACTCCCAGGAGGAAAAGGAGTCTAGGAGAGTTGGCAAAACATCCAGTGTGCATGAAGTCTAAAGCACACCAACTTGTGTTCTCTAGCATGTGTTAAAGTGTTACTAAAGTGAAAACATGTTTTAAGCAGTAGTGAAGCCCGCTTTGTGATTTATTTATTTTTTTACCTACAGGTAAGCTTATGATAAGGCTTACCTGTAGGTAAAATTAATATCTCCTAAGCAGTTTAGGAGATAGTTACTCTGGATGCAGCCTGTGACATCACCTTTCTGAAGGCTTGGCATACCTTGGCGGTACTTCAGAGCTTCATGCGGGAACCAAGGGCTCCCGTGCCCATGCGTGCGAGTGATGACCAGGTTAAGAGGTCAGCCCTTTCAGCGGTGACAGCGCGCCGCGTGAGGGCTTCGCTCTAAAGTGAGTATTTTTTAATGTGCTAATATGCGATGCTTACTAGCACATTATGCAATTGCCTTATGCCCCGTACACACGGTTGGACTTTGTTCGGACATTCCGACAACAAAATCCTAGGATTTTTTCCGATGGATGTTGGCTCAAACTTGTCTTGCATACACACGGTCACACAAAGTTGTCGGAAAATCCATTCATTCTAAACTCGGTGATGTAAAACGTACGTCGGGACTATAAACGGGGCAGTGGCCAATAGCTTTCATCTCTTTATTTATTCTGAGCATGCGTGGCACTTTGTCCGTCGGATTTGTGTACACGCGATCGGAATTTCCGACAACGGATTTTGTTGTCGGAAAATTTTATATCCTGCTCTCAAACTTTGTGTGTCGGAAAATCCGATGGAAAATGTGTGATGGAGCCTACACACGTTCGGAATTTCCGACAACAAGGTCCTATCACACATTTTCCATCGGAAAATCCGACCGTGTGTACAGGGCATTATAGTGTTTTTTTTTGTTTATTTTTTTTTAAATTGCCCGCGGTTTGCAACCGCTTTAAAATAACAAACATGTTATACTCACCTGCTCTGTGCAGTGGTATTTCACAAAGCGGCTCCGATCCTCCTCTTCTCAGGCCCCTCGCTGGCACTCCTGGCTTCTCCCCCTCTTCGTGTGTCCCCATAGCAAGCCATTTGCTCTAGAGGCACACAGTGTCTGTGCTCTCCCGCAGGCAAGGAATGCATTAAGGTAAAAAAAAAGTTTTTCGCTTTATTATCACAGTGGTGCAGTGCAACTTTCAAGGAGCAATGTGAATAAATCTGTGAGCTCATAGTAAATGGCTATTTCCTTACTTAGCAGCAAGATTAATACATTTCCCTTAAGGGCGCTTAAATAACTAATGTTAGCAACTATAGGTATAACACATTTCTCTTTTACATTCTAATCTTGTCATTCTTTGCTAAAACAGTCACTTATTGCAACCAGAATTAGAATGATTGAGAATACGAATCAATATTTTACTGATTTGTCTTCAGCTAGTGAAAATCTCTCCAATGGGGTCAAAGACCTTTGTAAAGACCCGACTCCGAGTTTTGACTGGAGTTGGACGTTTTTTCGCAATTTGCACATTGACTGAATTAAAGTGTTCTGGATTCATCAACAATGGCCACTTCCTAGAAGTGCAACTTGCATATGAAAACATTTGCTAGCATTTTATGTTGTGTTCAAATTCTAGAGTGCAGCACATTTATGCAGTTTTGTGGAAGTGTGGGTGTTTTCAGCCAGTAATTGAAAGTCTGAAACATTCCTGCTGGTCTCAATTCTAAGATGATTTTGTGTTTTACTGAGTTCTTCAAAGATGTGGGTGGAAAAAGCCCTCTTGAATTGGTACTGTAGGTTGTAGGCTCAGGTCTATTCAGAGGAAATTCCAGTCTGCCTAAAATGCAACAAGACCCCCCCCCCCCCCTTTCCTAGATGAGCTCATTTTTCAGTAATGTGTCTGTGTCCTTACTCAAGCTAGATCTTTAAATATGTACATGAAAATCTGGGGCCCCCTTGAAAGAATTTTTTTGCAAAGGGACATTCCTGTGTAGGAGTTAACCACTTAAGGAACGAGCCTCTTTCTGAGATTTGGTGTTTACAAGTTTAAAAACATTTTTTTTTTTTTTTTTGGTAGAAAATTACTTAGAACCCCCAAACATTATTTATTTTTTTTTCCTAACACCCTAGAGAATGAAATGGCGGTCGTTGCAATACTTTCTTTCACACCGTATTTGCGCAGCGGTCTTACAAGCGCACTTTTTTTGAGAAAATACAGTTTTTTGCATTAAAAAAATAAGACGACAGTAAAGTTGGCCCAAACTTTTTAATATTGTGAAAGATGTTACCCTGAGTAAATTGATCAACATGTCGCGCTTCAAAATTGCAACGGCTCTAGGAATGGCGACAAACTTTTACCCTTAAAAATCTCCATAGGCGACTTTTAACTCAAAACATGCAACCTGTAGAATTTTTTTTTTAGAGGTGGTACAGGGCTAGAATTATTGCTCTCACTCTATCGCGGCAATACCTCACATGTGTGGTTTGAACACTGTGTTCATATACGGGCGCTACTCACATATGCGTTCGCTTCTGCACGCAAGCTTGGTGGGTTGGAGCGCATTAAATTTTTTTGTTTTTTCTTATTTATTTTACTTTTTATCTTTTATTTTTACACTGTGCTTTTTAAAAAAAAAATGGTGTCACTTTTATTCCTATTACAAGGAATGTAAACATGACTTGAAATAGGAATAAAAAGCATGACAGGACCTCTTAAATATGAGATCGGGGGTCAAAAAGACCTCAGATCTCATATTTACACTAAAATGCAATTAAAAAAAAATGGGAAATGGGGGGTCATCTTCCCCTCACTCGTCTCCATATCTAACATGAGAAGGTTCCGATCGCCTCTGCCAGCAGCTCCAGTAAGCGGTGGAGGGCACCAGAGAGCGGTGGGAGGGCTCCTCTCCCGCCGCTAATTAAAAGTGATCTCGCTGTGAATCCGCCGCAGAGACCACTTTTATCGGCAACCGGACCGCTCACTGAAGAAGAGGATACTGAGCTAGCTGCTGCCATAACAACAATATCCCTCTTCAAAGTGCTGACGTATATCGGCGTGAGCCGGTCCGGAAGTGGTTAAAGTAGTCGCTGAGTGTTTGGGCGCATATGTACTATATATGTTTTATACTTGTGTGTAACTTTTTTTTTTTTTCTTTTTTTTTTTTTTTTTTTCTTTAGTATATTTTTCACCTACAGAAATGTTAATAGGACACACATGTTAAATTGGGAAAATCCCTTCTCTGTCCTTTTTGATATCATGCACTCTGTCAATAAGGATCTCAACTCCTCCTATAGCTTGCATGTTAAGGCCCACCTTCCTGCTTACTCACTATATAATGAGAATGTTCCTAAATATTTGGATTTTAATACTTATATTTGTTTAAGATCACAAACCTATGGTGTGTTGACTTGATAAACTGAACAAAGCTAATGATTACAGACCACCTAACATGATTGTTGCGTTAAAGTAGAACTATAAGCAAAGCTTTTTTTTTTTTTTTCTTTCATTTTGATAGAGTAAGGGAGGGTTATAACCCCAGTCAGTTTTTTTTTTTTTTTTTTTTTTTTCTCACTGTGTCCCTGTGTGGAGATTTCTCTTCACTCCCTGTCCCATAGCCAAACCAGGAAGTGAGAGGAAATCCCTGAAAATTAAGGGAATTCCATGGGGACCTCCAGGTCACCAGAACTAGTGTCCCCATTGGACAATTTCCCCTCTCTTACTTTTCTGGGGAAAGGAGAAATCCCAGACGCTCTCACTCCAAACTTGATCCTCTTTATTAACATATAAAAATCCAAAGGCAGTACACCATTGGGGGCACAGTGTGGGGGGGAAAGAGCAAGGTTGACGCATTTTGTGCATTAGCTCTTATTCATAACCTTATCACAACAGTTTTAGAGCACATTTATAGTACCCTACTAACAAATGTTACTAATCAGCTCAAAACCTGCTTCTCCCTGAGATATGTGAGCCCAAAAACCTGGCTTGGATGTCCCATAACAGAAATCAATACATATAAAACCTCAAAAAAGCTCTTTATTCTCACATTAAGATAGAGAGCGATTTATTTATTTTTCCAGGGAAAGCCCAAAATTTGGGTTTTTTTAACTTTTCACTTTCAATGATAACCTTAAACAAGACATATAGGGTGAATCTCCTCAATGGGGACACAGACAGCAATAAAAATGGGCAAAGGTTGTAATTCCTCTCCTCACTATCCAAAACTTAAAGTGCCCTTAGTTATATACTTTTAATGTGCAAAACGGCTTGCACCTCTTCTCAACATTATCAATCTACATTTCTGTTTTAAAAATGTTAGGGAATAACTTTAAAAAAAAAAAAAAATCAGCTGATTTTTCTTGCATGTATGTTTAAACTTGTGGTTAACCCTTTTGCTTGCTTGTTGCAGGACCCGTGGGGGCACAGCCCTTTTTTATGGTGCCCAGACGGCCTGGCTATGGCACCATGGGAAAGCCCATCAAGCTGCTGGCCAATTGCTTTCAAGTGGAAATCCCAAAGATTGACGTTTACCTCTATGAGGTGGACATTAAACCAGACAAATGTCCTCGCAGAGTTAACAGGTAAGACCTGACAGGTTTACTTTAATGCTCCTTTTCTACAAAAAAAGGAAAAAAATACATTTGGCCCCATGTGTTACATAGGGATTTAGTTTAAGATGAGCAATGTAATTGATGAGGTGCATTTCTGTCCCCAGCAGGTTAAAACAAATGTGAGGGTTTGTGTTGCTACGGACTGGGCTGAAGTGCTTAATTCAGTAAAATTTTCTGGTGCTAAAAGTACAACAGTTGCTAGCAGCAGGGTTTGTACTTTAGGCAACAAGCTTTGTGAGCTGACAGGTCTTATGTCTAGGGACAACTTGGACTTTGTTGCAATTACAGAGACATGGTTCAAGGATTCCAACGTTTGGGAAATAACTGTACCAGGGTATACACTATACCAGGGCTCAACAAACCCCAAGTGCCAGGTCGCCATAGTGACCAGAAATTTCATGCTGATGCCTGGGGTGCCGCCAGAATTCTCCCCACGCCCCGCGTGCGCGTGCTTGTGATCTTAAACGTCGTTGTAGTCAAGTTAATGGAATCACTCCTAAAAAGGATCATTGATCACTTAAAAATACACAACTTGCTGGACTCAGCATGGCTTTACTGAGGGCAGATTATGTCAGACTAATCTAATTGAAATTTGTGACTATATTACCAATGTTTTGGACCAGTGTGGTGCTGTGGACATAACATATCTTGATTTCAGCAAGGCATTTGATACAGTTCCGGATTTCCGCCAGACATATCGTTTGGTGTTGAGGCTGAATAATTCCATTTCAGTCTCATCTGGCCACCTTAAACGCACCTTGAACATTCTGAGGCCACATGGAAAAAGGTGTTCTGGTCTGATGAGATGAAAATTTTATTATTTGGCCTTAAGCCCCGTACACACGATCAGAAAATCGGATGAAAAATATTGCTTTTGAAGCGATCGTACAATAATCGGATCGTTAGTACAGAGCTTTCGAGAGACAATCATGGCAGTTCATCCGATATTATTCTATCGGAATACGATGCCAGATCGCATGATTTTCGTTTAATCAGTACAGCTGTCGTTCAAAAATGCAGTACAAATGCATTACAACACATGACATCACTTCAGAAATTTTTTTTCTGTCGTATGAAATTTTCGTGACGTTAGTAAACTCATCAGATTTGATCTGCGATTATCCTACAAAAAAAAGGACGATCATTTGTCTGATAATCTTATCGTGTGTATCAGGGCATTAGTCTTTTTTTCTGGCATCAGTTTTCTATGTTTCTAAATATAGTTCTGATTCCATGAACAATCCGGCTAATGGAAGCATTTACATTTTTGAGTAGATTTTTGATTTTGCTGTCCATCAATCCATGAATGTACTGTGCATTCGTTAACGGAGGACTAACAAGGTTTGTATATTAGAGTTAAACGTCAACAACTTCAGGTTAAGTAATAAACCCTAAGTTGCATAATCATCCTGTTCTGAGGACAATGATTTTAAACCTTTAAAATATTGGTTACGATATCAAACTGCAGGCATAGCTAAAGTGGTTCTAAAGTGAAAATGTTTTCTTACCTTAATGCATTCCCTGGCCACCAAATGCAATTGCAGGGATAATTTTTGCTAAACTGTGATGCTTATGTACATCCCCCTCCGCTACCTTTGCCTACCTACCTCTGCCACACACCCAAACACAAGCACACGACTTTTCATCCCACCTGTGTGATATCAGAAAAGAAAAGAGGAAAAAGTTGTTTTTGCTTTGGGTGTTCTAAGCCTATTAAAGAAAAATGCAACCTTCTGTATGGCTAATGACTTTTTTTCTGACAAAGTGTGTTGCTTAAATGAACATTTATTTTTTTTGTAATGTAACCCCTTTTTTCATATATGGAATGTTGTTATTTTTCCCCTTTCAGTTATCCAGTTGCTATTTTTAACCTACATAGTAGGTAAGATTGAATAAAGCTAATAGTCCACCCAATTCAACCTGTGTAGGTGTACGTGTGTCAGTGTTTTATAATTATTTCCCATATCCCTGTATGTTGTGTTCTTTAAGATGTACATCCAAGAGTCTTTTAAAAATATCTATACTCCCCACTGCCACCACCAGTTGTGGAAGAGAGTTCCACCGCCTTATTGCCCTGACAGTGAAAAACTCCCTGTGCAGTTTAAGATTAAACCGCTTCTCCTCCAATCTCATAGTGTGGCCCTGTGTCCTCTTACACTTCCTGAGACTGAATCATTTTTCTCCTATGCTGGGATCACCATTGAGATATTTGTAAATCGCTATCATATCCCCTCTCAAGCGTCTTCTCCAACGAGAATAAATTTAGTGCTTGTAGGCATTCCACGTAATTGAGGTTGTTCAGGCCCCTTTTTTCTTACCTTGCCTTTCAGGACAGCACCTGGAGAGAGAGCGCAGCTCCACCCACTTCCCAGGAAACACTGCAGTCATTACTTTAAAGCCTGGACACTTCCACCATGGCCTCAGTTGTAATGTATCCTCCAGCCATAGTGGAAGCGCTGCAGGGGACAAAGGGGTGTGCACTCTCTCCAGGTGGAGAAGGTTGAGAGGCATACCAGTTGTTTGTTTTTTTTTTTTCTTTTCTTTCTTTTGCTTCTCGCCAGCCCAACACCCCCTCTGACAGATGGGGGATGTTCTGGTACCTTTCCCTTCATCGAGTCTGGCGAGGGCAGAGGCCGGCGGAAGGTCCCGCGCCTATAGACTGGGGGGCCGCGGGCATTATGCGGGGCTGCATTAGGCAGTGCGGTGTCTCTGGCTTCCAGTCTGCATCCGTTTCCGGGTCCCGAGTGGCGGGTGATGTCACTGCCGGACATGGCGGGACTTCCGGTGGCACGCGCCAGCTTCCGGTTCCGGCCGTTAGGGTGCAGGAGGGGGAGCCGGCCTTGGCGGGTGCATTTCCGGTCCTCGCGGCGAAAGGACCGCGAAAATTTAAAATAAAAAGACTGCCGGACGTCTTCAGGAACCCTGGGAGAGATGGAGCCAGAGGAACTGGCGGCAGTGGCGGGGACAGAAGCCACAAGCACCAGCCAGACCCAGGTAGGAGAGGCAGTGGCCTCTGTTAGTTAACCTGGGCCATGTATGTTTTGTCCCTCCCTTCCCCCATGTAGGGGAGGGGAAGGGAGCCTGTCTCACACTCCTCAGGTGACTTCTCTGAGTAATGTGGGTTTATTTGTACAGCAGTGATTTTGTGGGATATGGTTTTTTGTTCACTGACTGTTTTTTTGTGATCTGCTGGGGAGGAGATCCAATCTGTAAATGTATTGATGGTATGTTTTGTCTGCTTGGTGTATTTTCAGACAAAAGTTAAAGAAAAGACTAAGCATGTTTCCTCTACCCCAAGAAAATTGTGCTTCATGTAAAGCTTCCCTTAGGGAGTCTTGGACCAAGCCTTTTGTGCAGGTCTTGCATAGCGGATTTGGTCAGAGAAGAGACTTCCACTAAATCACCCTCTGCCCAACCTAGTGAGATGCTCACTTCATTCCGGAAGGAGTTGGAAGACTCCTTTCAGGCCTTCTGCTCCTATTTGGACAAACATCCAGTGGCACACTCAAATGAGGATTCTCCACCTTGCCCTCATTTGTCCTTTTGTAGCTTGTACAGTGGTTAGCGAATCAGAGGAGGGGGAGAAAAGTGGGTCTTCAGGGTCAGATAAGGGGAAAGGCAAGGAAAAAGAGGTATCTTCCTCCCGTTTTAAAGGTTATCTTTGGAAGAGGTAGACAACCTTTTAAAGACCATACACACGACCCTAAATATCAAGGAGGATAAGACCCAATTGTCACTGCATGACAAAATGTATCCGGGTATGGCTAATGTCAAGCATCGGGTGTTCCCGGTGCACAAGGTGTTAACAGAGGCTATAAAGAAGGAGTGGAAGGACCCAGAGAGGGCCCCCTTTTTCTCCAGGTCTCTTAAAAGGAGATTTCCTTTTGATGAAGATAGCACGCAAGTTTGGAATAAGAGATGTAAATTTGATGCAGCTTTCTAGCAAGTATCGCGTAAGACAGACTTAGCTTTTGAGGACATAGGTGTCTTGATGGACAGTATGGACAAGAGTTGTTGTCTTTGTTAAAGAAGGCTTGGGATTTTACGCTAGCCAATCTCAAACCAGCAATGGCATCAACAGTGGTAGCTAGGAATTAAGAACACTGGTTGGAACAACTAAAAAGCCATATTGAGGTAGGGACCTCTTGCAAGGATTTGCTGGATACTCTGCCAGTCCTACAAAAGGCAGTAGGTTATATGGCAGATGCCTCGGCTGAGTCAGTGAGGATGTCCGCAAGATCTTCAGCTTTGATTAATTCAGCTATAGCTTTATGGATAAAATCCTGGACGGGAGATTCGGCATCCAAATCAAACCTGTTTGGCCTACCCTTTTTAAGGGGATCTGGTATTTGGCCCTGACCTTGACGCTGTTCTGAACAGAACAGCAGATAAGGAAAAAGCCTTTCCAGCCAAAAAGAAGGTCGCACCACAACCTAAGAATAATTTTCATTCTTTTCACCAGACCTGGTAAGCAAAGGAAACAAGGACAAAAGAAACCGTGGCGGTCCCAAAAGGGGTCGGGGAGGACTGGGGTGTTCATCCCCCCCAGTCAACCCACAAACACCCAGTGACGGTCTCCCGACTGTGGGAGGAAGGCTGCAGTCCTTTTTCCCACAGTGGGAGGGGGTGACATCCAACCCCGTTTTAGCCTCAAAATTATCTTGAAGGGCTACGTGCTGGAGTTCTTGGAGAGAACCCACCATCTCGATTCCATGTGATGCAGGCCCCCAAAGAGCAGGAAAAAATCTGTGGCGATGACAGCATTCTTGCAGGAGTCCCTCCAACAGAAGGTAATCATACCAGTGCCCTTGGAAGAGGAAGGACTAGGGTGCTATTCACATGTTTTTCTAGTAGAAAAGTTCAAGTTGATACTGAATTTAAAGATCTTGAACATATCCATCCGATACAAAAAATTCCATATGGACACAATATATTCAATGAGAAAACTTCACCACCGGGGTGTTTTCTAGCCTTGATAAATCTCAGACTTGTATTTTCATGTACCCATAGCTCCAGCGTCGCAGAGATATCTGCGTTTGCCGATCAGAGCAGGGTGGATAGGGTCTCACTTTCAGTTCAGGGCTTTATTTCTCACAGCCCTAATCCCTGCTGTTCAATGGGCCTGCCTCCATTCGAGAGACCTTTAGCAGGCAGTTCTACAGAATTGGGCATACGGAGAGTCTCTGGAGAAACAAATCAGGATTCCCTCTCCAGTCAAGAGGAAGCTATGGTGGTGGAGGAGGCAAGCGTATTTGCACAAGGGTCTGTTCTGGACCTTTCCTGAAGCAAAAGCTTTAACAGATGCAAGCTCCTGGGGGGTGGGGGGCACATCTGGAGTACAGGATGGCCCAAGGGTCCTGGACAGTGGAGGAATCCAGAAGGTCCTCCAACTGGAGGGAACTCTAAGGGCCATTGCTCTGGGGTTGTGGGCCTTCAAAGAGATTATCGGGGACCAACACATCCAGGTGTTAGACAACGCCACAGCAGTGGCATACATCTCAAGGCAAGGGTGCACAAGAAGCAAGTGTCTTCTAAATTTGGCCTTACAGATTGACGTGGATGCAGCATTGCACAGCTGCGCACTTGTCAGTTAAAGCAATGCAGTGCCGAATCGCAAAAAATGGCCTGGTCATTCAGCAGCCAAATCTTACAGGTCTGAAGCAGTTAAATGATGGAGACAGAATATCAACCAAAAATCCAGAAAAAAAACATGATACAAATGTTATACATTGATTTGCAGTTCAATGAGAAAAATAAGTATTTGATCCCCTACCAACCAACAAAAATTCTGGCTCCCACAGCCTAGCTACAGTCTACAGTATGTGCTCATGTGGTACACAGATTAGTCCTGTCAATTTAAGAAGGTGCTCCTAATGACAAATCGTTATGTGCATAAAAGACACCTGTCCACAGAATCTTTCTTCCATTCAAAACTTGCCATCATGGACATGACCAAAGAGCTGTCAACGGACATCGGGGACAAGATTGTAGACCTGCACAAGGCTGGAATGGGCTACAAGACTATCAGCAAGAAGCTTAGTGTGAAGGAGACAACTGTTGAAACGATTATTTGCAAATGGAAGAAATAGAGAATAACCATCAATCGCCCTTGGTGTGGAGCTCCATGCAAGATTTCGCCACATGGGGTAAGGATGATCATGAGAAAAGTGAGGGATCAGCCCAGAACTACACGGGAGGAGCTTGTGAATGATCTCAAGGCAGTTGGGATCTAGTCACCAAACCATTGGTGACCCAATACGCCGCCATGGATTAAAATCCTGCAGCGCCTGTAAGATCCCTCTCCTCAAGAAGGCACATGTACAGGCCCGTCTTAAGTTTGCCAATGAACATCTAAATGATTCAGAAAAGGATTGTGAGAAAGTGCTGTGGTCAGATAAGACCAAAATTGAGCTGTTTGGCATTAACTCGACTCGCCGTGTTTGGAGGAAAAAAATTGCTGACTAAGAACACCATCCCTACAGTCAAGCCCTGAGGTGGAAACATTATGTTTGGGGCTGTTTCTCTGCTAAAGGTACAGGCCGACTTTGCCACGTAGATGGGGCCATGTATTGTAAAATCTTAGATGAAAACCTTCTTCCCAGAACACTAAAGATGGGTCATGAATGGGTCTTCCAGCATGACAATGACCCAAAACATACCGCCAAGGCAACAGAGGAGTGGCTTAAGAAAAAGCACATTAAGGTCATGGAGTGTCCAACCAGTCTCCAGGCCTTAATCCTATAGTAAATTTATGTGGGAGCCGAAACTTCAAGTTGCCAAGCGACAGTCAAGAAACCTTAAAGATTTAGAGACCAAAATTCCACCCGAGATGTGTGCAAACCTGGTAATCAACTGCAGTAAGAAACCTCTTACCTCTGTGCTTGCCAACAAGGGTTTCTCCATCAAGTCTGAAGTCATGTTTTGCTTGGGGATCAAATACTTATTTTACTCCCTGAACTGCAACTGAATGTATAGCATTTGTATCGTATGGGTTTTTTTTTTTTTTTTTTTTTTTTCCTGGACTTTGATTTATATTTTGTCTCTAAATACACCTATGATAAAAATTATAGACCCTTAATTTCTTTGTAAGTGGGCAAACATACAAAATCTGTGGGGGATCAAATAGTTATTTTTTTCCCCCACTGTATATCCTTCATTCACATTTAATATCCAGTTGTGTGTGAGAGTTATACAGTAGGAACTGCAACATTTTTGCTAGCACATGATTGGTTGATTGTCGTGAACACCAGTTTTATTTACTATTCTCACTAAATATTCACTTTGCTTAGTGTGTCAGAGTTAGATTATTTTGCTTTATTACATGTCACCTGGGTTTACAAAATGGTTTTTTCATATTCTTAATACTTAAAGTGATATTAAAGACAGATTTATTTTTTAAATAACAAACATGTTATACTTACCTGCTCTGTGCAGTACTATGGGGCACCCAAGTAGGCTTGCTCCTGAGCCACTGCTCTGTGTGTCTATACAAACACAGAATGGGGATCACCCCCCCCCCCCCCCCCTGCTCTCTCCTTATTGGCTCACTGGCTGTGATTTACAGTAGCGGGAGCCAAAGACTCCCGCTGCTTTAACAGCCAATGAAGAGGAAGAGACCCAGGAGAGCTGCTGCTCTCGTGCAGATCGCTGGATAGAGATGGGGCTCAGGTACGTATGGGGCTGCTGCACACAGAAGATTTTTTTACCTTCACGCATGAAGGTAAAAAAAAAAAAAAAAAACTCTTAGCCTGTAAATAAAAGCACTTTAAGAAGACTTTAAGAAGAGAGGATTTAAAAAGCTGTTTGGAAAGATTTATTTCAGTAGAATCAGATGTTAGTTTTTTTTTTTTTTTTTTTTTTTGCTTTCTATTTAATATAGGTGAAACTTTTTTTAATAACTGTACCTTTTCTCCAGGGAGGTGGTTGATTCCATGGTCCAGCATTTCAAAGTTACCATATTTGGTGACCGTCGACCGGTTTATGATGGAAAAAGAAGCTTGTATACTGCCAATCCACTGCCTGTAGCATCTACTGGGGTAAGTGCTAAAAATTTATATTTTGTGGTTCTGCTTTTTGTTGGTCTGTAAAACCAGAGGTTGTATGAGTTAAACATATTTTTTAAACATTATTTCAAAAAACATTTTGATTAAGACTATTTCTATTGTAAATCTCCAAAATACATAGTAGTTACAAAGTTAGTCTGGTTGAAAAGACACAAGTCTAGTTCAACCTATTTAAAAAAAAAAAAATAATCCCACACAAAAATGGAAAACCTCCATATATACAATCCTCTATCCACAGTTGATCCAGAAGAAGGCACATTAAAAAAGCATCATTCTATTAGATCCAGTGGGGGAAAATTCCTTCCTGATCCCCCCCCCCAGATGGCAATCGGATATTCCCTGGATCAACTACCCCGTTGGTTTTTTAAAGCAGTTCTTCTTGTCATTTTTTTCAGTCACGGCACCATTTAAAAGTACCCAAAAATACCAAGGCACCTTAGTCTAAAATGTAATAAACATCTGTCATGAGGAAACTTGTGCATGGGACTATGCACACAGCTGCCATGACAGTATTAAGTTCACATCAGTGGTCCCCCATCACATTGGAGGTGGGTCCCCTATCATGTTGATCTTCCCTCCCATCCCCCCCAATCATGTTGGAAGTTAACACCCCCAATATTACTTCAGAGGCTGCTTTGCATGGAGGAAACTGAGTCTGATCCATTACACTGCAGGGTGACTTAGTAAGAGGTGTTTGGAATCCTGACTGAGAAGTAAGGTATTTTTTATGTTTATTGTTAGTATTCTTATTATTTTCTTAACTACCCCTTACCATAACTTTAAATGAGAAGTACAGCCAAAGCTAGTTTGGCTGTACTCCTCCTGTGGATCACAGGAGTGCATTGCGTTCTGCACTCCTGTGACCCGTTTTCAGCAGACAGCGGGCTGAAGCCCACTGTCAGCTGACATCAGTCGGTCCGGGCTCAGGCAAGATTCCGACCGTGTGGGATCCGTCCACATGCCTGAACCGGCACCCGACTCAGCCTCTCGGCAAGCTGCTGAGAGGCTGAGCCGGCCGCTCCCGCCCCCTTCACAGCACAACACTTCAGTGAGCGTAGGGGGGGCAGAGCAGAGAGCTGCTGACTGAGAGCATCTCTCTGCTCAGGAAACTGTGAAAAACTAGCGATCGTGGGGTGTGATCGGTTTCTTAGTGTTAGAGCCTGCGGGGGATAGATGCAGCATTGGGTCGATCCCCCAGCTTCCATTCTCCATGAGCGTTCTGGGCCTTATATCGGTCTCCTTCGAGGCTGTTCCATTCCACCAATTCTGTTCAAATTTTCTCCAACACATAAACATAAAAATTACCTTCTCAGTTGGCATGAAAGAAATGTGCTACCTCTCTAAGCCTCTCTATGCTACTATCCAGCCAAGCAAGGAATTTCCTAGCCTGGTAGGTTTCCAATTTAACCTTAAAAATGGTCGGGGGTGGGGGGGATTATTTCTACAATATCAATGGAAAATGATACCAACCGATTCCAGCCTTAAGCTGGGGAGGAGTGTTCCAATCTCTTACAATTCAGGGAATGTGGTCAGCCAAGGAAGCCAAACTCTTCATCCACATCTTGGCGCTCAGAGCAATAAAAATGGCTCTGCACTCCTAGAACCCCTTCTTTAGAGATACTTAATCAGGGTGCAGTCAGACAATGCAGACTTAAAGAAAACAAATGTGATCATCTCATGAATGGAAAAACACCGCCCAAGTGGTCTCTGCACTTCATGTAGCAGGAGTTGACAATTGGAAGGCAGATTACCTCAGTCATCACTACCTGGATAAAGGGGAGTTGGCCCTTCACACCAACATCTTCAACTTAATATGTCAGAGTTGGAAACTCCAGATTCAACAGGTGACCCCTGTTTGTTAGGAGCAAGGATCCTCTAGCACTGACATTAGATACTGATATTTTCCTGTACTCAGTTTAGGCTAATTTATTGGTTTTTCTCCAGTGTGAATTCTACCTCGTCTTCTCTGCAAAATAGCACAAGACGAAACCAGCAATACTCTTTGCATCAAATTAGCCCAGAAGAACCTGGAACACAGACATACTCTAGACTTCTAGATTATGACCCCTGGCCTCCTCCAAACAGACCAGACCTACCTCCAGGGGCCCCTTTTCTATCCTGCTTCTCTCTCGCTGGCTTTAATGGCATTGCTGTTGAAGCCCAGGTCTTGAGGGACAAAAGGGTGCTGATTCTGTCATTCCCACATTCTGGAAGTGGCTTTTATTGCTTTCAGCAAAGATCTACTATTGTACCCGGGGACACCTCTTTGTCTGGTGTGAGCACAGGTACTTAATTGCTTGCCGCCTGCCCACCGTCAAATGACAGAGGGACGTTGCCGCTCCCATTCTGGGTGAACGTCATACCCAGTCCTTAAAGAGCACCTGTCATTTCAGATCCATCATGGCAGCGCCGTTTAGCGGGCATCCACTCACCTGCTGCCACCACGTCCCTCACCTTGTTGTGTCACTACTGCATCACCAGCTATCCCATTAAAGTAAATGGGACTTCGGTGAGTCAACAGCGGGTCAGAGGAGGAGCCGCTGTCGAACAGAGATGACAGTTGCTCTTTAAAAATTATGATTTAAATCAAGTTGATTTAATTCAAGCCTTTTTGCTAGTGATTTAAAGTGGTGTTCTGGCCGAAATTATACTTTTTAAATAAAAATACCCCTACAATGCACAAGCTTAATGTATTCTAGTAAAGTTAGTCCGTAAACTAAGGTCTGTTTTGTTAGTTTATAGCAGTAGTTTTGTTATTTTATAAACTTACAGCAGGCCGTGGCCATCTTAAGTGTGGGCATCTGAAGCCAGACTGTATTTCTTCCTGGATCTCATCCTTGCAGATCTTGCACATGCTCAGTGCAGCACAAGCAGTGTAATAGGTTTCAGGTCAGGTTTCCATAGCAACGGCAGTGTCAGAGGAAGTTGCCGCCCCTTCCCAGAAGGCATTGCAAACAGGAAATGATGCGATGGGCCATGGAGGAGGAAGTAAAAAATGAATACAGCAGATATACAGTAGGTGCTGAGAAAAAAAATTTAAAAAATATCCAATTCGTTTACAGTGCACAGTTTAGTGAAGAATGCTGAAGAGTTGTAAAAGTGGGTGGAACTCCACTTTAAATCATGATTTATGGAGGATATCAATGATTACTTTATATAGTGCCACATCTTAAACTTGAAACAAGAAACAAACTTACCCTTGGAATTGGACTTTTAAGGCACTTGGACTCATAGAACAATTGTAAAATAAAGTAGGAAAATCATTTATTAATGACACATAATTAAAAATTGTAACATGGAATATACATAGCAATAAACCACTGAAAAAACCCGACTGTAACATGATTGACAATATAGAAGAGATATCTTTCACTGACGCATTTCAGAGTCTGTTTTATCTCCTTCTTCGAGGGGGGAAATATCACTTCTCTATAATGTAAATGCAGAAATCAATATTAGTTCATATAAATACATACTGTCCATATATACTTAATTCCGCATCTGCGACTTAGTCACTTCAGACGTATAGAGGCACACATTTCACGTGGATTAAAAGCAAAAAACACTGCCCGAAAAAACTGCTGCCTCCATCTCCACCAAGTGTCAGGTGTGTTTTATATTGTAGATTTGAGTAGAAACAAAATGTTTTACAAGTATATCAAGGGAGCCTAAGGAGGCCCCCTGAACATGGGGAAATCCAGACCCACTGTGGCCTATAGATAGGATTCTATAATTAAAACCAAATGATACAATGTGTGTACTGACAGAAAAAAATGAATAATATCTGTATATACAGTGGGGACGGAAAGTATTCAGACCCCCTTAAGTTTTTCACTCTTTGTTATATTGCAGCCATTTGCTAAAATTATTTAAGTTCATTTTTTGTCCTCATTAATGTACAGAAAAACACACTTGTTGACATTTTTGCAGATTTATTAAAAAAAGAAAATCTGAAATATCACATGGTCCTAAGTATTCAGTCCCTTTGCTCAGTATTTAGTAGAAGCACCCTTTTGATCTAATACGGCTATGAGTCTTTTTGGGAAAGATGCAACGAGTTTTTCACACCTGGATTTGGGGATCTTATTCCATTCCTCCTTGTAGATCCTCTCCAGTTCTGTCAGGTTTGGATGGTAAACGGTGGACAGCCATTTTTTGGTCTCTCCAGAGATGCTCAATTGGGTTTAAGTCAGGGCTATGAAATACGAAATAATCCTTCGTTATTTTACCTGTGTGCTTAGGGTCATTGTCTTGTTGGAAGGTAAACCTTCGGCCCAGTCTGAGGTCCTGAGCACTTTGGAGAAGGTTTTCATCCAGGATATCCCTTGATTGCAATCAGTCGTCCTGTCCCTGCAGCTGAAAAACACCCCACAGCATGATGCTCCCACCACCATGCTTCACTGTTGGGACTGTATTGGACAGGTGATGAGCAGTGCCTGGTTTTCTCCACACATACCGCTTAGAATTAAGGCCAAAAAGTTCTATCTTGGTCTCATCAGACCAGAGAATCTTCTTTCTCACCATCTTGGAGTCCTTCAAGCCACAGTGATCTTTGAGTTCTTCTTTACCTCTCTCACCAAGGCTCTTCTCCCCCGATAGCTCAGTTTGGCTGGATGGCCAGCTCTAGGAAGGGTTCTGGTCATCCCAAACGTCTTCCATTTAAGGATTATGGAGGCCACTGTGCTCTTAGGAACCTTAAGTGCAGCAAAAATTTTTTGTAACCTTGGCCAGATCTGTGCCTTGCCACAATTTTTGTCTCTGAGCTCTTCAGGCAGTTCCTTTTGACCTCATGATTCTCATTTGCTCTGACATGCACTGTGAGCTGTAAGGTCTTTTATGGACAGGTGTGTGGCTTTCCTAATCAAGTCCAATCATTATAATCAAACACAGCTGGACTCAAATTAAGGTGTAGAACCATCTCAAGGATGATCAGAAGAAATGGACAGCACCTGAGTTAAATATGAGTGTCACAGCAAAGGCTCTGAATACTTTAAACCATGTGATATTTCAGTTTTTCTTTTTTAATCTGCAAAAATGTCAACAATTCTGTGTCTTTCTGTCAAGATGGGGTGCTGTGTGTACATTAATGAGGAAAAAAATGAACTTAAATGATTTTAGCAAATGGCTGCAATATAACAGAGTGAAAAATTTAAGGGGGTCCGAATACTTTCCGTCCCCACTGTAAGTACTGTGTTTGTCATTTTAATGTGTTTAAATCAAGCATACCTTCAAATGAGAGCCTGATGGAAAATGGACCTACTCCTGATGGATTGTACTATAGGGGTACACTGGAAAATAAAAATTGCATACAACCGTATATCATATCTCAAAAAGAGTTTATACGTGATATGAGAGTATATGTGTCATCCTGGATAGCTATCCTAGATTCAAATAGTTAAATTCATTTATATACGTCCAGTCATAGTAACCATAAATCTCAGTCCTAAATTGTTGTAATACTCGTCTATATAGGGGCTTGAATATAATGGCCGTATTTCAAGCCCCTATATGGACGAGTATTACAACAATTTAGGACTGAGATACATGGTTACTATGACTGGACATATATAAATTAATTTATATATCTGTTTGAATCTGTGATACCTATCCAGGATGCCACATATACTCTCATATCATGTATAAACTTTTTGTCAAGGTTGCACAAGTTTGACAAACACAAATATATACGGTTATATGCAATTTTTATTCTCCAGTGTACCCCTATAATACAGTCCATCAGGAGCAGGTCCATTTTCCATCAGGCTCTCAGTTGAAGGTATGCTTGATTTCTTAAAATGACATACACAACACTTATAGATGAGATCCTGTAATTAAAACATAATGATAAACATTGTGTGTACTGACAGAAAAAAACCTATCCTGTCTATAGGCCTCAGTGGGTCTGGATGTCCCATGTTCAGAGGAGCCTCCTAAGGCTCCCTTGATATACTTGTGAAACATTTTGTTTCTACTCAAATCTACAATATAACATGCCTGACACTTAGTGGAGATGAAGGAGACAGCAGTTCTTTCAGGCAGTGTTTTTTGCTTTTAATTGGACATGGAATGTGTGCTTATATACGGCTGAAGTGACTGTAAGTTGCAGATGCGGAAGTGTGTGTGTGTGTGTATATATATATATATATATATATATATATATATATATATATATATATATATATATATATATATATATATATATATATATATATATATATATATATATATAATGAACTATTATTGATTTTTGCATTATAGAGAAGTGATATCTTCCCTACTCCTGAGGAAGGAGATAAAAGACTCTGAAACGTGTTGGGTGAAGGATATCTCTACTATATTGTCAATCATGTTACAGTCAGTGTTTTTTTTTAGTTGTTTATTGCTATGTACATTCCATGTTACAATTTTTAATTGTGTCATTAATAAATGATTTCTCTACTTTATTTTACGATTGATATGAGTCCAAGTGCCTTAAAAGTCCAATTCCAAGGGGAAATTTGTTTTTAAAATCATAATTTAAATCAAATCCACCCTGGCTACTCGTGAGGATTATAAACAGACATTACTGTGCTGAGACTGGGGTCCTCACAGTCCCCCATGCAGTCAGCTCAGTCCAGGATCACTGTAGCTATGCCTTACTTGTTTCTTCACAAATTATATAATTTGGACTTTATTTTTCATCAATTTATTTGCGTTACATATGAGCTGGTTTGGGTGACATACAAGATGTTTTCGCATAGATTGTTGTCATTTCCATACACACATATTTGCACATTTTTTAATGGAGTCTTTTATGTTAGTGTTACTAAAACCACAACAGTAAAATCTGTCTGTATATGCAGAATAGCATGCTTGTTATACTCACTGTGGAATTTAAGGGGTTAATACTCTGCATTTTGTAAAAAAAAAGCTCTTTGATCCTGTATACACAGATCCTCCCCCTCCTGCAGGGTCTCTCTTGGCAAGGCCAGATAAGACACAGTCAGGGTAGTAAAGCTCAGTTTGGTCTATATTGCTGAAGAGAACATTTCCTTCTCGAGCTGAGCTTTTCAGGTCACATGGTATTGACATCACAATTTGGGTGTGTATACAGATCCTAAATGACAGCCCAGTTCCTCCCTACTCCTCCATGCCCAGTAACTAAAAAGAACACCGTGGGTGGGATGTCACATTTTGATTCATGGAGGATCCGCCTCCCATAACAGCATGAGGACACAGGCTGCAGTGGAAATCTCTTCCTACCTGAGTTTATCATGTGACCGTGGTATGCATAATGTCTATATAAATATATCTAAAACATTAGACACATATGCAAATGGAACAGCCATACAAGAGAGTTGCATTACGTTAAAAAGAAATGGCCACTTCGAAAGAACTTGGTTCCACAGCAGAAAAATTGTGGCATATGAACCAGTTGTTGACCCAACAAATCTATTTTTGCCTCCGCTTCTTATAAAAGTCAGGCTGATGAAAAATTTCATAAGAGCGATGAACAAAGAAGGTGAATGGTTTTGTGTTTTTTTTTTTTTTTTTTTTTAAACATTTTTTCATTATATATATACAGTATCTCACAAAAGTGAGTGCACCCTCATATTTTTGTAAATATTTTATTATATCTTTTCATGTGACAACACTGAAGAAATGACACTGTTACAATGTAAAGTAGTGAGTTGTACAACTTGTATAACAGTGTAAATTTGCTGTCCCCTCAAAATAACTCAACACACAGCTATTAATGTCTAAATCACTGGCAACAAAAGTGAGTACACCCCTAAGTGAAAATGTCCAAATTGGGCTCAAAAGTGTCAATATTTTGTGTGGCCACCATTGTTTTTCAGCACTGCCTTAACCCTCTTGGGCATGGAGTTCACCAGAGCTTCACAAGTTGCCACTGGAGTCCTCTTCCACTCCTCCATGATGACACCACGGAGCTCGTGGATGTTGGAGACCTTGTGTTCCTCCACCTTCCGTTTTGAGGATGCCCCACAGATGCTCAATAGGGTTTAGGTCTGGAGACATGCTTAGCCGGTCCATCACCTTTACCCTCAGCTTCTTTAGCAAGGCAGTGGTCATCTTGGAGGTGTGTTTGGGGTCATTCTCATGTTGGAATACTACCCTGCGGCCCAATCTCCGAAGAGGGTGGATCATGCTCTGCTTCGGTATGTCACAGTACATGTTGGCATTCCTGGTTCGATCAATGAACTGTAGCACCCTAGTGCCTGCAGCACTCATGCAGCCTCAGACCATGACACTCCCACCACCATTGACTGTAGGCAAGGCACACTTGTCTTTGTATTCCTCACCTGGTTGCTGCCATGCTGACCATTTTCATTTGGTCTACAGATTAGCTACGTCATCAATGACCAGAGGTTTGATGATCTGTTAGTGGGGCCAGAGGAAATCACCTGGAAAAGCATTCAAGGATGTTGTTGAGAATTTTCTTAGCAACTACAGAGCACCAAACTACATTCAGCTAGTTGACAAACGTCTTACAGTATACAAGACCATGAAATGCACCATGTCACCGAAGATTAATTGTCAGCATTACCAGGACTTCTTTCCTGAAAATCTAGGTGCAGTCAGTAACAAACACGGTGAAAGGTTTTATCAGGACATTTCAACAATGGAAAAATGGTGTTGGGTCAGCTGGATCCATCAGTACCGGATGACTGTTGTTGAGCACTGCAGCGAGATTTACTGGAGACTGAGTACAAACGAAAATAGCAGCAAAACACTTTTAGCCCCGTTGAATTTATGGGAGCGTGTTGGAAACATTATGCAATTAAATTAGTCAGTAAAAGTTAATTTCATGAGGGGCGTGGCCAGCACCTGAGATGTGAGGACGTGCTCAGCCTGAGCTCCGTCCACACCGCACAGATCCTGCCAAAATCCTGCGATTCAGGCCGACATCCGAGGGTCCCACATACCCCCACAGTACCCGGAAAGCACTGAGACCATCCGGGGATGGTCAAATACGGCCCACCGATGGAGGAGGCCTCGGGAATCGGGCCGTCGGTACCGCCATGCAGGCCGCACCAAAATGGCGCCGATCAACATGAGGGAGACACACAGCGGCAAGCAGCCTCCAAATCCACACCCTGGAAGCAGCTCAAGGGGAAGGGTGAGTCACAAAGATCCCCCCCCCTACCTTAAGCCCAGAAGACCCTCTCTTATTCTCCCCTGCAGAGGGACATGATCCTCAATCCCCCAGAGCAGACAGGGATGATGCAGGCCCTGCAGAGCCATCACTAGCCCAGATTATGGCAGCCATCCAGCACAGCCATGCATCTCTCACTACACAAATGGACACCATCAAAACAGAATTATCCTTTTTGAAACAGGATGTCCACAATATTCGCCATAGAGTGATTAATGCTGAACAACGTATTAGTGATATGGAGGATGAGACACGTCCCTTACAGGGCTCTGTAAGGGAACTGCGGCAGGCCCAAGAATATACTGCAGATAAGCTCACGGATATGGAAGACCGCCTAAGAAGGAACAATTTACGTTTTTTGGGGTTCCCTGAGGGTGCTGAGGGCAAAACACCAGAAACATTCATGGAAAGATGGCTACTGAATGAGTTCGGGGCAAACACCTTTTCACCAATGTTCGCCATAGAAAGGGCGCACAGAATCCCCATGCGCCCTTTACCGCCTGGGTCCCCACCACGTGCCATGATTATAAAGCTGCTACACTTCCGTGACAGAGAGGCTATTCTCAGAGTAGCTAGAGAGAGGGGCAAAGTTTCCTTTAATGGCAACAACATCACCATTTTCCCAGATTTTTCCGTAGCTACGCAGAAGCAGAGAGCCACTTTTTTGGCAATTAAACGCAGGTTACGTGAACTTCACCTTCCATATGGTATGAATGAATGAATGAATGAATGAATGAATGAATGAATGATTTGTAAAGCGCTGCAATTGCGAACTGAATCGCCTCAAGGCGCTAGATGTATTCTCTGTAGCCAGCTTCTAGAAAAGGAAGGTCTTTAGTTTTTTCCTGAAGGCCTGGTGGTTTTCTTCCATGCGGAGGTTGGTTGGGAGAGCATTCCATAGGCGAGGTCCTTGGACTGCAAATCTACGTTCTCCCTTTGCTTTGTAGCGGTATTTGGGAATGAGGAGGAGGTTTTGGTTAGCTGATCGAAGACTGCGAATCGGTGTGTAGTGTTTTATTTTTTCCCGGAGATATTGCGGAGCGTTTCCTTGTATGCATTTATGGGTGAGGCAGAGGGTCTTGAATATGATCCGGTTCTTCACAGTTAGCCAATGTAGGCTTTTTAGGGATGGGGAGATGGATTCCCAGGGCTTTTTTCCTGTTAACAGTCTTGCCGCCGTGTTCTGCATGAGTTGCAAGCGCGCAAGCTGATATTGGGGTAGACCTACGTAGAGGGAATTTGCGTAGTCGAGTCGGGAATTGATGATCGTTCCCACAACTGCCGCTTTGTCCTCTTCTGGGATGAAGGGGATGAGTCTGCGAAGCAGGCGGAGGAGGTGGTGGGATCCGCTCACCACCGATCCTATTTGTGCATCCATTGTCATTCCTGAGTCAAAGATGACTCCGAGACTCTTGACTTTGGTGCTGGGCGAGATGGTCTGTCCGAGGATGGGGGGTGGTGTCCACGGAGTCTTAATTTTGGAATTTTTGTTGGCTTGCAGGAGAAGAAGTTCTGTTTTTGATTCGTTAAGTTTGAGGGAGCTAGCGGTCATCCAGTCATTGATTAAAGTGAGGCATTTCTGTAGTTGCTGATGATGATCTTTTTGTCCATTAATGCGAAGGTAGAGTTGGGTGTCGTCTGCGTATGAGTGGAAGCAGAGGTCCGTTTTCCTGATGATATTGAGAAGCCGGCGGATGTAGATGTTAAATAGCACTGGTGACAAGGGTGAGCCCTGAGGGACTCCACAGGAGACTGCCCGAGATTCCGAGGTGAATGTTCCCAGTTTCACTGTCTGAGAGCGATTCTCTAAGAAGGATGTAAACCATTTTAGGGCAGAATCTGTGGCTCCTGCAACTTCTGAGAGGCGGACAAGTAGAGTATTGTGGTCCACTGTATCGAATGCTGCACTGA
This sequence comes from Aquarana catesbeiana, assembly GCF_042186555.1. Classification (NCBI taxonomy): domain Eukaryota; kingdom Metazoa; phylum Chordata; class Amphibia; order Anura; family Ranidae; genus Aquarana; species Aquarana catesbeiana. The sequence goes on from NC_133325.1 coordinate 453,651,634, forward strand.
GGTCTAACAGTACCAGAAGACTCGGTTCCCCGTCATCTGCTGCTTCGAGGGCGTCGTCCCATATTTTGAGAAGTGCTGTTTCTGTGCCATGGCCTGGGCGGAAGCCTGATTGCAGAGGGTCCAGGAGGTGGTGTGTCTCCAGGTGGTGTTGTAGCTGCTGTACTACTGTTTTCTCTATAATCTTGGAGATGGTGTTGAGGCTTGTTATTGGTCTGCGGCAGTTAGGGTCTTTAGGGTCGAGATTAGGTTTCTTTAGCAGGGGTTTGACGATGCCTTGCTTGAGGGAGGTTGGCACAGTCCCTTCTTTGAATGATTGATTTATGAGATGTGTTAGGGTGGGGGCCAGGATGTCGGAACATTCTTTGAACAATTTGGTGGGGATGATGTCGTTCGGTGATGTGCTGTCGCGAAGGCTTCCGATGATGTTTTTAGTCGTGTCCGTGGTGATTGGGGCCAAAAAGAACTTCGGTGGTTGAGTGATGTTCGTGTCGATATCCTCTTTTTGCATTGGTTGGGTGAGGTTGGTTGTTATTTTCTGATGAATTGCTTTCCGAATGTTGTCGATTTTGTCGATGAAGAAATCTGATAACTCATTGCAGAATTCTTGGGTATCGTTTGCAGGGGGCTCTAGGCAGGTCGGGTTCATTGATTGAGCAACTATTTTGAAAAGTTCACGTGGGCGGTTTAAGGCGGATGAGATGGTGTCTGCAAAATGTTCTTTTTTGGCTTTGAAGATTGCCTTGTGGTATTTCACCGTGAGTGCTTTGTAGTTAGCATGGTTTTCCTTGGTGGGATTTCTTCTCCAAGTTCTCTCAGATCTTCTGCGTTCTTGCTTGAGTAGGGTGAGAGTGCCATTAAACCAATTCGAGTTTTTTGTGCGGACGGGTGTTCTGCGTTTTGGCGCCACGGAGTCTGCTGTTTGTAGTAAAACATTGTTTAGGGAGTTGAGTGTTTGTTCCGTTGAGAGGTTTGGGTTTAGCAGAAGAATTTTGCTCGACAATGTAGTTTTGAAGAGTTCAGAGTGTAGTTTCTTCTGAGATCTTTTCCAGTGTGTTGCTATTGCCCGTTTCTGTTTTTGGAGGGTGGTGTTAGTGGTGATTTTGAATTTGATAGCATGGTGGTCCGTCCATGGTAGTGGGGTGTTGTTCAATACGTCGATGTCCATATTCTGTTTGAAGATGAGATCTAAAGTGTGTCCTGAACCATGCGTAGGAGCATTTATCAGTTGTTGCAGGCCAAGTTCTTCCATTTGGTTAACGCAGGCGGTTGCAATAGGGTCTTGGGCGGAGTTTGCCCACAGATTGAAATCCCCAAGTACCAGAAGGTTTTTGGTTTTCAAGGTGTGCATTGAGAAGAATTCAGTGAGCGGTGTGAGGAGATTTGTCTTTGGTCCTGGTGGTCTGTAGCATAGTAGTATGTGAATGGTGTCTTGAGGTGTTGTTTGAAGATGCAGTGAGAGTGTTTCCATGAAAGGCACTGAGTTCTGTAAGTTTGGTTTGGTGAACCCCAGGTGCGATTTGAAAATCACTGCAAGACCTCCTCCTTTTTTTCCAATTCTATGCTCAGATATGATACTGTAGTTCTTGGGCACCAATTCAGTCAGGATGGTGTTGCAGTCGGAAGTTAGCCAGCTTTCTGTAATGAAGAGGCAGTCTATGTTGTTTTCGATGATGAAATCGCGGATTTCCAGCCTGTGCTTGACTGCAGATCTGGTGTTGATCAGGGCGCATGATAGTTGTTGTGGTTGGATCGGTGTCTCTCTGCCTTTGATGGTTGATTGTGGGTTGGTCCTTAGTAATTGTTCTTTTTTTAGTCTTTTTTGCGTGGTGGTTGGTAAAGTTGCGGCCGTGTTTCTTAGCCTGTGGAGGGTGTCTGCTGTGTACTTGAAGTTGCACATGATGCTGAAGGCGGCGTTGCTAGAAAAGAAATTTGTATGACGAAGGCACTGGTGTGGCGATGATAGCCTTGCAGGGGGATGGAGGGATCGGATGGCTGACCACTGCTCTGGAGTGGTGAGAGTGACGGCTGAGTGTTGGAGCGGAGGTACTAGAGGGCGGTGGGCTGCCCACCTCCCTCTCGTTGATCCAGAGGAAGGCAAAAAAAACCCCTGGCTGCGTAGGCCAATAGTGCAGTCGAGGAAAAAATTCCTTCCTGACCCCCCCGAGGGGCGATCGGACAAGGGCCCCTGGATCAACTTCTCGAGTGCCCCCGGAGCTTACCTGTGCTGAAGGTCCCGAGGGTGAAGGAGGGGGACCTGGTGCGGTAGGTGGTGCGGTGGCTGGGTCTCAGGCGATTTGAGGTAGACTGGCTCCCGGTGAATCTCTAGTGCCCCCGCAGTGTGGTCCAGTAGCAGGAGGGGTGATTCCCGGTGCAGAGGGGCACGGGGCTCTGTTGAACAACAGTGAGGGGGTTGTGGTGGCAAGCTGACTGGGCTAGGCTGCAGCCGTGGTCTGTCTCACCGACTCTAGCGGCTAGAACGTGGTGATTGAGACCGGGGCTGCGGTGGGGCCACAGAGGGGGGGGGGTCTGCTGAGTAGATGGACTAGGGGGTAGTGGGTCCAATCGGGCGGTGGTGTGGCTGGGGGCTGATGGCCTCAGGAGGGGGTCCTCGGATGGTATGTTATATCCTGCACGTTTGCGCATCATCTACCAGGGCAAGGCCTATTTCTTTACGGATCCCAGAGAGGCATCACAATGGGTGGACACCTTAGCACATCCGAATCGCAGGAACCAGGATAGGAGATATCCTCCCCGATAGAGCCGCATTCTACATGAAGCCCATCGGGCGGCCTTTGCTACACCCCATTGCAACTGTTAGGGGACTTTCTTTACTGCATCCCCAGTAGCAGAAAATATATCTCCAACTACACACAGTCAAGACGGGACTATAAATCCTACACTTCTCTGAAGAAGAAGACATATCCCACGTCACCCTCGGATGCCACTCAGCAACCTATCATCCTTCCTGACTTTTATTTTTCCTTTTTCTATTATTCTTATTATTATTTTTTATCACCGTGATTCTACGGGCCAAGAGACACCACACATTCTTTATTTTGTGCGGACAAACGCGGATGGAGGCCCAGAGCTGTGGACCTTTCCACGTCTCCTGAAATTAGTTGGCTAGGGGTCTGAGCCATGGCCCTCATGCCAAATTGGTTTGGTTATGGGAACAAAGCTCTCATATGTTGGGGGATGAGAGCCGGGAGGGTTAGGGAGGGGGGAAAATTTGTTGGGGTATACTTTGAGGGGTTTTGTTACAACGTCAAGGTTTTCTATAAAAGACGCTGGTATTCAATGGTATATGCATACTTTAAAAATGTTTCTTTGGTTCTACAATTTTTGCAATCTTGGAGTGAGACTCATGGATTGATGAGTAACATATTAGAGATACTTATGTTTGGGTCCATTTCTCAGGGCTCGCTGGACCTTGTCCGGGGCTGGGCTCTGGCGGGCAATGGGAAGTGGACACGAATAGTTATAAATTGTTTATGTGCATGTCTAAGCTCCGTATAGTTTCATGGAATGTTAGGGGGCTTAATTCCAAGGTCAAAGGGTCACTGATGTTTGATTATTTGGCAAGACACAGCCCACACGTGATCCTCCTCCAGGAAACCCACCTACAGGGATCAAGAGTAATGGCCTTAAAGAGAGCTAAAATCGCCTATGCAATACATTCTACTTCACATATGCAAGAGGCACGTCTATTCTTATAGCAAACTGGCCCCTATCACCATAAAACATATTAAAACTGACCCTAATGGATGTTTTGTTATTGTGGTACTTGAATTATGGGGTAAGTCTTATACGGTCACAAGCCTTTATGTCCCACCACCTTTCACTAAATTGTTCTTTGAACGGGTAATGAGCTCCATCCTGGCAATAGCAGAAGGACCTCTGTTGATAGCAGGGGACTTCAACACAGTACTTGACAATTCCATAGACAGGTTCAAGTGTTCTACATTACCCCCCACACCCCTGTGCTCTTTTCTGGCCCAATTTGATCTGGTGGAGACCTGGAGGTGGAAGCACGCAGACGGGAGGGAGTACTCATGTCAATCTGAAACGCATGGTACTCTGTCCCGAATAGACATGTGTTTGGTTTCATCCGAGCTATTGAATAGGGTGACTGAGGCCAGATATCTCCCAAGGGCGGTGTCTGATCATTCCCCCTTGATGGTGGATCTTGCCCTGGGCCCCCCCACCTCATACCGCATGTGGCGACTAAGCCCACTGTGGTTAGCAGATCAGATGGTGGTGGATCAGGGCACAGTAGAAATGAAAGCATATTGGTTACGTAACCGTCAGAGTGTCTCTGTCCCATTGACCTGGGACGCCTTTAAGGCCACCACGCGTGGCATTTTTGCTGCGGCGATTGGGCAGGCTCGTAAGGCATCCCAGTCCAAATTAAAGGACGCGGAGAAGGATCTTAGGGCAGCCGAGGCTGCTTACTCAGCCACCCCTTCCCCAGTAACACACAATACCTGGAAACATAGATCCAGAGACCTGGATCTAGTCCTTTTAGAGCGCACTCAGAAGAAATTGCTGTATCAAAACCAGCGAATCTTTGAGTTTGGAGACAAAAATAGCCGATTATTAGCGTATTTATCTAGGCCTGATTATCAACCGTGCAGTATTCCAAGAATTAAGAATACAATAGGTACAGTGGTGGAACAGAGTGGGGAAATAGTTGATGCTTTTGTGAAATTTTACTCCTCATTATATGCTACCAAAGCTCACTATACTATTGTAGAATTAGACGACTACTTGGCCGGCATCACGCTACCAAGGCTCCAGGAAGAACAGGCCTCACTTCTTGATGACCCTTTGACGGAGGAAGAGATTGGAGAAGCCATACAGTCCTTTGCCAGAAACAAAACACCGGGACTGGATGGCTTCCCCATAGAATGGTATATACAGTTTAAGGAACTTTTGATACCCCATTTACTGAGAGTTTATAATTTTGCTATAAAAACGGGACAGTTACCACCCTCTATGTCAGAAGCATTGATTGTCCTCATTCCCAAGCCTCATAAAGATCACCTATTATGTGAGTCATATAGACCAATATCACTAATTAACTCAGATGTCAAGATTCTAGCCAAAGTGCTCGCCCGGAGATTAAACCTAGTTATAACCACTATTATTGGGGCGGATCAGACTGGATTCATTCCAGGACGATCAACATCCATAAATTTACGGAGACTGTTCACAAACTTGCAGGCCACCCATGATGTCGTGGGGAATAGAGCGGTGCTGGCCTTAGATGCGCATAAGGCATTTGACTCGGTCGAATGGCCTTATCTGCTGGAGGACCTGGCGAAATTTGGGTTTGGAAATACCTTTATCAAGTGGGTTCAACTTTTATACTCGCAGCCTACTGCTAGGCTGCGGATAAATACATCAGTAACCGATCCATTCCTGATTAAAAGGGGTACTAGGCAGGGCTGCCCCCTGTCGCCGTTGCTATTTGCAATTGCGATAGAACCTCTGGCGGCACTGATAAGATCCAGTGGGGAAATAAAGGGACTGATGATTGGGGGCCTAGAAGAGAAAGTATCTCTATACGCTGACGACATGTTAATATATTTGGCGGACCCCCAATCGTCTCTCCCAACCCTGCTGGAAATTATTCGACAGTTCGGCCTCTTCTCAGGGTTTCAAGTCAATTGGGACAAATCCCTTATGTTTAAAATAGATCAGGAAACGGTGTTTACACCCCCTTCCTCTTGCCCGTTACAAATAGTTGACTATTTCAGATACCTGGGGGTCATAATCCAACATCCTCTGTCCTGCTATAGCAAATATAATCTAGACCCACTTATTAACAGAATGAAGACCACACTGAAGACATGGACCAATCTTCCCTTAACGATATTAGGTAGGATAAATATCTTTAAAATGATATTCCTCCCACGTTTCCTATACCTCCTATGCAATTCACCAGTATATATCACCAAAACTAAATTTCAGGAGATTGACTCTATTCTTATTGCCTTCATTTGGAAGGGGGGAGCAGTGAGAATTGCAAAAAATACTCTTCAACTGCCGGTGTTGGAGGGAGGATTGGCGCTACCATGTCTTCAGACATACTACATAGCCACACAACTGGTTCATGCCCATTGGTGGTTCTTCCCTGAAGCCAACAATGCGGCTACGTCACTAGAAGCAGCCATACTCACTTTGTACGAATCCCTGCAATATCTGGTACACCGTCTATCTCTTAGAGGGAGGGAAAGCACTAAAATCCTCGAAATGACTCTACAGATTCTCAAACTAACTAGAATGCTTCCGGATACTGAACGCCGTACCTATTCTCCAAATACTCCCTTATGGGGGAACCCAAATTTACAGGAATTCGCCCGTAGGACAGATGGGGAATATTGGTCAAAAAAAGGGGTAAAAACCATAACGCATTTATTCTCAAATAATACGTTTAAGTCATTTGAGGAATTTCGCCAGGACCACCAGCTGCCACGCACAGCCTATTTTCATTACTTACAAATACGCCACACAGCAACCACCCAGTTTGGGTTGCACAATATAACTGTCCGATTATCTCCGCTAGAGCAATTACTAATAGATCCTTCCCATGACAAACTGATCTCCACATACTATAAGACTCTATTGCACACCACAACGCACAGACTCAGCAACACGCTCACCAAGTGGAAAGCTGATATCCCTGAGCTGACGGAGGATATCTGGCAGGACATACTTCCCCTCCAGGTCCCCTCTGTCATCTCCTCCAGGGACAGGGTCATACAAACCAAACTATTATACAGAGCATACTTTACGCCATCCTTATTATTTAAACTCAGAAAACTACCATCGGCAATGTGCTCCAGATGCAGCATTGTAGAGGCCACCTTCTTCCACTTGATGTGGGAGTGCACCGAGATCAGGCAGTTCTGGTCAGGGGTTACTGCTTTTATCAGTTCCCTGACCCAGCTGCCTAATATCTGCAATCCCCTGAGATGCCTACTAGGATATGTGGACGATGAGAGTATACCTAAAAACAAGCAAACTTTCCTGAGAATTGTATTATTTTATGCCAAAAAATCTATTACTATTCATTGGAAATCACAATCTCCACCTACAATAGCATTCTGGCTGAACATGGTTAATCAGGCTATACCATTATACAAATTAACATACGAAGCCAGAGGATGCCCAAAAAAATTTCACAAAATATGGGGTCTGTGGACTAGCTCCGAAAACACTATTACACCTACCATACAAAGCTAATAAAAAAGCTCCAGTCAATGATACCAAGTTTGATGAACACTGAATAGCCATATGCAAATGTACAAAATGAAAACATGTATGCCAAATATATACCATTGTCTTATACTCTGTATTACAATGAGCAATGTTTGCTCGAAATGTGTGTTTTTTTTGTGTGTTTGTATGTCTGTTCTGTACCACAAAACCAAATAAAAATTTACCTTTAAAAAAAAAGTTAATTTCATATTTCTCAGGATTTTTATGTGATAGTCATGAATTATAATTATGTTAATTTTGAAAAGGGCTATCATCATCGCCAAAGGTTTTCAGGAAGCAAGACTTTTGGAAAAGTTGTTGTCTGGTGTTTTGTACACTCACAAGTGAGACATCTATGATTGACCACCTCATTGCTAGCCTGTAATACTCCTCTTTTTTTTTTTTTTTTTTTTTTCTTTAGTGCCATTTTTCAGTTTTTAGTACTGTAACCGAGAGTATGCTCATGGGCATTTAAAAAAAAAACTTTGAACAATAGGTAGACATTAGGCAAACAAAGTTTTTCTTGTTTCACAGCGATGGCTTTTCAAACCTCTCCTCCTAACAAAGATACAACAAATTGAATTAATGCAACAAGGTTCGCCCTCACTCAAATACTTAATATGTACTGTATCATGGGTAATAGTTAATGCAATCTAAGTGTGTATAAACTGCAACCAGTAGTAACAAATTGGTGCACAAATAGTTAAAGCCCAAAGATAGCTGATCTGTCAATCCAACCAAAATGTATGCAAATTTTGATAAAGCAGTTCATAACCTGATTAGGACACAGGTAGCCCTGGCAATAGAGAAGAGTACTGGTGGTATAAGGCAGTCCCATGCGTCATAGAAAGGATGAGCAGGGATCTCACGCAACTGTGAATAAGACAAAAAGAAAAGCACAAAGGGGCCCTCTAAGTGCAGTAAGTAAAGCCTAGTACACACAGGCCAAATTTCGGGTGGCATCGGCCAGTTCAATAGAAACTGGCTGACATTTAGCCCGCATATACGGCAGCTGATACGACAGAAGGCAGCCGTTCATGGGGTCATGACCAAAAAAGGTCTGCCAATCTGCTCCGGATCAACGCTCTCAGCCAGTGGCTGAGAGCGCTGACTGGAGTGTTCTCGCGGGGATGCCGTCCCCATGTTAGAACACAATAGAATATCAGATTGTTAGTACAGCGGCTCCTACCTGAGCTGTCAGGGTTTTTTTTTTTCGTTCAAGGCGCTGGGTTGAACGAAGGAAAAAAACCTAGTGTGTATGAGGCTTAAGTCAAAGGAATTTTATTGTGAAAGCTAAAATCATTGCACTCATAAGTGGGCAAAAAATCTGCGCATATGACAGTGTGCATTCCACAGTCTTAGCCTCCTCAGTGCTGAGCCCAAGCCAGCAAAGCAGGGATTCCTTTTTTTATGAGCCTATTCACTAGAGCTACCTGTGTTCTTGTGAAGTTCCCAGGGGTGGCTCAAAAGGGTGTACTAATGGCAGTAGCAAAGGTAAATAAAAAAATGTGACAAATCAAAAAGAGGTGTGCGGATGGAACAAATAAATAAAATCATATCCCCCCTAAGAGATGCATAATCATGAATAATCATTGTCAAACATATAATATATCAAAAACAATATATTTGAAGAGAGTAAGTCAGATGGGTAAGTATTTATATAAACACAAAGTGGCACTTACACTAACTAAGTAATCACATTAATAAGCATATGACTTTGATGTTCTAAGACGGTCAACATGCACTTTTACTGGGTTATTATCCTCTCCTCCAGCTATGCCAACTCTTCGAGGACACCAGGAAGGTCTGCATTCACTGTAAATTCACTCGCATGCCACCTAATCAGTTGTAAATAAGCTAAGGAAAAAGAATTACATTAGGTAGTAGTTAACGTTTAAAAAAAAAAAACTACCACTATAACAATTATGTAACTCACATTTATAAGTTCCTCTTAAAGCACCAACAATATGCTCAGTAGGAAATGCTGCCGAACCACTTTCACTAGAGCCGGCATGCATTCCAGTTATTGGGAACATTGGCCCAGGCGTGACGGCTGAAGACTCCACCCCAACATGTTTAGCCAATTAGGCGTCTTCAGGCAGCTCTGCTTCCCTGATTGGCAAAAGGTATTGAGGTGGAGTCACTTCCCGCTCCTGTGATGTCACGCCTGGGCCGACGTTTCTGGTAATTGGAGCTAAAGCCCATTATGAGTACCATACACAATCACCATGTGAAAATAGTATGCTACCTAAAACCTGATGAATTCTACCAATAATGAATGATGGATATATAATTTAATAATAAACAAGGAATTCCTTACATGTTCATCTTCTTATGTCTTCAGTTGCTTAACATATCCCTCTGGCCTACAATTTGTAGGAAGAGCTGTTAAACCTCTTTGAACCAGATTCAGCAAACATAGAACTGTGGAAAGTGAATCGCTTAATTGCAGTGTTGCAAGACATTTTGTGACTCCTCATAAGGATCTGAGTCCCCTGCATGTAGTGACCATACAATTGATCTCCTTGACGCTGTGTTTTTACCACAATGAGACACTTTGCTTACATTGTAAGGGCCATAGTCCATCATTTTTTTTCATGGTTGGTTGAGATTTTTGACCTGTGCATGCTTCTGTGTCCGAGAGTTCTTGTATACGCAGGTGCGTGGTAATTGTGTGTGTGTATGTGTGTGTGTGTGTACAGTGCCTTGAAAAAGTATTCATAACTCCTTTTGAAATTTTCCACATTTTGTCATGTTGCAACCAAAATCGTAAATGGATTTTATTGGGATTTTATGTGATTGACCATTTTTTTTTATTTTTTATAAATAAATACATGAAAAGTGTGGCGTGCGTTTTTATTCAGCCCCCCCCCCCCCGAGTCAGTACTTTGTAGAACCACCTTCTGCTGCAATTACAGCTGCAAGTCTTTTTGGGTATGTCTCTACTAGCTTTGCACATTAGAGATTGATATTTTTGCCCATTCTTCTTTGCAAAATAGCTCAAGCTCTGTCAAATTCAATGGAGAGCGTCTATGAACAGCAATTTTCAAGTCTTGCCACAAATTCTCAATTGGATTTAGGTCTGGGCTTTGACTGGACCATTCTAACACCTGAATATGCTTTGATCTGAACCATTCTACTGTAGCTCTGGCTGTATGTTTAGGGCTGTTGTCCTGCTGGTGAAGGTGAACCTTTGCCCCAGTCTCAAATTTTTGCGGACTCCATGTTTTCTTCTAAGATTACCCTGTATTTGGCTCCATCCATCTTCCCATCAACTCTGACCAGGTTCCCTGTTCCTGCTGAAGAAAAGCATCCCCACAACATGATGCTGCCACCACCATGTTTCATGGTGGGGATGGTGTGTTCAGGGTGATGTCTTGTTTTTCTGCCACACATAACGTTTTGCTTCTAGGCCAAAAAGTTAAATTTTGGTCTCATCTGACTAGAGCACCTTCTTCCACATGTTTGCTGTGTCCCCCACATGGCTTCTCGGGAACTGCAGCAGGACTTCTTATGGCTTTCTTTCCACAATGGCTTGCTTCTTGCCTCTCTTCCATAAAGGCCAGATTTGTGGAGTGAACGACTAATAGTTGTCCTGTAGACAGATTCTCCCACCTGAGCTGTGGATCTTTTCAGCTTCTTTAGAGTTACCATGGGCCCCTTGGCTGCTTCTCTGATTTAATGCTCTCCTTGCCTGGCCTGTCAATTTGGATGACCATGTGTTGGTAGGTTTGCAGTTGTGCCATACTCATTCCATTTTTGTAAGATGGATTGAACAGTGGTTCGTGAGATGTTCAAAGCTTGGGATATTTTTTTTTTTTATAACCTAACCCTGCTTTAAACTTCTCCACAACTTTATTCCTGACCTGTCTGGTGTGTTCCTTGGCCTTCATGATGCTGTTTGTTCACTAATGTTCTCTAACAAACCTCTCAGGGCTTTACAGAACAGCTGTATTTATACTGAGATTAAATTGTACACAGGTGGACTCTATTTACTAATTAGGTGACTTCTGAAGGCAATTGGTTCCACTAGATTTTAGTTAGGGGTATCGGAGTAAAGGGAGCGCAATGCAAATGCACGCCACACTTTTTCAGATATTTATTTGTAAAAACATTTAAAAACCATTTTTCATTTTCCTTCCACTTCACAATTATGTGCCACTTTGTGTTTGCTTATCACATAAAATCCCAATAAAATCCATTTACGTTTTTGGTTGTGTGTGTGTGTGGATATGTCTGTGTGCAGTGAGGGGAAAAAAGTATTTGATCCCCTGCTGATTTTGTATGTTTGACCACTGACAAAGAAATGATCAGTCTATAATTTTAATGGTAGGTTTATTTTTACAGTAAGAGACAGAATAACAAAAAGAAAATCTAGAAAAATGCATTTCAAAAAAGTTTTTTATACATTTTTTTTGCATTTTAATATGTGAAATAAGTTTTTGATCCCTTCGCAAAACATGACTTGGTACTTGGTAGCAAAACCCTTGTTGTAATTGGCCACCAGGTTTGCACATATCTCGGGAGGGATTTTGTCCCACTCCTCTTTACAGATCCTCTCTAAGATTTCAAGGCTGAGGTTTGGTAACCTTCAGCTCCCTCCACATATTTTCTATGGGATTAAGGGCTGTAGACTGTTCATTTTCTTTGGCCACTCCTTTGTTGGGTTGGCTGTGTGTTTTGGGTCATTGTGATGCTGGAATACCCATCCATGACCCATTTTCAATGCCCTGGCTGAGGGAAGGAGGTTCTCACCCGCGATTTGACAGTACATGGCCTTATCCATCGTCTCTTTGATGCAATTAAGTTGTCCTGTCCGCTTAGCAGAAAAACACTCCCAAAGCAACGTTTTCCCACCTCCATGTTTGATGGTGTTCTTTGGGTCATAGGCAGCATTCCTCCTCCTCCTCCAAACAAGTTATGTTGATGCCAAAGAGCTTGATTTTTGGTCTCCTCTGACCACAACACTTTCACCAGTTCTCCTCTGAATCATTCAGATGTTTATTGGCAAACTTCAGACGGGCCTGTACATGTGCTTTCTAGAGCAAGGGGACATTGCAGGCACTGCAGGATTTCAGTCCTTCACGGCATAGTGTGTTACCCATTGTTTTCTTGGTGACTGTGGTCCCAGCTGCCTTGAGATCATTGACAAGATTCTCCAGTGTAGTTCTTGGCTGATTCCTCAACGTCGTCATGATCATTGAAACTCCACGAGGTAAGATCTTGCATGGAGCCCCAGACCAAGGGAGATTGACCGTTATTTTGTGTTTCTTCCATTTGCGAATAATCGCACCAACTGTTATTACCCTCTCACCAAGCTGCTTGACGATGGTCTTGTAGCCATTCCAACCTTGGCCATGGTGGAGAGATTGGATTTTGATTGCTTCTGTGGACTAATGAGACAAAAGTGGGGGAAGATGGTAGTTGCGCTGTGATGAAAGGGGGGGGGAGCTACAAAGATGACTAAAGTGGCAAAGTGAACTAAAAAAGAAACGGGCCAATGCATGAATGGATAGAAAAAAAAAAAAAAAAAAAGTTGACTCGCACTAAAACAAAAAAAGGCTAACGTGTATAAAGCTGAAAAATCCCAGCCTGTTTATGATATCTTAGACATTGAAGAAATGTAACAAAAGTATATATCAAGTTGGGAGATAAATACCACTTCCCCTTAACAGGTATGTGTAACCAATAGCGACATAAATTGGTACCTAAACCAAAACAAACCACTTAAATTGGCAAAGTGAATAAACTGCTTGAAAAAGAAAATAGTGTAAAAAAGAAAGTCCGTGTACAAAAAACACCATAACGTGCTGTGATAAAAACAAAAAGTGTCCAATTGTATACAGTCCCAAATGTGTGGGTCCACCACCATGAATGAAGTGCCTGGCCGCTTACCGGAACCCCATGACCCCCCGTTACAGAGGGTCTAAATGGGCATTGAAGTCCTGCTGCATCCGACAGCCTAGGGACCCGAAAGGAGACTGGATTGGAATCTCTGGAGTTTGTAATGTTGTTAAGGTTGGGTGTAGGTGGATCTGGACTGGTAGAAATCCTCAGCACTGGCTGGGTGGTCAGAGGCAGCTGCCTGTGTTGCAAATGACCCGCAGGTGTAGACGTTCCGTGTATACAGGTAGTGACAATGGTGAACATGCCAAGCGAAATATAAAAAATAATAGAAAACGAAGAAAAAATACATATAACGCGCTGTCCCTTTTAAATCAACAGAAGCAGCCAGCACAGCAGAGGATCAATTTTGCAAAGTGTAACAAAGTGAAAAAGTGCAGCGCTAAAAATTGAAAAGTCTCCGATTCCTACTGAGCATGGTAATGAATATAATATAAACATACATTAATTGTGCATATCCGATAAATCATGTGAAATATAAAACAGTGCTAAATTGTGATATATTAGTGAAAATAAATGAACAGGGAATAATAATTCACTACATTAGAAATGTCCTTGATGACCAGAAGGATACCAATCGCAGTCTTATTATTAATTGTCCAAAAAATTGATCATGGTGATCCAGAAAGTGAAATAATATTTGCTATCTAATAATGTGACTTTCGTGAAGAAAATTGATAGAAGATCCACCACCATATATTCTTAAAGGCTTACCGGAAGGATTGAACCCAGATGGGTATACACCCACTGAGTCAATCAGGCTTGAATGGTAATAGACCTGGAAGGAAGCTATGTCAAAAGACACGAATTCCAGGAAATCAGTAAAGAACTTCCGATGATGTTTAAGGGTTAATGAGCCCAAATGGATACAGATCAATGTTGCAAAAGGAAGAAGAAAACAGGAGGGCACATAGCGTGATTCCGTAAAATAACTTACAGCATATTTTATTGAATGAAAGAATAACACTCACATTTATGACGATATAAAAGCGCTTGGAAATAAAAATGGCAGTAACAGTGGCATCAGCAATCCTTCCCAAACCTGTATAGAAGACACCTGGGAGCCAGTAATTTTGCTGATTGATAGGGGATCAAATACTTATTTCACTTAACATGCAAATCAATTTATAACTTTTTTTTCTGGATATTTTTTGTTGTCCTATGTATGTATGTGTGTGTGTGTGTGTGTGTGTGTGTGTGTGTATATATGTATATGTACAGTGGAGACGGAAAGTATTCAGACCCCCTTAAATTTTTCACTTTATATTGCAGCCATTTGCTAAAATAATTTAAGTTAATTTTTTTCTCATTAATGTACACACAGCACCCCATAAGGAAAACTGAAATATCACATGGTCCTAAGTATTCAGACCCTTTGCTTAGTATTTAGTAGAAGCACCCTTTTGATCTAATACAGCCATGAGTCTTTTTGGGAAAGATGCAACAAGTTTTTCACACCTGGATTTGGGGATCCTCTGCCAGTCCTCCTTGCAGATCCTCTCCAGTTCTGTCAGGTTGGATGGTAAACGTTGGTGGACAGGCATTTCTGAGCATCTCTGGAGAGACCTAATTAGGTTTAAGTTAGAGCTCTGGCTGGGCCATTCAAGAACAGTCACGGAGTTGTTGTGAAGCCACTCCTTTGTTGTTTTAGCTGTGTGCTTAGGGTCATTGTCTTGTTGGAAGGTAAACCTTCAGCCCAGTCTGAGGTCCTGAGCACTCTACAGAAGGTTTTCGTCCAGTATATCCCTGTACTTGGCTGCATTCATCTTTCCCTCGATTGCAACCAGTTGTCCTGTCCCTGCAGCTGAAAAACACCCCACAGCATGATGCTGCCACCACCATGCTTCACTGTTGGTACTGTATTGGACAGGTGATGAGCAGTGCCTGGTTTTCGCCACACATACCGTGTAGAATTAAGGCCAAAAAGTTCTATCTTGGTCTCATTAGACCAGAGAATCCTATATCTCACCATCTTGGAGTCCTTCAGGTGTTTTTTTTTTTTTAGCAAACTCCATTCGGGCTTTAATGTGTCTCGCACTGAGGAGAGGCTTCCGTCGGACCACTCTGCCTTAAAGCCCCGACTGGTAGAGGGCTTCAGTGATGGTTGACTTTCTAGAACTTTCTCCCATCTCCCGACTGCATCTTCGGAGCTCAGCCACAGTGATCTTTGGGTTCTTCTTTACCTCTCTCACCAAGGCTCTTCTCCCCTGATAGCTCAGTTTGGCCGGATGGCCAGCTCTAGGAAGGGTTCTGGTTGTCCCAAATTAATCCGTTTTAAGGATTATGGAGGCCACTGTGCTCTTAGGAACCTTAAGTGCAACAGAAATTTTTTTGTAACCTTGGCCAGATCTGTGCTTTGCCACAATTCTGTCTCTGAGTTCTTCAGGCAGTTCCTTTTGACGTCATGATTCTCATTTGCTCTGACATGCACTGTGAGCTGTAAGGTCTTATATAGACAGTTGTGTGGCTTTCCTAATCAAGTCCAATCAGTATAATCAAACACAGCTGGACTCATGAAGGTGTAGAACCATCTCAAGGATGATCAGAAGAAATGGACAGCACCTGAGTTAAATATGAGTGTCACAGCAACTGCCGGTTCACACGGGCGACTTGTCAGGTGACCTAGCCGCCTGACAAGTCGCCTCCCGTTCTGTACAATGGAACCGTTCTAATAGGAGCGACGCAAGTCGCTCCGACTTAAAAAAAAGGTTCCTGTACTACTTTGGGGGCGACTTGAGGCGACTTGCATAGACTTCTATACAGAAGTCGTTTTGCAAGTCGCCGTGCAAGTCGTGCCGCCCCTGTGTGAACCGGGGCCAAAGGGACTGAATACTTAGGATCATGTGATATTTCAGTTTTTCTTTTTTAATAAAGCTGCTTTTTCTGTCAGTATGGGGTGCTGTGTGTACATTTAATGAGGAAAAAAAAAATGAACTTAAATGATTTTAGCAAATGGCTGCAATATAGCAAAGAGTGAAAAATGTAAGGGGGTCTGAATACTTTCTGATATATATATAATAAAAAAATCTCTAACTATATCACACACAGTAGGTAAAGAAAAGAATCCCCGTTTTAACACAATCACATTTTGTTGCTTTGCAGCCTGAAATGAAAACTTCGTTTTTGCTTTATCCAGCTGTATTTACTAGTGCAACTTATAACATCCAAGTAAAGGATATAACACCAACATGTTAGAAGAAAAATAAAACAAATTAAAAAACCGAATCGAAGAGTTGGAAAAAGGATCACCCCCCCCTTATGTCAATATTTTATTGGACCACATTTTACTTTAATTACAACCTTTAGTCTGTTGGAATATGTCTCTACTAACTTTGCACATCTAGACTTTGCAATATTTGCCCACTCTTCTTTGCAGAACTGCTCATGTTCAGGTAAAATTAATGTGGACTGCAGACTTCAAGTCATTCCACAGATTTTCAATGGGGTTTAAAGTGGTTGTAAAGGCAGAATGCATTAAGATAAAAAGCCTTCTGTGTGCAGCAGCCCCCCCCCCCCCCCTTAGCCCTCCTAATACTTACCTGAGAACCATCTCTATCCAGCGATATCCACGAGTGCCTCGGCCGTCCAGGACTCTCCCTCCTGATTGGCTGAGACACAACAGTGGCACTATTGGCCCCAGCTGCTGTCAATCAAACTTAATTAGCCAATGAGGAGAGCGAGCGGGGCCAAATCACCCCCCATAGCAAGCTCCTTGCTGTGGGGGCGATCAACAGGAGGAAGGGACCAGGAGCTCCAGCCAGGGACCCGAGAAAAGGAGGATCTGTGCTGCCCTGTGCAAAACCACCACAGAGGGCAGGTAAGAATAGACACGTTTGGTTATTTTAATAGAGAAAAAAAAAACGAGACTTTACAATTTAAGTCTGGGCTCCGATTAGGCCATGCAAGGACATTCACCGTTTTTCTCCTTCAACCACTGTGTGGTAATTTTTGATGTGTGCTTTGGGCCATTGTCATGTTAAAAGGTAAGTTTAGTCTCTTGTGTTTAATACTGCTTTAGGCTGGGTTCACACTATTGTGAATTGGATGCTGCTTACACTGCATCCAATTCACAGAACATTTGGAAACCTGTTGTTTACAATGGGTATGGTTCACATATGTGCATTGCATCCACGCTCCACATTGCACAAAGATCGTGTGCGTTTTCTAGGCAATGTGGTGCGAATTGCAGACACAATAATATTCAATGGGAGTGCATCTGATTTGCAGATTCTCCCCCCCCCTTCCTACACCTCCCTACCTCTCCCAGGTCATCTGAGCACCTCTCTCTCTAAAAAAAAAAAAAAAAAAAAAAAAAAAAAAAAAAATCATGTCCTGATCCTTCCAGATCCGCAGCTAAAACGCTGAGGAACGAACCGCTGAACAACTGCTTTTTATCTTTGCAGGGAAACTGGAGCTGCAATTCGCACTGGACTAGTGCCTTAACCCTGCCTTAAGGATAACTGCTGGAAACACATTTATCCTTTACAATCCTTTTTTGTGTTTGTGTGCTTTCCTTTCCTTCCTATGTTCTTCTTCAAGTACATAATTGATAGCCAAACAGATATAAAAAAAATTAGTTTTATTATTTGTGCATATATGGTATACAGTTAGGTCCATATATATTTTGACTCGGGCACAATTTTAGATTTTTTTTTTTTAAGTATTTCCCAAAACATATTCAAGCTATAGCTATATAACGGATATGGGATGACAGTGCACACTCTCAGGTTTGATGCAATGTACATCCAAATCGGAGGAAGGGTTTAGGAATTACAGCTCTTCAGAAAAGCCATCCCCCTTTTTCAAGGGACCAAAATTGGACAATTGAATGAAAAGCTGTTTCATGGCCAGGCGTGGGCTACTCTTTCATTATTTCTTCATTAATTACGCATTTAAAAGGTCTGGAGTTGATTCTAAGTATAGTATTTGCATTTGGAATCCATCATGCGTTTAAAAGTGAAACAGGCCATTGTAAGGCTTCAAAAATGAAAGAAATACATCAGCGAGATAGTAGCAACATTAGTAGTGGCCAAATCAACAGTTTGGTACATTCTGAGGAAAGAACAACGCACTGATGAGCTCAGCAGCATAAAAAGGCCTGGACGTCCATGGAAGATAACAGTGGTGGATGATTGCAGGATCCTCTCTATGGTAAAGAAAAACCCATTTTCCCATCACAACTTCCCATCACAACTTCCAGACAAGTGAAAGACACTCCCCAGGAGTATCATTGTCAGTCTACGAGCGCAAATACAGATGGTTCACCACAAGGTGCAAACCATTCATAAGCCAGAAGAATAGAAAAGCCAGATTAGACTTTGCCAAAAAAAAAAGCCAGACCCGTTCTGGAAAAGCATTCTTTGCACGGATGAAACTAAGATTAATCTGTACCAGAATAACTGGAAGAAAAAAGTGTGGAGAAGGCTTGGAACAGCTCATGATCCAAAGCACACAACATTATCTGTAAGACATGAAGGAGGCAGTGTGATGGCATGGGCATGCGTGGTTTCCAGTGGCACAGGGTCATTGGTGTTTGATGTGACAGAAGCAGCTGGATGAATTCTGCAGTGTTTAGTGATATACTGTCAGCACAGATTCAGCCAAATGCAGCAAAGTTGATTGGATGGCGCTTCACAGTACAGATGGACAAAGATCCAAAACACACTGCAAATGCAACCCAGGAGCTTTTGAAGGAAAAGAAGTGGAATATTCTGCAATGGCCGAGTCAATCACCTGATCTCAACCCAATTGAGCATGCATTTCAAGGCAGAAAGATCCTCCAAACAAAGAACCAAAGACAACTGCAGTTAGAGCCTGACAAAGCATCAAAAAGGAGGAAACCCAGTCTTTGGTAATGTCCATTGGTTCCAGACTTCAGACAGTCATTGCCAGTAAAGGATTCTCAACAGAATATTAAAAATGAACATTTTATTTATGATTATATTCATTTCTCCAATTACATTTGGGCCACTGAAAATGGGGGAACTGTGTATAAAATTGGTTGCAGTTCCTAAAATTTGTACTTTTGATATTCATGTTTAACCCCTTGTATTAAAGCTGAAAGTCTGCACTTCAAATTAATTTAGATTGATTGTTTCTTATTATTTTTATTCTGGTGGCATACAGAGCCAGAAGTATCCAAAGTGTCCAAATATATATGGACCGAACTGTATATAAAAGCTAATGAGAGGTTGCATGTATACCTTTTTCTATAATGCTCGTCATGCTATGTCTGCGCATTGTTCCCTCTCAAGATCTCCTCTGCCAGGTAAGCAGCGCCTGAGCATTGGTCATGTGTCCATATGCTGATGTGCTGCAGCAATATCCTTTTAAATTAAATTTTAAATTTTTACTGATTTCAAGGATATTAAGAAAAAACTTAGTTTCTCTTTGCCAGTTTAGCTTTTAAGAGTGTGAGTGCTGGTTCACACCAGCGCGCTCTGCAAGATCGTATGTGATTTGCAGCGCACTGCAGATCGCATGCAATGTCTGTGCAATGCAATTTCAGCCATATAGATAGTATTGCATCGTATTCGGACCAAACTCGCACAGGACCCTTTTTTTGGTCCGCACCAGAATCGGATTGCATGGGTGTTCACACCCATGCGATTCGATTAATGTCGGAACAGACAGTTCGCAGTGTGATATACTAGCTAAAATGGGTGTGTTGTTAACAATGTATTGACACTCCTGGCAGTTTGTATATGGCAGTGTGAATTGCTGTGTGAGTCGGGTGCAATGTGGGAACCGGCAGTGGATTCGTAGGATTTCCACATCGCACAAGTATGACTCAAGCTTTAAGAGTTAAATACAAGAATGCCTTATTTAGCTGTAGTTATGTGTGCTCCTCTACTGAAATATGCCTTTTTGTGTCTATGCCATCTCCTCCTTTACAAATCTGTACAGATTTTTGTTTCTTTTTTGTTAGGTGGATTTGGATGTAACATTACCAGGAGAAGGAGGAAAAGATCGTCCCTTTAAGGTCTCCATCAAATTTGTTTCTCGAATAAGCTGGCACCTATTGCATGAAGTACTAACTGGAAGGTCCCTCCCCGAACCATTGGAACTGGACAAGCCAATAAGTACCAACCCAGTCCACGCCGTTGATGTTGTGTTACGCCATCTGCCCTCCATGAAGTACGTACAGAGCTAGCAAACCATATCCTTGAAATACTTTTCCCTTTTATTTTAAGGGACCATTGAAATTTTACTTAAAATTGATGATACCTTGTGTATTTAAGGACTCATTCATATCAGAGCGTGTTATCACTTTCATAACATGCATGCTGGTGCTTGGTTAAATGCATATTGTGCTACAGTGTGTTGCAATGCTTTAAAACGCGTTGAACACACACCACTGCACAAAAATGCAACATGTCCTACACCTTTACTTTTTTGCAGCTTACACCAAAGCAGTGTGGTGTTTACTAAAGCCATCAGACAGAAGTATATTTGCCCTGTTTTTTGCATTGAAAAATGCTGCCCAACACTGCTGGTGTGAAGGAGCCCTAATGATATGTGAGCTATTTAACCTGCCTAACTATTTAGGTTTCTAATAGAGAGCCTAGAAGGTAGCACCATTAGTTCTTACTCTTTACTTAGTCAGCTCGCTGTGCAGTAAAACAGCCTTATCCTCCAAAATGGTTTCAGTCTGTGTATTTAGCAGTTTGCCCGGAGCTCACCTTCATGGCTTTGGTGTTTTCGGTGTAAGATAGAATGTGTATTTTGCACTAACCTCGGGGGGGGCACATCCCGCTTGGGGCCGGTCATGTGATTCCCTGTGTCAGCCAGCCATGGCTGCAGGGCAGAGGAGAGAGTGCTCAACAATAGCTGGTAAAGCCTGGAGCAATGATGTCACCCAGAGGCGCTTATGGCCCATCTCTTGTCAGCGCTTCCTCCTGTCCTCTGCAACCACTACTGGTTGACACAAGGGAGGCGAATTACATGTCCGGACTGGAATGGGCTGAAAATAGCCAAGTTATATACTGTACATCTTTTTTATACAGGTTAGTCAGCATAGGTGTTAGGAGAGAGGAGGGGGCAGTATTTAAGGTTAGTTAGGTCTAACCACTTGCTGACCAGCAGTAGTAATTTTACTGCTGGCTGGTGGCTCTGTTTCTGGACAACGTACTGGTATGTCATTCCGCTCATGTGCCTTCCTCACTTCCTCGTGTCACAATGCTCGGAATCGGGCTACTGTAATCGGCCCAGATATCATGTGATCATTGTTTACTGCTTAAATACCGGCAAAAGAAAGCTCTATTTGTCTGAAAAAAATTATATAAATTTAATTTGCGTACAGTGTTGCGTGACTGACAATTGCCAGTTAAGGTAGGATAGTGCTGAATGGTAAAAAAATTGTCTCGGCACGAAGGGGGTAAAGGTCAAGTGGCTAAAGAGTAACTAACTACTTTGTTGAGAAAAAACACCATTCCCCTCTGGGTTATCTATGCACATTGCAAGGATTTCAATCACTTCAAGACCAGTCCTTTTCTGGCACTTTTTGTTTACATGTAACAATCAGTCATTTTTGCTAGAAAATTACTTGGAATCCCCAAACATTATATATTTTTTTTAAGCAGAGGCCCTAGAGCATAAAATGACGATCGTTTCAATTTTTTTTTTTTTGGTAAAAAAATACACTGTAAAAAATGACAATGCATAACCCATTTTTTTAAAATATAAAAGCTGATGTTACTTTGAGTAAATAGATACCAAACATGTCACTCTATTTAAAATTGTTCATGCGTGAGCAATGGGGACAAACAACGTGAATTTTATTATCCATAGGCAACGCTTTAAAAGCCCCTTACAGGTTACCACTTTAGATGTACAAAGGAGGTCTAGTGCTAGAATTACTGCTCATGATCTGACGTTCATCGTGATACCTCATGTGTGGGATGATCGCTGTGTGGGTGTGTGATTGACGCACACATTCGACCTTTGTGCGCGAGCATAGGGGGTGGTGGCACTTAAATTTTTTTAAATGATGTATTTATTTTTATTATCTTTACACTGTTGCTTTAAATTGTTTTTTATTTTATCTATATATATTTTTTTTAATTGCTGTCACAGGGAATGTAAACATCCTTGTGACAGGTATGCTTTATGGAGAGATCTGGAGACTCCAAATACTTCCTCTGTCCTTTAAAGTGTTACTAAACCCACAACAGTAAAATCAGTCTGTATATGCAGCATAGCATGCTTGTTATACTCACTGTGGAACTTAAGGGGTTAATTCTCTGCATTGTGTAAAAAGACTGTTTTATCCCATATGCATAGATCCTCCCCCTCCTGCACTGTCTATCTGGGGAAAGCCAGCTAACACAGACAGAGTAGCCGACCTGTACATGCTCAGTTGTCTTTTATACTGGAGAGAACAGTTTCTTGTTCTCGGAGATAGCCAGGTCACATGATATTGACACACATGTGGATGTGTATACAGGCTGCAGTGAAAATCTCCTCCTTCCTTAATACACAGCACTGAAGAAACTGTACAGTTTATGATGTAACCGTGGTATACAGATCATCCAAAAAGGTATATAGTCACAGTATTTTAATGTAAAAAGATGATTTATAAGCTGTGGGCGGATGAACTATTTTCATAATACTGGGTTTAGTAACACTTTTTTTTAAAAGCGTTTAAAACACCAAGATCAATGTTTTTGAGTGCTGTAGATTTTTAAAAAATGGCCCTGGGTAAACCGGAAGTGATTTAAGAAGAGAAAAATCTAACGCCTCGGATATTGATGGGAAGCAAAAGGATCGAAAAAGATCTTTGCCACCTGAGTTTTGGTGAATCACTAAGAAATATTAAAATAAAAACAAGCAACACAGATCTATTATCCCAAACACCATAAACATGGCAAATAACCGTGATAAATGCAATCAAATCTAATAATAAATATCAGTCCAACATATCTCATAGTGTATATCATAATACAAGCTAATGAAATTCAATGACAAATACTCTGCAAAAGCTGAAAGTGCAAAAAAAGGGCTATAAATACAGAAAAAAAGTGCATGCTGCAGAATTAATAACTACGAATAGGCTCCAGAAATAAAGTTCATTTGTGATCCAAAAAATATGTGTAAAATTGTTTTATATATGATCCCAAAAAGAAAATTCCCAGGAAGGCATTAAAACAATCTACTTAGGCCCCTTTCACACTACTGCAACTTTGACACGATTTTTACAGAGATTTTGCCACAATTTCAGGGAATGCCTGTATAAACTTGAGATCCATGGACCTCAACTCGCATCAAAGTTGGACCAAAGTAGTACAGGGCCTACTTTGAAGTCGGTGCAATTTGAAGTCACACAGATATGAATGGTTATCATTGGGAATCACGGAGTATGACTTGACATGCGAGACTGCTGTCCAAAGTCACAGGAAAAGTCACACAAGTGTGAAAGGGGGCCTTAGAGATATTGTTCTGATCACTTCTGCCTTTTAGAAACACTTTGAAGGTTTCACTTATTCCTCCAGTTATCCTGTGTTTTCAGCTTATGCACATAGTTTTTGTCTGAGGTTGTGACTTAGATGAGGATAAGATCACATTTTATGGCAAATTACTGCAGAATGCCAGTTAAAGCTGTATTCACGCTTTTACTGTCAGAGCTGTTTTTGCACACATGCTTAAAAAATCATTTTAGTTCTGAAGATAACATAAAACGTGTGTCTGCTCTTCTCCCGCCCCTCTACCCGGTGCACCTGCTATGTCAGTCCCAAGCCCACAGATGTACAAGTGGAGCCCAAGCTGGCGGGGGCGCATGTGGGGGCCCTATTACTGGTGGTGTCTGGAAGCAATCGGGTGGCAGCGAGACACCCGAATGCTCCACTTGACAGGCAGGAGTCTGCTTGTCAGATTTACACACAGTCCCAGTGGCTTTAGCCACTGGGACTGTGTGTAAAACCTCCCGCTGTCAAGTCCCCATGGAGTACAGACCTGGCAGCGAAAGGGTTAAACCCAAAACCAAAAATGTAATATATAATGCAGCTTAACAATCATTCGATGCGATGGCTGCATCAGTTTTATTTTCTTTGACTTTTTCCCCTCTGTTTTCGCCTGGTAATCT
This sequence comes from Aquarana catesbeiana, assembly GCF_042186555.1. Lineage (NCBI taxonomy): Eukaryota > Metazoa > Chordata > Amphibia > Anura > Ranidae > Aquarana > Aquarana catesbeiana. Next base: position 453,675,881 of record NC_133325.1, read on the forward strand.
AAGTGATTTGTCTCATCCATGTAAACTGATACATTCTGCTGGAGAGTTTGTGCTGTGAAAAACAAAAGAATTGCTGACTGGATTACTAGATGAATATAGAAGAAAGAGTCCAAAAGGTAAACTAATACAGCCACCATATCTAAGAATTGGTAAACAGCAATATTAAAAATGTTTTGAGTTTAATACTTCTTTAATTTCGGGGGGTTGATATATTTTCTCTTGCCACTAGATGTTGCTTCTCTGAGTTATAAGTACTGTTGGGTGCCATTTTAATATTCCTACCATTGCCATCCAACAGCAGTATTAGTTAAGACTGGGGTAACTGAGCCCTCATGTCCTCTACTAGGTGGAGTATTGAGCATACTCTCTGCGTTCTTTCTGTTGCCGTTGAGCCTTAAGGAAACTACTGCTCCTGCTTTTCAAGCACTTCATGGATAAACCACTCTCTGGTCTCGTTCCACTGCCAGCCTACAGTGACTTTGTGACCTCTGGCCACCTACAACTCTTTAGCATCAACTGCTCGGGTTTGTGAGTAAGTGAGGTCTTGCATTATTTTGGACCTATATGTTACTGCTACACAGTGCAACATCTTCTTTTTCTTTCTTTTTTTTTTTTTTTTTTTTTTATGTTAATGAATATACATGAAATTGCATACAAAGGAAAATCTCACTGCTATGGTTGACTTCAGCCCATAATACTCCATTGTTGCTAGGGAAGAGCTCTCTGTATCTCCAGAAGTGACTGACACCTGTCCATAGATCCTGGGAACTCCTATTCTTATAGGTTAATCCTCATAAGAGTCCTCTATATAGCTGTACCACGTGAGGCTAGGACTTCAAGGATAGCTGTGATCTACCAGCCCCCTGGGCCATTATCAACCTTTCTTAATGAATTTTCTGCATGGCTACCCTACTTTCTCGCTTCTGAAATCCCCACGATCATTCTCAAGGAATTCAGAATAAACTAATACTACCTTATTAGTTTCACTCTCTCCCTCTCCTCTCCCTTCCACTGCCTAACAGTTACCCGTAGACACCTACGCCATCTCAACCCTTCTCTTCTCTACTCTGCTACTGACCACCTCTGACAGAACCGCACCCTGCCCTGTCCTGCACCAACCTAGCCACTTCTGTCTACAACACTTAACTTCTAACCTCACTGGACACACTGGCCCCCTCACTACACACAGATTTAGGCCCCGTCCCCTTCAACATTGGCAAACGGATGACAATAGAAGTCTGTAAAAACACAGCTGTGCTCTTGAGCGCCTGTGGTGTAAGACTAAGTCCCAGAAAGATTTCAGCCAGTATAAATCTGCCCTCCAAAAATATAATTCCTGCCTCCTCACTGCCAAGCAGACCTACTTTATCTCTCTCGTTAACACCTTATCATCCCGTCCCCGTCAACTCTTCTCTACCTTCAACTCTCTACTTCGTCCTTCACTGCTTACACCCACCAACTCACTGCCCAGGAGATCGCCAATCACTTCAAACAGAAGATTGATACAATTCGCGAGGAGATCTTTACTGTTCAAATACCCTCCACGCTTTATACTTCATGCCCACAGGTACAATCATTACTTCCCTCTTTCAACCCCACCACAATAGACGAGGTTGCTAAACTGCTTACTAACGCCCATCTTACCACCTGCCCCCTGGATCCTGTTCCCTCGCAAATGCTACGTTCACCCTCTGGCTCTATTCTTCACTCTCTAACCCACATCTTCACTCTCGCCCTCTCTTCTGGCATCTTCCCCAACTCTCTAAAACATGCATTTGTCAGCCCCATACTTAAAAAGCCCTCACTGGACCCATCCAATCTTACCAACTTACGCCCCATCTCCTTGCTCCCCTTTTTATCCAAACTCCTTGAACATCTGGTCTACAACCGACTGAGCGACTACCTTGCTGATAATAGCCTTCTTGATCCCCTTCAGTCTGGATTTAGTCCTCAACAGTCCACAGAAACTGCTGTCCTAAAACTACTAAGTACTAAGTAAAAAACTAAGTACTCTTACTCCTGGCCCTCTCTGCTGCCTTTGATATGTTTGACCACCCCCTCCTCCTCATAAAACTCCACGCCTTTGGTCTCCGTGACTGTACTCTTCCCTGGTTCTCTTCCTACTTATCCAACCGCACCTTTAGCGTTGCCTAAAATTCTACTTCCTCCTCTCCTCTTCCTTTCTTTGTTTGGGTCCCACAAGGTTCTGTTCTTGGACCTCTCCTATTTTCAATCTACACCTCCTCCCTGGGTCAGCTGATGGCCTCCCTTGGCTTCCATTACCATCTCTACGCTTATGACACTCAAATCTATTTCTCTACCCCTCAGCTCACTCCTTCAGTCTGCTCTCGTATCACTGATTTACTATCCAATATATCAGTCTGGATGTCACACCACTTCCTCAAACTTAATCTATCTAAAACCAAACTTAGCATTTTTCCTCCCCCTCGTACCTTTTCCCCTGATCTTTTTGTCAAAATCGATGGCACAACTATAACCCATTCCTACATGCTAAGGTCCTAGGTGTAATCCTGGACTCTGAACTCTCCTTTAAGCTCCACGTCCAATCACTGTCCACATCTTGCCACCTCAACCTCCGCAATATCTCCAAAATACGGCCCTTTCTAATCAATGACACAACAAAGCTTTTAATTTACTCCCTTGTCATCTTTCGCTTCGACTACTGCAACTCCCTCCTCATTGGCTTACGGTACCTCTACATAGTCCATCCCCCCTTAAAGCTATCATGAATGCTGCTGGCAGACTAATCCACCTTACCAATCGCTTTGTCTGCTACTCGTCTCTGTCAATCTCTCCACTGGCTTCCGCTCACCCAACGAATTAAATTCAAAATATTAACAACTACCTACAAAGTCATCCACAACTCTGCCCCCAGCTACATCGCTATCCTAGTCACAAAATACCAACCTAATCGTTCTCTTTGTTCTTCTCAAGACCTCCTGCTCTCTAGCACCCTCATCACCTCCTGCCATGCTCGCCTCCAGGACTTTTCCAGAGCCTCTCCAATCTTATGGAACACCTTACCCCAATCTGTCTAATTATCTCCTACCCTATTAGCTTTTAGACGATCCCTGAAAACCCTCCTCTTCAGAGAAGCCTAACCTACCCACACCTAACAACTTTATTATCATTTTCTCCATCTGATCATCCCCCACAGCTGTTAACTTTTGTTCCACTTGACCGTCCCTTCTCGACCGTAAGCTCTAACGAGCAGGGCCCTCTGATCCCTCCTGTATTGAATAGCATTGTAACTGTACCCTTTGCGCCCATGTTGTAAAGCGCTGCAAAAATTGTTGGCGCTATATAAACCCTGTATAATAATAGAAATAATAATAATGTGTCCATAGGACCTCCAGTATCTACTTTTGAATTGTATCGGTCTGTGAAGAACTCTTTTCACAGAAGCTCTAAGTGCGTTCCAGCATCATCAATGACAGAATCCTCTTCTGACTCTACTGGACCTGCACCTAAGTGTGCTTGATTCCCTTATTACCATTTCTGATACAGTTTCTTCAAAAGATGATATGAGGACTCTGAATTTCAGCAAACTCCATATGACTCAGATTTACCAGGAGATGTTAGTAATCTGATGCTGTCTTTTCACCCTGCAGTTGGAGGATCAACCTTCTGTTCTGGCACGTAGGGTCTTTCAAAACTGTACAGATGTAAAGACTATCCCAGTTTGATATGTAAAACATGCCTCTGATAACTGGAAAGGGAATTTATTTGTTGTATATGTCCACTGTAGATGCTCTAGTTATTTACCTTAATGAACATACCACCAAACACATTTAGTGACTAGGCTTTGTAAATCCATGTCGCTATGCGTCAAGTCTCTTAGGAGACCCCTTTAGATAAAGGACAACCACTCATGTCTTGGAGCTTTTGGAACAAATGTCTGGAAACCTGTGGTACAGCTGTGATTTGTCTCTTGCAAGCTTCTAAACGTGTGTCTCGCATGGGTGTTGAGATGCCTAGGTCACTTTAGCTTTGTGCTTGGTATGCTAAGCATATGCTTAAAGTGGTGTTCCGGCCGAAATGATATTTTTTAAATAAAAATACCCCTATAATACACAAGCTTAATGTATTCTAGTAAAGTTAGTCTGTAAACTAAGGTCTGTTTTTGTTAGTTTATAGCAGTAGTTTGTTATTTTATAAACTTACAGCAGGCTGTGGCCATCTTAAGTGTGAGCATCTGAAGCCAGACTGTATTTCTTCCTGTATCTCATCCTTGCAGATCTCGCACATGCTCAGTGCAGCACAAGCAGTGTAATAGGTCAGGTCAGATTTCCATAGCAACGGCAGTGTCAGAGGAAGTTGCCGTCCCTTCCCAGAAGGCATTGCAAACAGGGAATGATGCGATGGGCCATGGACAGGGAGGAGGAAGTGAAAAATTAATACAGCAGATATACAGTAGGTGCTGAGAAAAAAATAAAGTATCCAATTCGTTTACAGTGCACAGTTTAGTGAGGGATGCTGAAGAGTTGTAAAAGTGGGTGGAACTCCACTTTAAGGAACATTTGATCTACTTACGCTTTTAGGATAGGCATCCCTTTGATTCTCTCTTTGACAGTGTTGGTCCTCATGCCTCTGGTGCTCAGGCTGCCCGCTTGCCTTAACTCAGGAAATATTGGGGTGGGGTGCAGAAACATTCTTTATCTGCTAATACAATAGTCTATGAGGTACTATCACAGTCAACCTTCCACTCGAGCTGCAGGTCTTGCGCCAGAAGTCCTCTGTCTCATCTGCTTAGCCTCCAGCATGAAAGTACACCCCTTTTTTGTTAAATGAGGGACTTTGTTCATCCAGCTGGGTCCCTTTGGAGGTTTTCTTGCAGTTTAAATGCTCATCCTTTCCCTTGTAATTTACACACCACCAAAGCCTTGCATCAGGTACTTTGTTTAGCTTCCTTTCTGGAATTCCTGCACTCCCATGTGCTTTTCGCCCACTTTGTTTTGATACGCTACACTCTGTGATTGGATTTCTACTCTGGCAGCATCCTACCCTTGAAAATCAAATCGCATTACATTACACACTGCATCTGCAGGAGAGCCTATTTGTCAGTCACAGATGGTTATACCCCTCGTGGTATTTGGCTATATTTAACCCTATCCCTCTTCTGAGGGATTTTTATCCCTAACCAAAAAATGTAGCCTGTCCACACTCTCTGACCCTTGTTTCCTTTATTAGGTCTGCAGTTTATGATAGTAATCTCATGCATTACATATGTTGAACATTGTGTGGCCCTTTGGTGATGTCAGGGGCCGCATTTGAGCTCATAAGTTGACAACCACTGCTCTAAGGTCCTATTTACATTTATTCTGGACCTTTGCCCCTAACATTTTTTTATTGATTTTTGGTTTGTTTAGGAATTCCATTCAACATGGTTGCTCTTCTCGTGCTTTCCCTTGAGTCTCCCTCTGCGTTAGAATATCTGGAATTTGGACCGGCACCAAGAGGCTTCTTCAAACCAAGAAGTCTCGCTAACTCCAGATTCTGGCCAGGTTGGGAATTATTGCTTTTCCCCAACTTGAGTAGAATCTCCTCATGGATAAATCTGCTTGCCTATTCCTTGTTTTTATAACACAGTTTCTCTGTGATCCCTCAGTTGGTCTTTTCATCTTAACTCTGCTGCATCTCATCTGGAGGTTTCTAGATCGTCATCTTTTCAGACATTGTGAGCTTCCCCAGGAATTTTACCTAGTTACCTAATTCCTAGTGTTGGGCTTTTTTTGCAAGTACTGTTTATTCATCCTGGAATCAATATAGGCTTCCAAATTCCCATATTCTGATGTTCCCCATTTTTAAAGAGTGGGTTCTGCCGGTGACTGTATCTTTTATTTCTTCTATTGCAGATAGGACATGCAATTCCCCAGAGTGTCAGCAGCCAGCACACACTGCCTCACTTCAGAATTCTCCTTAGTGGGCTAGTGCAAATCCGTAGACTTTTAGCGGGACTACAAACTATGTGCCAAGGACCTTGCTACTGATGTGTTTCTCACAAATGGATTTTGTAAAAAAAAAAAGTCCATTTGTGACAAAATATGTCAGTAAGAGTGTTCTAGGCACATATTGCCTTAAATGGTTTGGAAGTTTAGATTTCTTGGTTTTAACCAATAAAAGATATTATGATATTACATTTTACTGCAAGTTTTGTTTTCCCCCCTGCTTTCATGTTGCAATAGGAAGAGAACTGGTAAGAGATATTATACATAAGTGCATCAAACCTTAAGGATACGTTCACACTGAAGGTGAGTTTGAAATTGTGCGAGTTAAGCTGAACTATTTCGAACCAGCATTTCAGTGTCAGTTAGGGGGTGATTTGAAAGACATCTGTGTGGCATAGCCCCTGTTCAGATCGGCGCGATTTGACATGTCAAATTGCATTCCAAATCACAGCCTATTGCCGGCAATGGCACTGTCTCAATCGGTGTGATGCTGACTCTGAGACGCCGCACTGTTTTCCAAAAGTAGTTCCTTCACTGCTTTTGGCGACTTTGGGGGTGATTTCAATAGACATCTGTGCCTGAACCCGCACAGATGTCTTTCAAATCGCCCCCAAACTTGCACTGAAATACGGGTTCAGCTGAACTCGTACAATTTCAAACCCACGTTCAATATGAATGTACCCTTAATCTCATAAGGTTATCATTCTCTGGTGAGTCCTTTTGGTGCAGCACTGGTTGTGGGATAATTCACCTGTATTGTGGTGGCTGCATTAGTTGTCTAACACCTTTTGGATAGCATCATTGTCAAATTGTGGGAAGGGTAATGGATGCACTAGAAGATTTACATGGCCTTGACTAACAAATTAAAGTCAAACTCATGCGAACACTTTTAAATTGCTGCAACAAAAGTTGTTTTTTTTTCCCTTTTGGAATAAAGATTTTTCCTAAATAAATATGACTATTTATGACACTTTTCCTGGACAGCTTGGTCTGTAAAAAGTTGAAAAATACCAGACTCACTGGCCAGATCAACAGATTAAAAGAAACCTAATGCAGTCACCACATCTAAGAATTGGTAAAGTGCAATTACATTTTGTTTTGGGGTATAATAATAATACGGCTTTAAGGACTTTTTCCTGTAATCTTTTTACACTGATGTGTTTGTTGCACAATTTTATATTTATTAGAGGTTTCACATCTATGAGAGAGCAGCACATATATAGTTTTGATTTATTTTTAAAAATTTTGAAAGTTGTAGTTTACCTAAGGCTGAGTTCTTGGCAATTTCCTTTCAAGGAATGTGTTTGAAACTGAATCTAAAGCTATACACTGTGGAAACGTACTTGGTACTTGTTTTGGTTACTTTGGTACAATTAAATATTTTACCGGTCTCATAGGTACACCCCTGTAGGACGCTCGTTCTTTTCTGCACCTGAAGGGTATGATCACCCCTTGGGGGGTGGAAGAGAAGTCTGGTTTGGGTTCCATCAATCTGTCCGACCTGCCATGTGGAAAATGATGCTTAATATAGATGGTAAGTAGACTGAATGCTATAATGTCTCTTGCAAAAAAAAAAGTTTCTAGACCAATCAAAAAATTATATTTTAAATTACACATTTGTTTCTTTGGTTACACTTTTTCGAAACAGCAAGTTGGACTTCTCTGCAGGATCAGACATTTTCCCTTATCTGTATCATCTCCGTGTTTACAGCGTTTTGTATCAAAGCTGCCTTTTTTGTGGGTGGTGATTGATATCCTTGACCAGGATATCTAATATTGCCCCAAAACTTAACTGTTAAAAGGCAAAATTAACTTAATATTTCTATTAATTTCTTAATGTCTTTTTTGCACAGTAAAGGATCATAAGCTTTCTCTTTAAGCAATGTAAAGAATGAACATATATTTATCAAAATTAATTTCTGGTCTGTTAGCTTCCTTACAAAATCAGATCTGTAACCATGTACATTTTGCCTCTTTGATAAATACAGCAAAAAAATGTTTTATTACTGTGGAATGCATTACATACAACCCAATATTACCCATAGATGGTAATCCTTCATCAAAGCCGGCGACCACTTTCAGCCCTTTCGCAATATTGTTAGAAGATGGTCTGCTGCCTTCATTTGGTTTCCGAGGAGACAGGAAGGCCCTTTTTGCTGCAGATTGTAAGAGGTTAGCTGTGTTCATGTATTTGATAATCAGCTTGTGTGGGTGTCTCTAATCTGGAGTTTGTTGTCTTGCAACAGATGCCTGCGTCAAGGTGGAATTGTACAGTTGGGAAAATAAGTTGTTCTTCATTTAAAGGATAAATATACTCTTTATGTAATGCACTACTAATGTGGTAATAATCCTTAATGCACAATATATAAAATAAAACAAAACTGGGTAAATATAGATTTCGTTAACACTGTATAATACGAAATGGCATTTTTTTTGTAATTTCCATGTATGGCATCACAAATGGCAGCAAAAACCGGTCTTTTTGGTTTTGAACAACATTTTATATAATGTACCATTACTTTTTTTATTTTTTTTAAAGTGTTTTGCCTAGGGATAACCCTTTAGAGAAATGACATAACTGTTCTTACAAAACTGCTAGTTCTGTCATTTTAAAGTAAAACTCCACTGCACTCGAATTTTGGTTATATACTGTGTAGGAAAGCTGAGAACACCCCAACGTTCCCAGCTCCCCAACTCCTTGCTCATACCTTACATTCATTCACCAACCACCTTCTGTCATCTCCACCTTAATATCATATACCGTATATTAAGGTGGAGATGACAGAAGGTGGTTTGTGTTCAGAGTCCTTTATATTGCCTTTTGTGCAGGTGCAGCAGCCCGTGCAAATGCATAGGTGTGAACCTAGCATTGAAGAGACGCTATAATGACTTTGGGTCAATTTTATTTTAGTTACCTTGTGTTTTTTAAACTATATATTTTTTTTTTTTTTGTGCCCGAGTGCTGCAGAATAAAACATCCTGACAGTAGTGGACTATGCCCCTGGGTACCCTAAAGCCTTGTACACACTACTATTTTTTTTTTAGTTAAGACAGGAAGGCCACCCACAAATGAATGGCCTAGGTGACCGTTTCAGTGGGACCTTGAAACCGATGCTAAAGACTTTTAGTCACAGGGAGGGACTGTGAAAGCTATTTGCCTCACCTGCTGTTTGTCTACAAAGAGATGACTCTGAAGTACACAGGCTTTTTGCCATTCAAACTCCTTTTCAGTAGGTGAATGAGAGTACCCTTAGATCTAATTTAAGAGATCTAAGAGTACAAGATTGCTGGCACTGAGGATTATGTGTTGAGGTTCCAGGACAACATAGAGACTCTGTTTGGGATGGTGTTGGAGAACATGTCACAGGCTCAGATCAAGTAAAAATACAGAAACAACCACGTTGCCAGTAAGCAGACGTACAGTGTGTTTCGGAAGATGTATGCTTTACTCCTATGTAGCACCAAAAACTACAGTCACAAAGTGCTTGATTGACCTGGCCCATGCAGTAAGTTTGGGAGAAGGAGGAAGAACACCGAAAATATTCCAGTGATACAAAGAGCTCATACACACAATAAAAGAATAGCATTAATAGTGGCAGTTTGCTGCCAACCTAAACCGGATGAAACAGACCCACTGTTAAGCCCCGTGCACACGGGCCAAATGTTGGGCGAACATCAGCCCAGTTAATAAAAAATGCCTGACATTCGGCCCGTGTGTATGGCACCCTGTCAGGACACAACAGCTCAGCAGGGGAGATCACTGTGCTAACTTCAGATTGTTAATACCGTGGCTCTGACCGGAGCTACAAGTTTTTTTTTTTTTTCGTTCAACCCACTGGGTTGAATGAAAAAAAAAAAAAAAAAAACTCCTAACGTACCAGGCTTTAGACTTGTTAGCTGACACTGGAAAATTGGGAGCAGACCGGAAGAACAATTTATACCTCTCTTCAACAAAAAAAACTGGAGGTGCTTTCAGTAAACCATAACCGTTTAACTGGGGAGTCCTGGTTCTCAAAAGTATCAGGTGACCAGGTTCTACAGGGACTACAGAAAGCTGAATATGATCACTGCTTCTAATGCTTATTTCGTGCCCCATGTTAAATAAGCTGACAGCCGCCCACTATTTAACAGTCATGAACTGGAGCAGGAGGTAATGGCAAACACCCTAATAAACAGGAAAAATCTTTTTGGATTATTGGATTTCATAGTAATGCTGTTTTAGGATGATGGCAACACCAACCACCATTTCAAAGGGTTATAAATGACCTGCTGGAAGGGTTTGAAGCATTCGCATTTGCCTACTTGGTGAACATTGCATTGGTGAGCCTTACCTGGAAGAACACCTCACACTCTCTGGACAAAATGGCAACAGCTAATCTGATTGTCAAACCCAGTTAAAGTAAAGCCTCCAAGATATTTGGTGTTGTGGTTACATCCCTCATTGACCGTTATTATCTTCTCTCCAGGTTTCTTTTCTGACGCTGGGTTTTTGACTGCTTGATTGGCTGGCTGGGGATAACTTCTCTTGTTCTCATGCACTTCAGTGTCTGTCATATTCCAGCACAGTAGCAGTCTGGCGCGAATGCACACAGAGCCGTGCAACTCAGTGTACATGAAGTAGAAGACTGTGATCAGACAGTGTGCTTTATTGCAAAAGAGACAGCATGTCTCTTCTGTAATAAAGAGCTGCCTGCTTGCGTTTTTTTAATTTGTAGGTCTAGTTGCACTTTAAGGCCTCATGCACACTGGACGTTTTTACAGCTGCTGTTTTTGGCTTCAGACGTTTTTCTCTGCAATCAATAAACTCCCCAGCATGTTATCCTATGTGTCTATGCACACATAGGTTGTCATCAGCAGTTTTTGGCAGGGGCGTTTTTCTAGTTGGAAAAACCCCCCAGAACTAGTGGGTTTTGAGAGGAGTTTTTCGTCTGTAAAAATGCTCTAACTCTAAGATCCCTTTCACACTGGGGCGCTTTGCAGGCTCTACAGCACTAAAAATAGCGCCTTCAAAGCGCCCTGAAAGAGCCGCTCCTGTCTCTTCAGTGTGAAAGCCAGAGGGCTATTATTTAATTATACATTTGAGGTTTACGCACTATTATTTGGTATATACAAGTAAAGGTGCACCTACATTTTTCTTCTGTATGAAGATGAACAGCTTGTGGTCCTTCAAAGTAGTACAAGGAACAGAAAAACATTCTGTAGTAGAAAACCACAGAGAACATTACATTGTAGTAAAGTGAGATTTCCTGAAAAGACAATACAGTCAATAAACAATAGAAGGCTCAGATGTACCTTCGAGTAAAGTGCGGTATACAAAAGCATTTGCCTGTAACCGCAAAATAACTACAGTCTTTTATGAAAGAATCTTTTCAAAAGCAAAAAAACTAAAAATCACGGGAATAAATTGAAGATCCCTCAAAGGAGATCTAATAGCCAGAAACGTTAAATAAACTATGTTTTCGCGATAAGCCCCCCCAACAGGTCCATGTAGTGTGGACTTGTTCTGGGTCCGTGCTGTCTTCTGCTACAAGAGTCTCGATTGCCAGAATGTAATTAAGTATTTGGGCCCACTCAAGGATATGGGGAGGAGCTGTAGTTTTCCAATACCTGGAGATAGTGACATGTACGGCCAACATGCAGGGATGCAAGATTCCCTTATGCTTGAGAAGAACCAGGGATCTTTGACAAGAGGGCAATTTCAGGAGAAGTTTGGACATTGGAGATACACCATGCATTATAGGAAATAGATTTTTTGCCAAAATGTGGAAATCAGGTGACATCTCCACCAAATGTGCAAAAAGATCCCTCACTCCCCTTGCACCTCCAACAGGTCTTAAATAAGGAAGGAAACATACGATGCAAGTCTACCGGGGAAGACATAGAGTGTTTTGAGTTGAATATAAAGCATTTCTGCCAGTTGTCTGCTGTCCTGCGTAGGGAGGCTTCCCACTTGGCAATAAACAATGGGTCTGTCTTGAAAGCTTCTCCTCTCAACACACCATATGGCATAGAGACAATGTGGTCTGGGATGTCAGTCTGAGAGAGAAGTGATTAATTTTCATAAAATTTTTAGTTGTCCTTTGTTGATTATGTGCATTTGATAGTTGGAAAATATGGTATATGTAATCAGAAAATGCTTATGGAACTTTTTTATGTTCTATTTTAATTGTAGTTTCTGCCACTGCCTTCTACAAAGCACAACCAGTTATCCAGTTTATGTGTGAAGTTCTAGATATTCATAACATAGATGAACAACCGCGACCTCTGACCGATTCTCACCGGGTAAAATTCACCAAAGAGATAAAGGGTATGTGCTCAAAATCTTTCAAACCTAGACCTTATTGATGACCTTATATGGGGTTAATTTATAAAAGAAAAATGGCAGTCTGCACATAGAATTGTTTGGAAGGTATGTGTATAACCTTTTTGCAGTCATCATATATAACAAGACATTGACAAATAAATATAACATAGTGGTTGCATCTTTACTGCATTTCTAAACTACATCAGTAATTCAGCCTGGTTATGCTGAGAATAAAGGTGACAGAATTAGAATTATCCTCCCAATTTACAGTAAATATGGCATTGTTAACATTGTAAGATGTGTTTTATTATTAAAAAATATATATATATATATATATATATATATATATATATATATATATATATATATATATATATATATATATATATATATTTTTTTTTTATTGGTACAGGTCTGAAGGTTGAAGTGACTCATTGTGGAACAATGAGACGGAAATACCGTGTTTGTAATGTGACAAGGAGGCCTGCCAGCCATCAAACGTAAGCTATATATAGGTTATACTTATTTATATGCTGTATTCCAGTGCATTGGGCATATTAACCAGGACAAAATTGCTGTTATACCTACTGTTTACATCTTTGGTGCCTAGAGAGACAAAATATCTGGCACCTTAATAACCACCCACAAATACCATATTCCAGGTCATGCTGATGTGCTATAAAAACAAAGTAGCACTTGCCTCTGGTCCATGGTTTTTGTTTTTCTATTTACCAAGTCTCTCTTTGGGGAACTTTTTTCATTTTTCGCACACGTTAAAATTTACGTAGACCCCCAAACCGTTATATATTTTCTGAAGAGGCCCTGTAGAATAAAAAAACATTAGCTGTAATTTTTTTTTTTTTTCATGTGGACATGAGATTTGTGCAACTGTTTATCAAATCTACATTTCTTTGTAAACCAACCCCCCCCCCCCAAAAAAAAAAACACTAGAATTTATTTTATTGCACACAAACACAATATAATCCCCAATTTTATTGAGAGTGTGTGTGTGTGTATGTATGTATGTGTATATGTATGTATGTATGTATATAGATATAGATATATGTATGTGTATGTATATATATATATATATATATATATATATATATATATATATATATATATATATATATATATATATATATATATATATATATATATTAATTTTATGTGTGTGTATATGATTTACGGTATCTCACAATAGTGAGTACACCCCTCACATTTATGTAAATATTTTATTATATCTTTTCATGTGACAACCCTGAAGAAATGACACTTTGCTACAATGTAAAGTAGTGAGTATACAGCTTGTATAACAGTGTAAATTTGTTGCCCCCTCAAAATAACTCAACACACAGCTATTAATGTCTAAACTGCTGGCAACAAAAGTGAGTACACCCCTAAGTGAAAATGTCCAAATTGGGCCCAAAGTGTCAATATTTTGTGTGGCCACCATTATTTTCCAGCACTACCTTAACCTTCTTGGGCATGGAGTTCACCAGAGCTGCCACTGGAGTCCTCTTCCACTCCTCCATGACGACATCACAGACCTGGTGGATGTTAGAGACCTTGCGTTCCTCCCGTTTGAGGATGCCCCACAGATGCTCAATAGGGTTTAGGTCTGGAGACATGCTTGGCCAGACCATCACCTTTACCCTCGGCTTCTTTAGCAAGGCAGTGGTCGTCTTGGAGGTGTGTTTGGGGTTGTTATCATGTTGGAATGCCGTCCTGTGGCCCAGTCTCTGAATGGCGGGGATCATGCTCTGCTTCAGTATGTCACAGTACATGTTTTCATTCATGGTTCCCTCAATGAACTGTAGCTCCCCAGTGCCGGCAGCACTCATGCAGCCCCAGACCATGACACTCCCACCACCACACTTGACTGTAGGCAAGGCACACTTGTCTTTGTACTCCTCATCTGGTTGCTGCCACACACGCTTGACACCATCTGAACCAAATAAGTTTATCTTGGTCTCATTAGACCACAGGACTTGGTTCCAGTAATCCATGTCCTTGGTCTGCTTGTCTTCAGCAAACTGTTTGCGGGCTTTCTTGTGCATCATCTTTGGAAGAGGCTTCCTTCTGAGGTGACACAGCCATGCAGACCAATTTGATGCATCATGTGGCATATGGTCTGAGCACTGACAGGCTAACCCCCCTTTCAACCTCTGCAGCAATGCTGGCAGCACTCATATGTCTATTTCCCAAAGACAACCTCTGGATATGATGTTGAACACGTGCACTCAACTTCTTCGGTTGACCATGGTGAGGCCTGGCCTGTACTCACTTTTGTTGCCAGTGGTTTAGACATTAGTGGCTGTGTGTTGAGTTATTTTGAGGGGACAGCAAATTGACACTGTTATACAAGCTGTACACTTACTACTTTGCGTTGTAGCAAAGTGTCATTTCTTCAGTGTTGTCACATGAAAAGATATAATAAAATATTTAGGTGTACTCCCCTTTGTGAGATACTGTGTGTGTGTGTATGTGTATATATATATATATATATATATATATATATGTATGTATGTATGTGTGTGTGTGTGTATGTATATATGTATATATGTATATATGTATATATATATATATATATATATATATATATATATATATATATATATATATATATTATATTGTGTGTATATTATACTTTTTTATTTATTTATTTTTACTAGTTTTATTTTCATTTGACTTTTTTGACCATTTAAACTTTAACGCTATCACAAGGGCCAAAAAGCCACCTCTGTGGTTTGGATTTAGCATGTGGCAGGTGTCTAATAGATTTCAAATGTCTCCCCTGCCCTCATTGTGCGCATATCCAGGTAAACAAAAAGCGTTTTTTAATTGCCTGTGAGACTTGCCACTTCCCCCAATGGCTGTTTTACTAAAGCATCCTTGTCCCTGTGGTGCAAAGGTGAGGTTTAACTTTAACCACTTCAGCCCCGGAATATTTTACCCCCTTCCTGACCAGAGCACTTTTTACAATTTGGCACTGCATCGCTTTAACTGACAATTGCGCGGGCATGCAATGCTGTACCCAAGCAAATTTTGTGTCCTTTTTTCCCACAAATAGAGCTTTTTTTGGTGGTATTTGATCACCTCTGCGGTTTTTATTTTTTGTGCTAAAAACAAAAAAAGACTGACAATTTTGAAGAAGAAACAATATTTTTTACTTTTTGCTATAATAAATATTCCCCCAATTTTTTTAAAAAACGAACTTCAATTTAGGCCAATATATATTTTTGGTAAAAAAAATCGCAATAAGCGTATATTGATTGGTTTGCGCAAATGTTATAGTGTCCACTATAGTGTATGTTATAGTGTAGTGGAAGGGCTTAACACTAGGGGGTGATCAAGGGGTTAAATGTGTGTTCCTTCACTGTGTTCTAACTGTATGGGGATAGGACTGAGTAGGAGAATAGTCCTATCGCTGTTCCTACTTAGTAGGAACAAACGACATGTCTCCTCTCCTTTGACAGCACAGGGATTTGTGTGTTTACACACACACAAATCCCCATGCTGGCACTCGAACGTGGCTGGCGGCGAAAGTGCCTGCTGGCCACGTGCATTGGGTTACACCATCTTGTGGCAGGCACACCCTCTGGTGGCCGAAAAAGGGAAGGACGTACCCATATGGGATTTTGCCCAGGAGAGCCATTGTGCCGCAGTATATCTGCGTGAGCCGGTCGGGAAAAAGTTAAAGAGCATATCAGGGCACTGACTTGTTTTTGAAAGTGCAGGCACCAAGGCTGTCAAAAGTAGTTTTTAGCTTAAAGCTGAACTCCAGCCCCAGATAAAGAATTACCTAAACCTCTAGCCTGGCCACCACAGCTTGCCTGAAAACAAATTGGGCATGTCCAAAAATACTTTGAATCCAAAGATCCCTTTGCAGACTGGAGGCTGGAGGGAGGATTAGTCCAAATTGATCTTGTAGACAGGTGTTTAGGCAGCGACATGGGAATAGTGTACTATATAAACTTGCCTGCAGCATCACTACAGTGTGAAACTCTGGCACAAAGATCAGATCTACGCTGTGCCACAAACAAAACAGCTTCTTTTGATTAACCGAGATGAAGAGGCAGTGGATGACATCACAATGTCCACCTCTGCCAATCAGAGGAAGCCTTGTATTCATTGATGAAATACAGTGCACCCTGTGAATGGCTGAGCAGCCCCACTCGATTTTGTTCCAGGAGCAGGCCGGGAAGTCCCTATCCCACTGCCAGAACACAGTGCTGTATATGATATGTAACTGAGGCTACATACAGTTTTTATTCAGCACTCCCAGAGTGTGCATCTGTGATGCAAACTGTTCATTTGGACCAACTACATTCAAATTAGCTATTTGAAGTCAGATGAAATTTGACATTGGGCTTTAAGGTCATGGCTGTTGTGTTAGAAGTTAGGGGAAGGATAAGGCTGCATCACATTATAGGGTTATGTTAACTCGCATTAACAGCATTCATGTGTGTTTTTTGTGTCACACCACACATGTAGAGCAGCCCTAAGTGTGACAAACACCGATAAGTAGCTCATGCCCTTTTTTGAGCTTTGAATGTGTTTTTAGTTATTTTTTTTAACAATGCCTTTTTCTGCACAAAAATTAGGTGTCTGTTTTTTCAGCATTTGGGGTGCAGTTAACAATGAATGGGTCCGTTCAACCTAGTGGGCTGAATGGAAATAAAAAAGAGGAGGACCTACTGACCAAGCATGTTAGTGCGACGATCTCCCCCGATGAGCTATTGTGTTCTCACACCACCAGAGCACGCTGATTGGATGCTGCATTGGTTCTAGGGGGAACCCACATGCAGCTTTGGACGGGGGGCAGGAGGGGAGGCTGACAGTGACGCTGTGGTATCATGCTAGATGGGTGGGTGGGGGGGGGGGCGGCACATGGAGAGTTTCTGCCACTACAAGCTGAAAGGAGTAGTGACCGCAGCAACACTACTGTCAGCTTAGTGGGAGAAGTGGCAAGCCAAACCTGGAGATGGAGAACATACAGTAGGAGAGCCGAGAGGAGGTGCGTGCTGTGCTCTTTTTCTTTCTCCTTTTCAGCAGCTCCTCCTGCTACTGCAGCACTCCTGCATCGGGACTGTCCGATTGGGACTGTGCAGGGTTTGCTTACTTGCCCCATCTCCAGCAAAGAATGTGGGTAGGGGCGGGTAAGCAAACTCTGAAAATTTCTGATCTGACAGTCAGTGGTGTTCCCGAGCCTGGGTTTGTGCTAGGGGATTAGTGCTGGGGGGGGGGGGGGGGGGTTTGTGCTCAAGTGGAAATTTGGGTGGGGGATTTATGCTGTGGGGATGATTTGGGGAAGTGGGTGTTGTGTTTCATCTTATATAACAGTTAGCGCCTATAAGACATGGGGAGATTGAAGTTGAAGTCGAGTTAAAGAGAATCAACAAACATAGAATACTTTCGGTATACAGTATATAGCAGTCTTAGGAGTTTGAACATCTTATGTAGCTATATCTAAGTTATATTGCAGGGTTATAGAGGGGTATCCCAGTGTTTCCATTTCTTATCATAATTATGCATGGTATCAAATAAAGTGTGGTGAATGCGCTCAGAAAATGTAATTGCTTCCATTCTGGCTAGTACCTGCGACCAGGAAAGAGCTTGAGGTATGCCAATTTAGTGCTGTGACCCAGTGGATGGCCACGAAAAGCATGTGGATCAGTCTTTCGCATGGAGTAGGAACATCAGGGATAGAAGTGAAGCATAGGCACGTTTATATGGTGAGAGTGATTAAGCCACCTACACTAGTGGATGTCTTTGTAGCTGCTTGCTACCAAATGGGTTTAAGGAATTTACAGCTTTAAAAGATATGGGTTGTTGAACCCAAATCAGGGCAGCCGCGGATACACTGTGGAGATACCGTGGGGTATATAGAGTGGAGTTTTGTGGGCGTCATATACCACCTGGTGTGAAGTTTGACAGCTGTCTCACAGATTGAATGCGACCTTGTGTTCTTGAACATGTTTGTCAGCATTTCTTCCCGTTCGGCGGGCTCATAAGTATGACCTATCTGTCTCTTCCAGCTAAGCATTGGTTTAGTTTTTTTCCTCTAGAGCAAACTCATTGTGAAAGCTATAGATTTTAGATATAACCCCTTTGTCTCTGGAAGAGCATGCACATATGTGTTCATATTGGGTGCTATGTGTTTGGGATTCTAAGGTGCCTTTGCTATGGTAAAAGTGCTTGATTTGCGTATACAGTCTGGTCCATAAATATTGGGACATCAACACAATTCTAATCTTTTTGGCTCTTTACACCACCATAATGAATTTGAAATGAAAGGAACAAGATGTGCTTTAACTGCAGCCTTTCAGCTTTAATTTGAGGGTATTTACATCCAAATCAGGTGAATGGTGTAGGAATTGCAACAGTTTGTATATGTGCCTCCCACTTTTTAAGGGACCAAAAGTAATGGGACAATTGTCTGCTCAGCTGTTCCATGGCCAGGTGTGTGTTATTCCCTCTTATCCCATTTACAAGGAGCAGATAAAAGGTCCAGCGTTCATTTCAAGTGTGCTATTTGCATTTGGAATTTGTTGCTGTCAACTCTCAATATGAGATCCAAAGAGCTGTCACTATCAGTGAAGCAAGCCATCATTAGGCTGAAAAAACAAAAAAAAACAGAGAGATGGCAAAAACATTAGGTGTGGCCAAATCAACTGCTTGGAACATCCTTAAAAAGAAAGAACGCACTGGTGAGCTCAGCAACACCAATAGACCCGGAAGACCACGGAAAACAACTGTGGTGGATGACCGAAGAATTCTTTCCCTGGTGAAGAAAACACCCTTCACAACAGTTGGCCAGATCAAGAACACTATCCAGGAGGTAGGTGTATGTGTGTCAAAGTCAACAATCAAGAGAAGACTTCACCAGAGTGAATACAGAGGGTTCACCACAAGTTGTAAACCATTGGTGAGCCTCAAAAACAGGAAGACCAGATTAGAGTTTGCCAAACAATATCTAAAAAAAGCCTTCACAGTTCTGGAACAACATCCTATGGACAGATGAGACCAAGATCAACTTGTACCAGAGTGATGGGAAGAGAAAAGTATGGAGAAGGAAAGGAACTGCTCATGATCCAAAGCATACCACTTCATCAGTGAAGCATGGTGGTGGTAGTGTCATGGCGTGGGCATGTATGGCTGCCAATGGAACTGGTTCTCTTGTATTTATTGATGATGTCACTGCTGACAAAAGCAGCAGGATGAATTCTGAAGTGTTTTGGGCAATGTTATCTGCTCATATTCAGCAAAATGCTTCAGAACTCATTGGACGGCGCTTCACAGTGCAGATGGACAATGACCCGAAGAATACTGTGAAAGCAACCAAAGAGTTTTTTAAGGAAAGAAGTGGAATGTTATGCAATGGCCAAGTCAATCACTTGACCTGAATCCGATTTAGCATGCATTTCACTTGTTGAAGACAAAACTGAAGGGAAAATGCCCCAAGAACAAGCAGGAACTGAAGACAGTTGCAGTAGAGGCCTGGCAGAGCATCACCAGGGATGAAACCCAGTGTCTGGTGATGTCTATGCGTTCCAGACTTCAGGCTGTAATTGACTGTAAAGGATTTGCAACCAAGTATTAAAAAGTGAAAGTTTGATGGAGGATTGTTAATCTGTCCCATTACTTTTGGTCCCTTAAAAAGTGGGAGGCACATATACAAACTGTTGTAATTCCTACACCATTCACCCAATTTGGATGTAAATACCCTCCAATTAAAGCTGAAAGTCTGCAGTTAAAGTACATTGTTTTAGTTTCATCTCAAATCCATTGTGGTGGTGTAAAGAGCAAAAAAGATTAAAATTGTGTCGCTGTCCCAATATTTATGGACCTGAGTGCATCAGAATTCCTCAGAGGGGGCTAAATTGTGCTCTAATTAGAGTTCTGGAAAAGTTTTGAAGTGGGAGCCCGCTTTGAAAGACTGAAATATTGTAACCCCAGCCGTGCACCATTGGAGGAAGCGATTTCTGTTGTTGAAGGCTGGGGGGAAATCTGGGTCTCCTAGAAAGGAGTATAGGTGGGAGAGATTAATTGGAATTTTCTGCCGTATAGGGGACCATAGGTATAAAGATTGGTTTACAGTTGTATTCAGTGATATAATTTGACTCGCTTTGATAGATGTGGACCATAATAATCCGGATAAGAGGAAAGAGAGAATAGAGTATGTTTCAAAAGCTAGCGAAGGCATATCTGTAGAGGGGGCCTGCCATTGGGCCGTTTGAGCTAATCTGGCCACCAAATAATAACGCCACAGGTCCGGGAGGCCTGGCCCCCCAAGGGGTTGGGATCTATACAGCAGGGATTTGTGGAATCATGGTTTTTTGAGATGCCATATAAACCTATTAATGTCTTTCTGGATTAATTCGATATAAGTTTTGGAGACATTGATGGGGAGGGCTGTAAAGAAGAAAAGTAACTTCGGTAATATGGCCATTTTTATGGCTGTAACCCTGCCTAGGAATGAAATATGATACTTATCCCATGTCTTTAACAGGGTTCTGATATGGGAAACTATAGGGTGACAATTTGCCTGAAACAAGGCCTGAAAAGCGGGAGTAATCTGTATTCTACCAAGCCAGTGAAAAGTGATGCCGCAAAGAGGTCGCAAGGTCATTTTGTATATTTATTGGCATAGCAGAGCATTTAGCTAAGTTAACCCCTAGGCCTGATTATCGTATGGAATGATTCCAAAAGGGACATCAGGTTGGGTAGTGCAATAAGGGGGTTGTTAGTAGGGCTGAAACAACTAATCGATTAATCGACAACTAATCGATTATGAAATTAATCGATTACTATTTTCATAATCGATTAATCGGCCAGTAACATAATGGGGTTAAGAAAAACTAAAATGAGCCCTTTATAGTACAAAAAGAGCAAATAATCGCTGCTGTAAAATGTTACTTCCACAGTAAAAAAATGAACCCCTTACAGTAGTGATTATCTGGGTTTTTTTTGTACTATAAAGGGCTAATTTTATTTTTTTTTTTTAACCCCATTATGTTACTAAACGTCTTAGACCTGGTTGCACTACAGTTCATTTACATGATTTCCTATGGGACGCGTTCACATCTATGCTTTTTTTAGCCGCTGCGTATTTGGAAAGGGTCAGGGACTTTTTTTAACGCAAAACGGTGCTTTTTTGGTTCAATATACTTCAATGGAGAAGCTGCAGAAAAGCATGTAATGCGTTTTTGCAGAAATTTGTGTTTTTTAATCTGCCCAACAAGTTGGCCAAAAAAAATGCAAAAACGCAAATCGCAGCAAAATCACGAGTGCAAAAATCAAAATGCACAGCAAAAACCACTGCAGAAATAGACCAAAAGCAAACTGCATAGGTGTGTAGCGAGCCTTATGCTGGCCACACGGATCAATTTTCAGATGAGAATATTCATACGAAAAATCTTTGTACATTCGCTGAATGAAAGAATGTTTGAAATTTTCACTTGTTTTTAACATTCTGTTTTTAAAATGAAGGAAAACCACACACACCGTCGGAAAATTCCTTTGACCAAGAAGTTTCCTATTATTTCCAAATTGTCACCATGGTTGAAAATGAACATCGATTTGACCCCACTAACGATTAGAAAATCGAACTAACGTTCTTAAAATGCCATTTTTTTTTTTTTTGAAGGAAGACATTGTTTTTTAAATAAAAAAATATTGATCTCTGAGTCTGATGTAATTTACCAGATTCACCCTTTAATAGTATATATCCTCCAATAGTATATACAGTACATCTCCTCTAATAGTATATCTCTTCTGTCTGTTATTCACATTTACCACTGCATAGAGATATTTAACAATAAATTGCTTTTTTTAAAACTTTACATATTAAATAAATTATACACCACACTTTCTTTTTTTTTTTTTTTTTAACCACTTAAAGACCAGCCTCGTTTTGGATTTTAGGTGTTTACAAGTTTAAAACAGGTTTTTTTGCTAGAAAATTACTTAGAACCCCCAAACATTATATATTGTTTTTTTTCTAACATCCTAGAGAATACAATAGCGGTCATTGCAATACTTTTTTTTGCACCGTATTTGCGCAGCGGTCTTCTAAGCGCACTTTTTTTGGAAAAAATTCACTTTTTTGAAAAAAAAAATAAGACAACAGTAAAGTTAGCCCAATTTTTTTTATATTGTGAAATATAATGTTACGCCAAGTAAATTGATACCCAACATGTCACGCTTCAAAATTGCGCCCGCTCGTGGAATAGCGTCAAACTTTTACCCTTAAAAATCTCCATAGGCGACGTTTAAAAAATTCTACAGATTGCATGTTTTGCGTTACAGAGGAGGTCTAGGGCTAGAATTATTGCTCTCACTCTACCGGTCGCGGCGATACCTCACATGTGTGGTTTGACCACCGTTTTCATATGCGGGCGCTACTCACGTATGCGTTCGCTTCTGCGTGCGAGCTCGTCGGGACAGGGCGCTTTAAAAAATTTTTTTTTTTTTTTTATTATTTATTTTATTTTATTTTATTTATTTTTTTCACTGTTTTTTAAAAAAAAAAAATTTGGATCACTTTTATTCCTATTACAAGGAATGTAAACATCCCTTGTAATAGAAAAACGCATGACAGGTCCTCTTAAATATGAGATCTGGGGTCAAAAAGTCCTCAGATCTCATATTTAGACTAAAATGCAAAAAAAAAAAAAAAAAAAAAAAAAAAAAAAAAAAAAGTCGTTTAAAAAAATGACACTAAAAAAATTTGTGCCTTTAAGAGAGTGGGCGGAGCCGTCGTAATGACGCCGCTCCGGCCGTCACATGGTATGGAGACGGGTAGGCTCCATCTTGGCCTCACTTGTCTCCATACCTCAGCAGGGAAAGGACCCGATCGCCTCCGCCGCTACCGACGGCTCCGGTAAGCGGCGGAGGGTGCGGGAGGGGGGGTGGCACCTCTCCCGCCGCCGATAACGGTGATCTCGCGGCGAACCCGCCGCTGAGACCACCATTATCGTGTACAGAATCGCTCACTGAAAAGATGGATATCTCGGTTGTGGCAGCAGCTGCTGCCGTTACCGAGATATCCATCTTCAAAAAAATGACGTATATATACAGTGAGCGGGGCTGAAGTGGTTAAGCTTATTAACCGATTAATCGATTAATCGAAACAATAATCGGCCAACTAATCGATTATGAAAATAATCGTTAGTTGCAGCCCTAGTTGTTAGAAAAAGGAGGACATCGTCTGCATAGAGACTTAGTTTAAATTCTCTAGGGCCTTTACAATATCCCTTGATATTTACATTTTCTGAAATAGCATGGGATAAGGGCTCTATCGCCAGGGCAAATAGGAGGGGGGACAAAGGGCATCCCTGCCTAGTGCCTTTTTGCAGTGGGAAAAGTTGGGAATTATTACCTGGTATTTTGATATGGGTTTGGGGGTCCCTATATAGAGCATGAAAGCCTTGCAAGAAGTCACCAGCGATGCCAAATCTGGGCACTAAATGGACTAGGTATGACCAGCTAACACTGTCAAATGCCTTATGGGATATTGAGGCTTAGGAGAAGTACTTATTTAGAGTGCAAATTTACATCCTGTATGATATTGGTGACCAGGCGGATTTTGTTGGTGATTTGCCTCCCGGGAATAAACCCAGTTTGATCCAGGGAGATCAGGGTCATAATGACCGAGGCCAGTCTGTCAGCCAGCAAAATGGATCTTCAGGTCGTTGTTGATGGAAGGGAGCATTCAAAACTTCTAGTTGCTGGCTGGATAGAGTGGGCAGTGCCATATTGGAAAACCAAGACTGGGTTGTTGGGTCAGGGGATAGTTGGGACTCTGCAAATAGTTTTTTGTAATAGTCTACAAATATGTCCATTACATCATTTGGGTGTGAAACTAAAACCCCTGCGGGGTTGCGTAATTTATATGTGTGAGAAGATTTCATAGCCTGGTTGAGCTTTCTTGCAAATATAGTAGAAGCAGAATTACTGTATGGCATAAAATTAGCTTTAGCCCATCTCAAGGCTCTCTGTCCTGTCAGAGCAAGAAATCCAACGCCCGTTTTTTACAATCTATTTGTTGAAGAAGTTCTGGGGAAGGGGATTGGTATTATACAGTCTGTCTAATGCTTTTGTAAGAGAGTGGAGCTCGGTCAGTTTAGCCTTATATTTGCTGGATGCTATGTTAATAATATGGCCCCACATAACTGCTTTATGAGCTGTCCAGAGTGTGCATGGTGAGGTGTCTGGGAGCTGATTATCTGTAAAATAATCTCCAAGTTGTGTCATAAGGGTGTCTATGGTGGGGAGGTCTGTTAGCAAGGAGTCGTTAAGTCTCCATGTGTAGGTCGTAGGCTTAAGGCCCATTCTAGAAACTGAGATGGCTACTATATGGGGATCTGACCAGCGGCAGACATGTATATCTGCTTTAGTGGTATTTGCTAAGACAGTTGGGGTACAAAAGATGTAATCAAGACAGGTGTAGCTGTCGTGTGGGTTTGAATAAAAGGTGTAAGATCTGGAGCCTGTGTTATGTGCTCGCCATGCATCTGTTAGTTGTAATGAGCCCAGACAACTTGTGACTGATTTAGGGAAAGCCTTGGAGGAGGGAGTAACTCTGCTTCTATTCAAACTTGGGTGTGCTGTGAGGTTG
The DNA here is from genome assembly GCF_042186555.1 of Aquarana catesbeiana. Classification (NCBI taxonomy): domain Eukaryota; kingdom Metazoa; phylum Chordata; class Amphibia; order Anura; family Ranidae; genus Aquarana; species Aquarana catesbeiana. Next base: position 453,700,779 of record NC_133325.1, read on the forward strand.
AAGTCTCCCCCCACTATTAAATGTGGGGAGAGATAACGGTCTAATGTTGCAAAAATGTGTTTAAAGAATGAAGATTGTGCTTCGTTGTGGGCATAGACAGAGGCAATAGTTGTGGCACGACCCTGGTTCTTGCCTTGTAAAATTATGAATCTGCTGTTAGGGTCTTTATAGACATGACCAACCACAAACAACACAGAGTTTTCTTATGAATATGGCTACTCCACGGGACTTAGTGGTATGGTTTGTACAATAGAATTGTTTAAAAGATTTGTCAAAAAATTGTGGGTGGTTAGCACTGGAAAAATGGGTCTCCTGCAATAGGAGGATATCCGCGCCCAGGCTTTTGTAGTGACAGAATGCTTTCTTACGTTTCTGGGGAAGGTTAAAACCTTGCACATTGTGCGATATTATTTTAAGGGCCATATAGACTTAACTGGTTAGTAGCATGGTGATTGCTATCAGAATTATGTGTGAAATATTTCCATGGAATAGCCAAACTCACATTATTAAGACTGAAATAGTATTGCACATGCCTTATGATAGGAAAGGCTCTTTTTTTTTTTTTTTTTTTTTTTTTTTTTTTTTTATTACATTATACATGCATTTAGGCTGGTTTGATGTCACAAGTCATATTCCTTTTTTTCTCAGTAGTGATGTTGGGCAGTCCTTCCTCGTTGACTAAGCAGCACACAGATAATGAGGGTAGGCCTATGACAGCCTGGGATCCCCAGAAGTAGTTTGAATAATGTGGGCATAACTCAGACTGGTGAACTCCAGGGGAGTAGTTTAAAAAAAAAATCCTGGAGTTTGGATTTAGGGGAAAGGTTAGGTATCCAGGATGTGGAGGAACCCTATATTTTCACTTGTTTACTACCACTACTAGTGGTTCTGTATACAAAAACTGCATATTGAAAATATCCGGTTTTGATTTTTATGCTTTTTGGAAACCCTGTTTCTCTCCACATTGTAAATTCCACAAACTGAATAGGCTAGTAATGGTATGCTGTATTTTTTTCTTTGTAGCTTTCCTTTACAGCTGGAAAATGGGCAGACCGTGGAAAGAACAGTTGCTCAGTACTTTAGAGAAAAGTATAATCTCCAGCTGAAGTATCCTCATTTGCCCTGTCTGCAAGTTGGACAGGAACAAAAACACACATACCTGCCTCTGGAAGTAAGAACCATCTGCTCATATACTTTATCTAACACTTGTGTGTGCACATGATATCTTTACATCATTTTCATTATTTGCTTAAAATCTTTTGTTCAATTCTTTTCACTATGACAGTCTATAAATTTGCTTCAAAAAATTTTGTTAGTTTTTGTGTGTATGATGCTGTCACATAAAATGTTATGTTGGTATTCTCAGGTGTTTTTTGTTTTTTTTCACACTTCTATATTCTGGTTTGTGGTAATGCAGGTTCTGTCATGAATTAACATGTGCTGCATTTAGGCAGCCCATTCCTTATGAATGAGCTTTCAACAGGAGAATGAAACAAAAAATGGACGTGCGCCATTTGCTAATGGTGTTGCTAAGGTGTTTTGACCCTAAAACCTTACCACAGTTTAAATGGAACATAATCCAAACTCTCTTTTTTTCTACTTCAAGCTAAAAATAAATTCTAGGTATATTTATATTAGTCACAATGGTCCAGCTTGGACCAGTGTCCAATGCATATACCATATCTGGCCAATCCCCCTGGGAGCTGGAAATTACTGAAGTAGACACTGCTACTCCAGTGAAGTCCTCTTGCTTCCAGGGCCTGTGCCAAATGACTCCCTTGCTGCATTCTGAACACAGGAGGCTGGCCGCTTGGCAAGGGCACCATTCAAAGAATGCTTTGCATTTCACTGAATGACTGCAAAGAGTTAGATGCTCACACGCTACCTCTCAACCTGGTCCCATCAGAGAATGCTTTGCATTCATTCAGAGAATGCAAAGCATTCTCTGAATGGCATCTGTGCTAATAGACTGACCTCTTGTGTTCACAATGCAGAGGGTCAGCTGCTCACTACGGGACATGGAGGCAAGTGGAGATTACTGGAGCAGCAGGGTTTACTTCAGTGATTTCTAGCTTCCAGGGGGATCGGTCAGGAATGGTATATGCATATGCTGGCCCAATGTAACCCTTGTATAAAACAGCTTTACTTGGAATTCATATTAAAGCAAAACAATTTTCAAATAAACTATAGGACATATGTATGGCAGATGGTCTGTATTATCTTGTTGAAAAGTGGGTAAATCCATATGGAGTTGAAATAGTATTTTTTTTTTTTTTTTGCTGGTCACTAGGACTTTCTCCAGTAGGGGGATATAGATGTTAACAATGAAAACCTGACTTAGAATCTATTGCTTCCCTAAAGGTTCAAGCTTTAGAGAGATAGCATTTGACAAGCGTTCTCTTTAAAGTTTTCTTTTACATGACCCTAAGGTAGTATTAAACGCTCAGTGTTTTTATGCTCAACACATTGAACACAATAAAATAGACATTCCCCTATTTGTTAAAGTTCTTACTCCAGCACTTGCAGTTTAAAACTTTCAATGCTGCTGGCTCTTACTTTCTCTATTCTGCTTCCTTAAACTTCTTCACAGGATAGCATTAACAGTAGACAGTGCAGTCTCCAGTCAGTTAGCTTGGAAAGGGGAGGAGCAGGGGAGTGTCTTGTCATCCTAGCATAGGGGGCTGTGCGTTTCTGTTGATACACACAGTGTAGGGTGACACAATTCTCATCCATGCATTCAAGGGTGGCTCCATTGCACGCTGCAAGAGAACGGAGTCATCCTGAAACTAGAAACCTAGGGCAGCATTCGTGGCATCTGCCTATCCTGAAAGATGAGCAAAGAGAATTAAAAATAATCCTTCCCTAAGTGCTTAACAAAACGGCGGGTTTAAAAGGGAACTAAACCCTCCTACCATTTTCAGACAAGGAAGCCATCTTAAGGCCCATACACAAGATCAGAAAATCCTACGAAAAATACTGCTTTCATAGCTAGCGTTCATACGATAATCAGATCGTTGGTACACAGCTTTCAAGAGCCGATCATGTCAATTTGTGTGAAAATATCCAAAGGGACAAGCACAAAAAATGTTTGTACAATACCAGGTCGTATGATTTTCTTTTAATCGGTACTGCTTTCATCCGAAAATACAATACAGCAATTCCGAATTTTTATTCTGTCGTGTAAGAGTTTTCGTGACTTTAGTAAACACTTCATTTTTGGTATGGAGGCTAGCATGCAAACAAAAAAAAAAATGGACGATCTCATCATGTGTACCAACCATTAGTCTGATCTGCTGCCATGGTGCTGCATGTGATCAGTTATGACACCAGCTATTTGATGACTTGACAGTTCAATTGAGAGCATAAAGTAGCTGTGAACATTTATAGTTCACAGCATGTCTTGAATATAACTGTTTTGGGAAACCATTAAATTGATGGGTTTAGTTTTGCTTCAAAAGACCAGTCACAATGGTTGTGCTCTCAAGCAAACGCGTCAAACCATCAAATGGCTGGTGTCATAACAGATCACATGTGCAGCATCATGGCAGTTAAAGATCAAATAGAGGCTAGGATGGCAGCTTCCTTAGCTAAAACCGATAGGAGGGTTAACCCCACTTTAAAGCAGAACTAAACATTCCATATGTATCAAATCAAAATGTATGCAGCACCAAGAAACCCAAGCGACCACCCAGCTGATCGTCTCTCCGCTATGGTAACTGGGAAGTGATGGCCTGACATCACTTTGAGTTTACCCAAATGTCAACGATGCCATTTTTAAAAAATGAAAAGCATTTGAAAACTCAGACCTCTTCTGTAAATCTAAAGTGGTAACCTGTAAAGGCTTTTAAAACGTCGCCTACGGATAGTAAAATTTACATTGATGCATGAGCAAATTTAAATTTTGACATGTTTGGTATCTATTTACTCAGCATGACATTATCTTTTACAAAAAATTGGTTTATGTAATGTGTTTTTTGCTTTAAAATTCAAAATTGTGTATTTTTTTCCAATAAATTGCATTTGAAAAATAAAGCCCACCAATTTTTTCTCTAGGGCCTCAGCTTTAAAAAAAAAATCTGTAATGTTTGGGGGTTCTAAGTGATTTTCTAACAAAAAAAAAAAAAGTTTGTTACAGTACTGTAAACAAAGTGCCATAAAAGGCCTGGTTTTTAGTAGTTAATTGTAAATAACGTTGCAATACTTTATATCAGAATCGTCATTTTATTGTCATTTTAAACCAAACAATTTATAGATTAACATTTCTAAATTGAATCTGCAATTACACTTTTTTTTTATAACAAACCTTGGCCAAAAAAGTAAAAAAAAAAAAAAAAAAATGAAATAGCTGTCCAAAATACCAAGCCATTGAATTCTCTTATTTAAAGCACCTGTGCAAGATAAAGAAAAACCCTGCAAACATGGCCTGTTGGGGGGTACTTGAGAACAGGGTTGAGAACCATTGGTGTACAGGACTCTCCCTGAAATGTCATTTTCTGTTTGTGTGATTGGCTCACTGATTTGCCCAGAAGTCTGCCCTAAGATACAAGTCAGATCTTGACATCTCTTGCAACAAAAATTTTATTTTTGGTGAGATACTCCCAACAAGAAATCAAAAGGGATTCAGACCCTGCCACTTTACTCAAAACCCTAAAAGTGCAGCTTAAAGATTTCAGATTAAAGTGATTGTAAGGGTTAGTTTTTTTTTTTGTTTTTTTTGTTTTTTTTTAAACAAACATATACTTGCCTCCGCTGTGCAGCTCGTTTTGCACAGAGTGGCCCCGAACCTCGTCTTCTGGGGTCCCCCGGCAGCTCTCGTGGCTCCCCCCCACATCAGGTAAACCCCTAGGAGAAGCGCTCTCCCGGGGGGTTACCTTGCGGGTGCGCTCCCGAGTCCATCATTCGGCGTCCATAAATCATTATTTTTATTTTGTTGCTTTTTTGGGTTTAAGAAATGCATAAGAAATCATTTTTACAAGACAATATCGCAAAAAACCTTGTTTGCCCTTTAAAAAAAAAAAAAAATTTATTCTCTCACCTGGCATTTAGGTCAGTTCACATGAGGCGGGTGCTGTGACTAAAATGCTGGTAAGCAAAGCTCCCCTGCAAGAACTGGCTGGAATGTATGCCTTTTTGGCAGTGCTCTAAATAAGTTTATACAGAAGATCTTGGGAGGAAAAAGCACTTCTACCTAGGGTTGCACCGATACAGATACTAGTATCGGTGCCGATACCAAGCATTTGCACAAGTATCGGTGCAAATGCTCCGATGCTGTATCTGATACCTGTTAAAAGCACCAATCTCACTGTATAGCCTTTTAATAATGGAGCAGACAGCCGCTTCACCCCCTCTCCCTCTCATGGCTGTCAGATGATTTATAAAAAGCCTATACAGGGGGATTAGTGCTTGTAACTGCCCCTGCTGCTGCACCGATCACCCCTGACTGTCCCCTGCGTGTTCCCCCGGTCCTCCTCTGGCTTCTGGTGTCCTCCTCCCTCTCTCCGTGTCCTCCAACTCTGGCCCCCCCTCCCAGATCTGTCAGGATGGAGAGCGAAGGAAGGAGTCGGTAAATATATAATTTACCGGCTCCTTACTTTCCTGAATGCACAGTGATCACTGACTCTGTCCATTCATAACTGAGCATCATATACTGTGTTTACAATGCTTCAGTTTATGAATGACCAGGAACCGCAGTCTCCTGTCTATCCATCTTCAGTGCAGCTGAGGCTGCAGAGAAAGGAACTGGGGAATCTCTGTCCTCAGTTCCTTTCCCCGTCTCAAAGGGGAGATGTCAGGGGTCTGATCTCTCACCAAAGGCCCCCCCACAGGGCTGATAAAAAAAAAAAGAAGAAGAAAACCGAGAATAATAATTAAAGGTTGAATTGTAAAAATAATAATTAAAAAAAAACACTGAAACCGTCCACTCCCCCCACCTCCCCCAAAAAAGAAAGCATTGTAAAAAAATAAAAAATATATACATTGTAAAAAAATAAATAAAATATACACTGTAATAAAAAAAATTGTAAAAAAAAATAAACTACTGACAGTCCACGTCTCATCAGTGCCCATCAGTGCTGCATATTAGTGCCACTGTCACATGACATTTAAAAAATGTATCGGTATTCGGCATCAGTGAGTACTTGAAAAAAGTATTGGTACTTGTACTTGCTCTTAAAAAAGTGGTATCAGTGCAACCCTACTTATACCCCTAAAGAACTGCCAGAAGCTTTCATAACAAAAGCAGTCTTCATCTGGGACCAAGCAGGGTTTCTTTTCTTCCTTTCAGAACTTAAGCAGGAACTTCCTTCCAAAGAAGTCCTGGAACTGCAGCCCTGCCAAGACAGGCAGCAAACCTCCTTCCCAGTTAGGAGATACCCCCACTTTAGCAAGGGGGGGGGGGATTGGAGGGGGCGCCTGCTGGCCTTTACAGCTATATGAATCTGAGATATCCCCTTGGCACCCAGTGCAATGTGTGGAGTTAGCTGCAGGGTGCTTTACTGGTCCAAGTCTGTGGTCTTCGTGGTGCTGAGCCCAGATACTTAAGCCCTGTAAGGGTTTGCCCATTGTGGGCTGGGAGGCTTAATGCTCTCCTTTTTCTGAGAAGTGGTGAGTATAGAGTAGGAGCCCTTTAAACATTCATCCCAGGATATCCAGTTTATTCTCCCTTTTTAGGTATGGTATACACCAGGGATATGCAATTAGCGGACCTCCAGCTGTTGCAAAACTACAAGTCTCATCATACTTCTGCCTCTGGGTGTCATGCTTGTGTCTGTCAGAGTCTTGGGACTCTGGGAAGTCATGGGACTTGTCGTTCTGCAACAGCTGGAGGTCCGCTAATTGCTTATCCGTGGTATACACTAACCACTCTTCTGATGGTGTGGCTTTCTGGATGGCCGAGGTTAAAGGGGTTGTAAACCCTCAAGGTTTTTCACCTTAATGCATTCTATGCACCTGCTGTCTGTCTCACTGCCACCTTGTTGTTGTCATTCAGCTGGCCCATTGGCAATGTCAGTCTGAAGAATATTATTCCTCCTTTCCTTGGTAAGTAAGGCACACTCTACCATATCTGTTATTGCTTTGTGGGCTTTCCCCTTTGTTCTTATAATCTCCTTATTACTTACTTCAAAACTTAAACTAGCAGGGGGTTTATAGAAAGATGTCCCTGCAGCCTTTCTTTTTTGCTAGTGCCCAATGACTAGAAGGTAGCTGCATATAGCCCATTTGTAATGATTTTAGGAAGCTTGTGTCCTGTACAGTATTTCAAGAAACTGATTTTACTTATGAAGACCCCAGTTTGTTGGGTCCTGATGCCAGTGCCCCAGTAAGACACTTCAAGTGGTTGTAAAGGTAGAAGGTTTTTTACCTTTTTTTTTTTTTTTTAATATGTTTATTGAGTTTTAAAGACAAACATACAGAGAATAAAAAACAAAGAACACAATGTACAGAGAAAAACTGTGTACATTAAAAAAATAAACAGTACTTATACAGTTGTCACACAAGTCTCCTGTGTTCATTATACACTTGACGTATATGGAATTGCATAAACCTCACAGCTCGAATGAGCATAACATATGTCATAGCGGGGTGTCTGGCCAGTGCATACATATAGAGATACAGCCACTCATAGTGGTACAGGGGTTAGGAGTTAAGGGACTGGCCAGCCATCTACCCCAAATGTTGTTAAACGTTTTAACTCTCTTCCGGATCTCAAAGGTTAGTTTTTATTAGGGTTGTCCCGATACCGATACTAGTATCGGTATCGGCACCGATACCGAGCATTTGCCCGAGTACTTGTACTCGGGCAAATGCTCCCGATGCTTCCCCCAATACCCGGAAGACAGCTGTGATCGGCGCGTGGGGGAGTTACAAGCTTCTCCCCCAGCGGCTTTCACCAGCTTTAGTGACACAGCGGTGATCGCTCACCGCTGACTGTCACTGCATCCTCCTCCGTGCCCCCTCCTTTCCTCTGTGCCTCTCCGCTGTCCCCCTCCGTTCTGCTCTCCTTATCTGTCCCCTCCGTTCTGCTCTCCTTATCTGTCCCCTCCGTTCTGCTCTCCTTATCTGTCCCCTCCGTTCTGCTCTCCTTATCTGTCCCCTCCGTTCTGCTCTCCTTATCTGTCCCCTCCGTTCTGCTCTCCTTATCTGTCCCCTCCGTTCTGCTCTCCTTATCTGTCCCCTCCGTTCTGCTCTCCTTATCTGTCCCCTCCGTTCTGCTCTCCTTATCTGTCCCCTCCGTTCTGCTCTCCTTATCTGTCCCCTCCGTTCTGCTCTCCTTATCTGTCCCCTCCGTTCTGCTCTCCTTATCTGTCCCCTCCGTTCTGCTCTCCTTATCTGTCCCCTCCGTTCTGCTCTCCTTATCTGTCCCCTCCGTTCTGCTCTCCTTATCTGTCCCCTCCGTTCTGCTCTCCTTATCTGTCCCCTCCGTTCTGCTCTCCTTATCTGTCCCCTCCGTTCTGCTCTCCTTATCTGTCCCCTCCGTTCTGCTCTCCTTATCTGTCCCCTCCGTTCTGCTCTCCTTATCTGTCCCCTCCGTTCTGCTCTCCTTATCTGTCCCCTCCGTTCTGCTCTCCTTATCTGTCCCCTCCGTTCTGCTCTCCTTATCTGTCCCCTCCGTTCTGCTCTCCTTATCTGTCCCCTCCGTTCTGCTCTCCTTATCTGTCCCCTCCGTTCCGCTCTCCTTATCTGTCTCCCTCCGTTCTCCCCCTCCGTTCCTCAGTCCCCCTCCTCCTTCCTTTGTGTATGGATAGAGTCAGCTGACTCTGTCCATTCACAATAACTGAAACATTGTAATCTCCTGTGATTACGATGTGTCAGTTTATGAATGGAGAGAAGCTGCTGTCTTCTCTCCATTCATTCTCAGTGCAGCTGAGGCTGCAGAGAAAGGGACTGGGGAATCTCTATCCTCGGTCTCTTTCTCTGTCTCAAGGGGGAGATATCAGAGGTCTGTTAAGACCCCTGATATCTCACCAAAGCCCCCCAAAAGGGCTGATTAAAAAAAAACAAAAAAAAAAACAATAAAGAATAAAAAAAATATTATTGTAAAAAATAAAAGTTGTAAATAAAAAGAAAAAAAACACACACATACCCCGTTCACTCCCCCCCCCCCCCCCCCCCCCCCCAAAAAAAAAGCAAGCACTGTTAAAAAAAAAAAAAAGCAAAAAAAACAAAAAACACTGTCACGTGACATTTAAAAAAAAAGTATCGGTAATCGGTATCGGCGAGTACTTGAAAGAAAGTATCGGTACTTGTACTCGGTCCTAAAAAAGTGGTATCAGGACAACCCTAGTTTTTATATAGAGGCAGGGAGTCATTGACTAGTTTCATCCAGAAGGTTCTTGTTTGGGATAGTGATCCCTTCCATGACAAGAGAAGGGACTTCTTTACATAAACATAAAGGATACGAAGCAGTCTCTTGGCATGGGAAGAGATGGTCAGGTCACCAAAGATGCCCAGAAGACAGTTTTTGGGTTTTACAATATTTGGTAGACCCAGGGCAGTAGATACAAAGGGTCCGATATCTACCCAGAAGTCTTGAACTATGGGGCAGGTCCAGAAACAATGGAAGAAGTCAGTAGTTTGGCCACACCATCTAAAGCACTCAGCTGAGGGAGACAACTAAGTATGAGCTTCGGCGTGTTCGCACACTCCACGTGCAGAGCCCACCAGGAAGTCGGCACGGCATTAATCACAGGCAGTGAGACATTTTCCCGATGTGCGGCTGCAGAGATCGGGAAATGTCTCACTGCCTGTGATTAGCGCAGCGCTGTGCCGACTTCCTGGCGGGCTCTGCACGTGTAAAAATATGTCAATATCCGGGCTATTCTATGCGAACCAATAAATAAAAGAAGCCAGCACAGTCTGTTGATAACCAAACATAATACAAAAAGTCCAAAAAAATGCTGCACTTTAAAATGACAAATAGTAAGTCCAAAGTAGAGTGGAATATTCTTCTCGTCACCAACTATAGTGCATGTATACAAAAGCACTCGGCACCACATGGTAAAGCGATCTGCTTACCAGATGGCTGGAAATTGTATGCATATCATAATGACCCAAGGTTCATCCTGCATATCCGGCTTCAAAGCAAAATTCTCCCACATAGGCCAATAAACGGTGTCCATAGGCCAATAAACGTGGGCAGTGTGAACACGCTGGAGCTCATCCTTAGAGACCACCCCATTTTATTCAATCTAGCAGGAGTGAGGTGAGAGTGATGGAAGATCTTGAGCTGGATAACACAGTCTCTAGAGGAGATGACAGAGGTCTTATACGTGCCACTAAACTCAGACCAGTCCCCCTCTGTGAAGGGTACAACCAGGGAGGCCCACCTCGTTTGAGCTGCCTGGAATCTAGGGTTAGAATCTGTTATGAGGGCAGCATAGTAAGTGGAGATAAGTTTCGCGGGGTCCGGGCATCTTAACAATTTCTCCAGCGGAGGTACCTGAATAGGGTTGTCCAAAGAGCCAAATTGCGCACGTACCGCATGCCAGAGTCGGTAATAGTAAAATGGGTAGGTGCATGGCAAGTCAAAGTCCATGCGCAACTGGTATAAGGACTTAAAACCTTGTGCAGTTTATAGGTGACATAAATATTTGACCCCTTTTAGAAGACCACCGCTGCGGATCAGGTAGGAAATATAATTCTGGAAGACTGGGGTTAAAACATAAGGGGTTATTGGGGATGTCGACCATGAGTCCTTGGAAATTTTCGGAACTATGGAATTAAACAGGGAGAGAGTGGTACGCAGAATCAACGTACCCGGATGGGCCGGGACATAGCCCCTATAGATAATATTGTGGAGGGTTTGAAATGAGGAGGCAATAGCCCCCTCTGCAGTGGTACAGGCATTGGTAGAAACTGGATGCAGCCAAGGTTTTTTATCTTAACGCATTCTCTGCAATAGGGTAAAAAAACCTTTTTAATAGTAGCTCCCCCCCAAGCCTCCCTAAATACGTACTGTAACTGAGCCCAATCTCGATCTGGCGCTGTGCACATCTGCAGCAGCTCTTCTCCCTTCTATCCACTCTCACAGGCTTGGCTGAGAACAGCGGGAGCCATTGGTTCCTGTTGCTGTCAGTCAAAACCTGTGAGCGGAGGGCAGGGCCAAGCAGGGCTTTGTGTCTGAATAGACTCAAACAGCCGGGTTCGGGATCGAGCATGCACAAGTGCCTCCATAGAAAACTGCTTTCTATGGTGGCCACTCTGCGGTGAGGAACCCAAGAAAAAGAGGATTGGGGCTGCTCTGTGCAAAAACATTGTGCAGAGCAGGTAAGTAAGACCTGTTTACTATTTTAATACAAACAAACAAAAATTAAAGCTTTACACTGATTTTAAGTGACAGCAACAAGCATATTGTAAACTGTTAAAGACCTTTAATGCTATGTTTTTCCAAAAGCATGTTTTATAAAGGAAAGTATATTTATAACTACTAGTTGAGACAATTTACAAAATAAACTCAACTCAAATTTTTTTTTGGCATAAACAGTTAAGACAAAATTTTACACTGCACGGTCTCTCCCTGCAACATGTTTTCAATATGCAGTGTCCGTTGCTTTATCATTCGATCAAGTAAATGCGTTTCTGTTGTGTGTTCCTAGGTCTGTAACATTGTAGCTGGCCAACGATGTATTAAGAAGTTAACTGACAATCAGACATCCACTATGATCAAAGCAACAGCTCGGTCTGCTCCAGACAGACAGGAGGAGATCAGCAGGCTGGTGAGTTAATAAAATTTGGCATTTGAAAGAAGCTATAATGGTTTTGGGTCCATTTTATTTTAACATTGTCAGATATTTCTCTGCACTTTTTTTTTTCCTCATTCTTTCCAGAAAAAGAACATTTTTTTGTCTGGAACTCCTGTTTCAAACTAACTCTGCCGCTTAAATAGGAGCTCCAGTCGTTTTTGTATTTAGGAAGTCAGAAGTTACAAAAAATTTAGCTGCCGACTTTTAATAAACACACACTCGCCTCTCCCACGATCCAGCGATATGGTCACCTGAACCCTCGCTTCTCTCCCTTTCCTCTCCCCGGCTTTGGCATTTGAACTGTGGGCAATCTGGCTGTGACAGCTTGCGCTGCGCCCGCTGAATGGTCCGGCAGTCTTCTGGAACCTGTGACTTGTCCCAGAAGACTGCCAGGAGGAAAAGGGAGAGGAGAACTTCCACTCGGATCGTCTAGATCAGGGGTCGTCAACCCCCGGGCAGTGGCCTTTCTGCATCCGGGGTGCGGGCGGCCGGCATGAGACACCTGGGCAGGCGGGCATGAAAGAGCCAGGCGACTGGCATAAGGGGAGCCAGGCGGTGGCATGAGACAGCTGAGCGGCTGGCATATGAGAGCGGTGGATGGAAGAAGTGAGCGGTCAAGCAGAGATGACATCTCTCTCTGCACCCCGCATCACTACTCTTCCGCCCTCACAGTCGGTGTCCTGTCAGCCTCAGTGTCGGAGGTGCGGCTGGGAGCGGAGAGAGGACATCATCTCACACTTCCCGCCCTGCATCACTGCTCTCCTGCCTTCATTCGGAACCCACCAGTGCACAGAGGCCTGCCTCTGTGCTAAATGTACCAATGCTGCCACCAATGCAGTGGTGGCAGGCAGCATGGCAAGTGACATTTTGTGGCAGGTGGCGTGGCAAGTGACGTTTCGCATCTGGTGACAGGCAACGTGGCAGGTGACGTGGCTAGTGACATTCCGCATCTGGTGACAGGCAACGTGGCAGATGGTGTGGCAAGTGACAATCCACATCTGGTGGCAGGCGACAGTGGCAAGTGACATGCTCAGGGCTCCCACTAATTCTGCATTATGGTGAGTAGAACTATTTCATTTATCACTACAATGTAATAATAGAAAGAATTCACTTCAATCACCCTGACACCATATCAAGCATTGTGCCGTGATGACTGAAGCGCTAACACCAGCCATTGCCTGCGAAAAATCGTTTACCCCCCCGTGTGACAATCCCCCCGGTCCTTGGCACAATTTTCTTTCACACAGCCGGTCCCCGGTGCCAAAAAGGAGTGGGTACCTGTCAAAACTAGGTACCGGCTACCCCCCTCCCCCCAAAATAAAAATTACATGCGAAATGTGGCAGGGGAGGGGAGGGAAGTGTTTAAAGCTTCCCCTTTTGAGTGGAGCTCCGCTTTAAATAAAGCTGCATACAGTTATAATATTAGGCTAGATGTGTCTGCACATTCCTGCAGCAATTTTCATTGCCCCCCCACTGTGAGTCTGAATGGCAGACATATACTGATCAGGAAAAGCTGCAAAACTTGGGTAGTGTTGGAGCTTGCCCATCTGCTGCCTGGTACACGTTCCTATTGGTCAGGAAGCCTATAACGGCAATGCACCACTTGGAATGTATGAGAGAAGAGAGGGTGCAGGTACGTTTTGACACTACCCAGACATGGTGTAGCTTTGCTTGTTTGGATCAATCCAGCATTTAGGTGTTACGGGGCAAGGAAAAATGCTGCAAGAACCTCCTAGGTTGCTAGAATTTTATATCTGCTAGCAGCTTTATTATTTAAGAGACCCTTCAGAAAAACTTTACTACTGTTTGTCTTTAAACTGCCAGCATTAACCACTTCCTGTCCGCCCTATTGCAGTTTTACTGCTACAGGGTGGCACCTGTGCGCTGGATCATGTGTGATCCAACACTAGGGGGTGTGCATGCGCCCCGCCGGCGGTTCGCTCCTGCTATGATTGCACACAGCGGGAGTTGGCACACCGCCGATCATGAGGAAAAGACACAGATCGGCCTATGTAAACAAAGCAGATCGCTGCTCTGACAGGAGGAAAGGAATGGAATTTGTGTCCCTGCAAAGCAGCAAATAAATTCCATCTCTTTACTTGGTGAAAACACCTCCCACAGTACACATAAATACTGGCTAGGCACAGTTAACCCTTTGACCACACCTGATTTTTAACCCCTTCCCAGTCAGTGTCATTGGTACATATTTTTAGCACTGATCAATGTATTAGTGTCACTGCTCCCCACAAAGTATAGGTTACTGGCAGAATGAATGTCCATCGCAATATCGCAGTCTCACTAGATGTCACTGATCACTGCCATTACTAGTAAAAAAAATAAACAAATATATCCCATAATTTGTAGATGCTATAACTTTTGCACAAACCAATCAATATATGCTTATTGGGATTTTTTTTTACCAAAAATATGTAGCAGAATACATATTTGCTTAAATTGATAAAGAAATTAGTTTCTTTTTCCAATTTTTTTATTGGAAATGTTTTATAGCAGAAAGTAAAAAATCTATTTTATTTTTTCAAAATTGTCTGCCTTTTTTGTTCATAGCGCAAAAAAAAAAAAAAAAAAATTTCAGAGGGTACCACCAAAAGAAAGCTCTATTTGTGGGGAAAAAAATGGACAAATATTTTTTTGGGGTACAGCGTTGTATAACTATGCAATTGTCAGTTAAAGTAATGCAGTGCCGTATCAGAAAAAATGGCCTGTTCATGAAGGGGGGTAAATCTTCTAGAGGTCAAGTGGTTAAATAACCCCAAATCTGTTCCAGAAAAAACTACCTTTCTATAGAGCAAAAAAACATTGTGGCGTGTAAGTGGCTTTAGCGGTCCTACATTTGCATAAGAAATAAGATGAGAACCTATGTATCATGTCTGTTTAGTATAGCGTAGCTGGATAAGTCTGAAACAAGGGAAAAAATGCTCAGGTTCTGTAAACCAGTAGAAAAAGCCTTTCCTTCTGTAATTCACATATCAGACCTTATAATGCAATGAAATCAAGTTTTTTTTTTTTGTTGTTTTTTTTTTTGTTGTTTTTTTTTTTGTTTGTTTTTTTTTCGTAGGGAAGTTAGCTCTTAAAATCCTTAAACTTTTACTGACACCCAGTAATTGTAACAAGAAATGGCACAGTGGCTTAGTAGTTAGTGCCTTTCTGAAGAATGCTGTCTTCATGGCGTTTGCATGTTCTCCCTCTGCTTGTGTGGGTTTTTGCCAAATATTCTGGTTTCCTCCCACACTCCAAAGACATGCTTGTAGCTTAACGTGGTTCTAAAGTCAAACCATTTTTTTTACCTTAATGCATTCCCTGCATTAAACTAAAAAAAAAGTTTTAGCACTTGCGTGTAGGGATAGGCTGTGTTTTTTTTTTTTTTTTTTTTTTTAGTTTTTTTTTGTTTTTTTTTTTTAGATTTAATTTTTTAGCCATGACAATAGGGCTGCAACTAACGATTATTTTCATAATCGATTAGTTGGACGATTGTTGTTTCGATTAATCCGTTAATAATCTTAAAGTGTGGTGTATAATTTTGTTAATATGTAAAGTTTTTAAAAAAAGGCAATTTATTCTTAAGTATCTCTATGCAGTGGTAAATATAAATAACCAACTATATGGTTAGGGAGTAAAATATCTAAACCACTCTGAGAATAACAGACAGAAGAAATATAATGTATATACTATTAGAGGCGATATACTGTATATACTATTAAAATGGTGACTCTGGTAAATATCATCAGACTCGGATCAAATTTTTTTATTTAAAAAAAAAAAAACAATGTCTTCCTTGTAATTTTAAGAACGTTTGTTCGATTTTCTAACCATTAGTGGGGTCAAATAGACATTCATTTTCATCCACAGTGATGGGAAAATTTAGAAATAATAGAAAACTTCTTGGTCAAAGGAATTTTCAGACAGTGTATGTGGTTTTCGTTCAGAAAGTACATTACTTTTAAAATCAGAATGTTAAAAACAAGTGAAAATTTCAAACGACATTCTTTTATTCAGCAAATGTACAAAGATTTTTCGTCTAAATATTCTTGTCTGAAAATTGATCCGTGTGGCCAGCCTAAGGCTCGGTACACACCTATGCAGTTTGCTTTTGATCCGTTTCTGCAGTGCTTTTTGATTTTTGTGCACGTGATTTTTGTGCGATTTTGCGTTTTTTGCATTTTTTTTGGCCAATTTGTTGTTGGGCAGATTAAAAAACACAGATTGCTGCAAAAACGCATTACATGCTTTTCTGCAGCTTCTCTATTAAAGTATATTGAACCAAAAAAGCACCGTTTTGCATTAAAAATAAAAAAGTCACCGACCCTTTCCAAATACGCAGAGGCTGAAAAAAGCATAGATGTGAACTTGTCCCATAGGAAACCATGTAAATGAACTGTAGTGCGTTTCTGCAAAAAGCACCAAAAAACACATAGATTTGAACCAGCCTAAGACATTTAGTAACATAATGGGGTTAAAAAAAAAGCAGATAATCACTACTGTAAGGGGTTCCTTTTTTTACTGTAGAACGGTGAAAGTAATAATTACAGTAGCGATTATTTGCTATTTTTGTACTATAAAGGGCTCAATTTAGCTTATTTTTTTTTAACCCAATTATGTTACTGGCCGATTAATCGGCTATGAAAATAGTAATAGTAATTCATTTCATAATCGATTAATTTCGATTAATTGTTTCGGCCCTACTTGACAATAATAAAAAAATAACTGCACCTTGTCACAATGTCAGAAGAGTCTGGTGCGACCCAGGGTTTTCATCCATGCAGGTTGAGGAGCTTTGGAAAGTCTGTTTAGAATAGAGAAAAACTGGGCTTTGCAGTTTTCCCCCAGAATTTGCAAGTCATGGTTTGGGTCCTGGAGGAGGCTTTGGAGAGACCTTTGAAGTAGTGTCAATTTTGTCATAGTTTTTGTCACCTGCATGTTCTCAGACGAAAATTAAATGAAAATAAGATTAGAATTAAGTCAGTTGACGAAAACTATGACAAACATTATTTCCAATTTTGCAGTTGACTAAAATCCCCATTACATTTTAGTCCAACTAGAATTGAATGGGTTTAGTTAAATTGTAATGCATTATTTAAGTATTTCTTTAGAATTTCCAGACTCATTATATACTCCTGGAGTAAAAATCGAATAACATGTTATTTATGGTATTAAGGTTTGAACATGCACTACAGACACCGATTTAGCCCCCGTTCACACCAGTGCGGCTTTGAAATCATGCTACTTCAGCACAATTTCAAAGCCGTATATCACTGCGATTTGCATTGGAGATTTCATTGCAGCTTACGACTTAATTTAACAGAAGCCTATGAAGTCGCAATGAAAATGGTAAAAAGTAGTGCAGGAACCTTTTCCATAATCGCTGCGACATGAACAGTTTCATTGCCGGCATGTGTGTGACTTGTCACGCACTTTGGAACTGTCAAATCGCATGACAAGTCGCACCGGTTTGAATGGGGGCTTAGCTGTTGTAATATACAACATCTATATAAATAAAATCAAGTTTAATAAACAAACAAAAATATTGCTTTTGTGAAAATCAATTCCAATTTTCATTAAGGTCGACTAAAATCTCCATTACATTTTAGTCAACTAAAATCTAATGGGTGTAATTAAATTGTGTAATGCATTATGTAAGCATTTCTCTAGAATTTCCAAACTCATATATTCCTGGAGTAAAAATCAAGTATGGTATTAAGGTTTGAATATGCACTACAGACAGAGATTTAGCCGTTGTGATATATAACATCTTTGTTTATGAAACTTGGTTTTATTTATAATCAAAAATATTGAAGTAAATGGGAGTGAGGGAGTGTACAGGGCAGGGTGCATTTTAATTTGGGGATGGGGAGGGGACCTGCAAGTGGGGATGGGGAAGTAAATGTGAGTGAGGGCAGGACGGTCTGGGGAGGCTGTTATTTTACACAGTGCTAAGCAATGCAATTTTGCTGTATGCACGTCACAGACAGACACGAATCTGACGGAGGAGTTACTCTTCTGTGGTTTGCAGGGCATTGTTCCAGAACTTACAGGCAGCAGCCAGACAGAGGGAGCCTGCATCTCTGTCCATGCCAGTGGTTCTCAACCACCTAGTGCCGTGACCCCTTGATAAAATTTCCCAAGTTGTGGGGACCCCTAACAGTAAAATTTATTTTCGTAGCATGGGTTGTCAGCACCCAAGGTAAGACATTTGCACCCCTAACCCATGAACATTTAGTGCTCCCCGAGTCCCTTCCACTCGTACAGTATTAAAACCCCTTATGGTACATTTTAGGATGTACCACTGTTTCTCTTTGTTCTCCTTTCTTTCCCTTTTATCTCTCTCTATCCTAATTTCTTCCCCCCCCCCCCCCCATCCCTCTCTCTAGCCTTCTTTCTTGTTCTTTCGCTTATTCTTTCTCTCCCTTTTTCTTTTTCCTCCCCCTCTTTTCCTTTCCCTTCCATATATTCTCTAATTTTTTTCCTTCTCTTACTCCTTGGTGGGGGGGGGGGGGGGGGGGTGGGATGAGTGGCAGTGCTGGTGGGGAGTTGGGATGAGTACCAGTGCTGGTGGGGGGTGGGATCAGTGGCAGTGCTGGCTGATCAGCCAACTTGGGTGCTCTTGATCAAGGTCATCTGCTGATCTGAGAACTGTAGTGGGGACTATAATCACAGGTAGTGTTACTCACTATGTCTCTGACTTTGTGGTGTCTCACAGCAGTGACACCTATGCAGGGTCTCCTTTTAGCCCCTCCCACTTCACATTCCTCATCATTTAGCTGACCTCTAGTCTCTGCCCCCCAGCCATGCCGTGAACTGAATGGGCGGCTGCGAAGAGGCTGAGTGGGCGGCCATGGGCTCCAGGAACATCCCAGCTGAAGGCGGCTGCGAAAAGGCTGGGAGAGCGGTGCGGGATTCAGGAACAGCCCAGGATTTGGTGACCCCTGACAAATCGTCGTTCGACTCCCAGGTTGAGAACCACTGGTCTATACAACTTGCTGATAGTCAGGGGGCTGGGGCTTTAAAAGACAGGCGGAGTTCTGAAAAAAATGGAAGTTCAGGTGGGTACTGGAGATTTTAGTCTCCTAAAATGTACTGGAGATTTTAGTTGACTAGGCTTTTCAGCCCCGGGACGATTTACCCCCTTAATGACCAGGCCATTTTTTGCAATACGACACTACGTCGCTTTAACTGACAATTGCGCGGGCATGAAATGCTGTACTCAAACAAAATTGATATCCCTTTGTTCCCACAAATAGAGCTTTCTTTTGGTGGTATTTGATCACCTCTGCGGTTTTAATTTTTTTCTTATAAACAAAAAAAGAGCGACAATTTTGAATAAAAAAAAAATTTTTTTTTTACTTTCTGCTATAATACACATCCAAAAAAAAAAATTAAAAAATCAAATTTCTTCATTAGTATAGGCCAATATGTATTCTGGTACATATTTTTGGTAAAAAAATCCCAATAAGCTTATATTGATTGGTTTGAGCAAAAGTTATAGCGTCTACAAAATAGGGAATAGATTTAGAAACTTTTAAGATTTTGTAATTGTTTTTACTGGTAATGGCGATGATCTGTGACTTTTAGTGGGACTGCGACATTGCAGCAAACTATTCTGACCCCAAGTGACACTTTTTGGGGACCAGTAACACAATACAGTGATCAGTGCTATAAAAAAATGCACTGATCAATGTATAAATGACACTGGCAGGGAAGGAGTTAACACTAGGGGGAGATCAATGGGTTAACTGTGTTCCCTGGGTTTTCTCCAACTGTGTGGGGGATGGGCCTACTGGGACAACACAGAGATCACTGTTCCTGATCACTAGGAACAGCAGATCTCAATGTTGTCCCCTGTCAGAACGGGGACTCGCCTTGTTTACAGAGACAGATCCCCATTCTGCCTCTCTGTACTGCGATCACGGGTGGCCGGCGGACATCGAGTACGCCGGACCCGCGAACGTGCTCCTCCTGGCATGCAGCAGGGGTATGCACAAACGATTTGCAAAGCCAAGCTGTCTTATATATGCGGAAGGCGGTCAGCAAGTGATTAAAATGTACTGGAGATTTTTGTTGACTAAAGCGAAAACAATCCAGATGACTAAAATACGACTAAAACTAAAATTGCAGTTTAGTCAAAAGACTATGACTAAAATTAAATTGAAATTTGACTAAATGTTGAATCCAGGCTCACGCAAGAACTATGAGTCCTAAAGTGGAGCTACACTGCATCTGAACATCAGAAATGCTATTTAATTCATTTTTAATATTCAAAGCAAACTCGCCACATCCATCCATGCCTCCATGCTTTACTTTTCTAAGAAAAATACCCTCTAGCATTTCTGCCCATGGCCATTTTGAATAAGGGCAGATGATTTGTTTAACATGTATTTATTGGCATATAACATTCACTTTTTTTCCCATGAAAATTGGGTGCAAATAGCGTGTGCGTGTTATATGCCAATACTTAAATTTTAGCTGTCTCGGAGGGGTCAGGCAGGGGGGTGGGACGAGCGCCATCAGATTACATACAGTGAGAATTTCCTGTTTACTTGGCGGCCTCTGTAATAGGAAGTCCCGTCTCCTGGGCCGCCATTGGACCCCTTTCTGTCTATCATAGGAGATTCTCACTGTATGTAATCTGTCAGTGCTCATCCCGCCCCCCTCCCTGTCCCCTCTAGGCTGCAGATGGGCATCGATCAGGCTGCACTGACGGGAATGGTGCGGCTGCTGCACTGACGGGAATGGTGCGGCTGCTGCACTGACGGGAATGGTGCGGCTGCTGCACTGACGGGAATGGTGCGGCTGCTGCACTGACGGGAATGGTGCGGCTGCTGCACTGACGGGAATGGTGCGGCTGCTGCACTGACGGCACTTGTGAGGCTGCAGATGGGCAGTGATCAGGCTACTTTGATGGCAATGGTGAGGCTGCAGATGGGCACTGACCCTTATTTTGCTTCAAAGTTCCTTATTTAAAATGTTAGTTTTTTTCCTGATACTTCCCTCTTTAAATGAATGTGCGTGTTATATGCCTGTGCGTGTTATACGCCGATAAATACGGTACTTCCTGGAATCCATCTGCCCTCAACTCAGGCATGTAGGCAGGAGTGTGCGCCTAGTTGAAAAACCCCTCCTGAATATTCTTGGGATGTATGACATTATTTTTCTATTCCTGGAAACCAAGAAGTAACTGAAGAAATGTAAAAAAGTTAAAACAAGTAAATATGATATGCTTTTCTATATTTTTTACTAATGCTAGCAGCATAAGGCTAAACAATATTCAATGTTGACTGAGAGAGTGAAGTTCCACTTTAAGAAACATAGTTAGACTTTATTCACATTTGGTGTTTTGGGATCTCAGGGAGAATTGCTGCAATTCTGCCTGTGATCTCAAATCGTAATGCAATTGCAAAACGCTTGTTTGGGTACCATTCATTTTGCAGGGCAATTTTGTCACGATAAAATTGAATCGAGCCTTGTTGCCCAAAAAGAAGCAGGAGCTTACTCTGGACAACAAGCTTCACGTGTTTCAATTTGCAGTTTATCGCATGATAATTGCAGCAAAGCCACACTACGTGAAAATGAATGGCACTCGAGGATGCGTTTTGTGGTGCAGGTTGAGATCGTAGGTAGAATTGCATCGATTCTGCTTGAGATCCCAAAATACCAAATGTCAGTGGAGCACTTTGCAGTGCCACTAGTGATGTTATTGAGTATCATAAGCATAAACTTATCAGTGTAACTGTTGTTGTGGAAATTTTTATTAATGTATGTTGTCAGATGTCCCCCAGTGTCAGTTTTGCTGTAATACGCGCATGTGAGCGTATTCGCACATACAGACGTTGGTGGAAGACCATTGGCTGCAGAAACCTTCCCGTGGACACAGCAGATCTGTTTGCTCTTTTAAGGATGTTTGTTTATTCATCACCAAGGAACTGGCCACTCCATGGCAACCGCATCTAAACTCCTAAGTAAGCAGATCTGCGTACATGGGAACCATAGCATAACCATACAAAATTATGGCCCACTGAGCCATGATAGAGTACGGCTTGCATCATTGGTAGCAATGGGAATGTGCAGATCGTGTTCAGAGCCATGTAAGTAATGTTCAAATTGTGAGTCCTTTGTGTCTCACAATTCGCTTGCCGCATGGCTCTGCACATGACCGTCTGCACACGTCACTACTGTATTTCTATTTGAATATATACATGTGTGTGATTGGTTCTTTTGAAAGAATACAAGTGTCTGATTGGCTGATTCTGAAGCCACCACCTTCCTTTGTTATTCATGTTTATAGTATAAACAAAAGGAGCCTGGTTATTCTCTGGAGGATGATTCTGCTAAGCTCGAGGTGATACCAGCATCTGTCTGTGTTACTTGGAGACATACAAGTGCGCTTTCCCGGCATTATATGAGAGAGCTGTTTTCGTGCTTTTAAGTGCAAAGAAATTATATACTTATAGGGAGAAGCTTAAAATTTCCCTGACTCTGGTATCACCACAGGATGAAACTTATGTAGGAATAAGAAGGTGAAAAACAGAGGAGCATACCACTTTGTATCTGGAGGTTGTACAGATTTGCCTGTTGTCCAAGTAGGTGTAAATGGATATAGTGAAAACCAAAGCATAAGGAGAGAGAGAAACAATTTCTGTGCACCTGCTTAGAAAAGGAACTGTTATATGTTGCATGTGAGGATAGGATAGCAGTCAATTTGTGATTAACCAACTTGGTGTGAATCCTGGAATTGACTTTTAGTGCTAGTTCACACCAGATGCAGTTCTGTGTGTTTTTTTTCTGCACTAAAAATGCATGCACAGTGTTTTCCATGTATTCCAATGCCTCTAGTTCACACCAGTGCAGTCAGTTTCCGGTCATTTTGCGTTGCAGAAAAAAAGTAGAGTGTGGTGCTTTTTTTTTTTTTTTTTTGCACAGAACTTTACTGGAACCTAGCAAATTGTATCAAAAACACAATAGAACTGCACTGGAACTGCGTGTGGTGTGAACTGTAAGCAAAAACGGATCCGGAACGTACTAGTGCATTTTTGTGGTGTGAACTGGCTCTAAAAATGTATTCCAATGGCTCTAATTCACACCAGTGCAGTCAGTTTCCGGTGC
This sequence comes from Aquarana catesbeiana, assembly GCF_042186555.1. Lineage (NCBI taxonomy): Eukaryota > Metazoa > Chordata > Amphibia > Anura > Ranidae > Aquarana > Aquarana catesbeiana. The sequence continues at coordinate 453,723,635 of NC_133325.1, forward strand.
AAAACCAGACTGGAAATTGACTGCATTGGTGTGAACTAGAGCCATTGGAATACATGGAAAACACAGTGTATGCATTTTTAGTGCAGAAAAAAAGCACACGGAACTGCATCTGGTGTGAACTGGCCCTTAGAGAATTGGAGAATTCGAAATTTAGAGAAGGTTATTTCCACGCATGGGCAATGGTTTGTTTAGCAGCCATAAATATGTATGTAACAAGAACACCTCTACGTTGGGGAATATTGCCTATTGGTTTACGGAGCAGAGCCTCCCAGGAGTCTTTACCAATAATGATCTGCAACAGCTTTTGGACATGATCTTGCCAGATTCTTGTTCATTCTTCTATGGAAAGGGTTTTAAGGTCCTGTTCATTTTACAGGATATTTATGTGTATATCAGCGGTGGTTAACCACCTGGTCTTGACATTGAAAAAATAAAGTTTCCTCTAGGTGGGATATTTGGAAAGGGATAAATAGTGCAATGAGGTATGAGAGTAGTGTAAAAAGTATATACATTTTTATTAAGAAACATAGGTTTAAAATAATGAGCACATATATACACTATACATATCACAAAATATCATGAATGAATACTGGACAGGACTAATCATATAATAACATTACAAAAAAACACAGCTAGTAAATCGCAAAGATCTGTTATGTTGGAGGTGAGCACAACAGAAAAGATCCAACGCGTTTCGAAAATGCTATTTCTTCATCAGGGGTGTATGCGATTTTATTGCAGAACCTACAACCGTCGTATGAACTGTGTAGTACTAGAGTGGATTTTCTGTCCAGATTTTGATGTTTAAAAGCAGTTTAAATGTTGCAGCTGTCAGCCTGTGGGGCCCAGAGCCCGACGGGGTGAGTAAATGCACCAGCGCAAATAGATGGGTCCAATTGTGGCACGAGGGAAACATGGGCAGAGTCCCACACAAAGGACAAACCAGGCTGGCCCTCCGAAATTTATCCCTTACTAGGGGCAGTCGGAGTGGAGAAGGAGGAAAAGATACCAGAGCCAAGGCAAACGAGGATCTATACCTCCACAGATCCTTGAATCAGGAGACCAAAGGTGGCGCCCAAGAGGTTAATCTGATACTTGTACGGGCTCTATGGCGATGGATCCTCACCAGTGTCCACCCTCACAGCAAGCAGACCACCTGGTCTTGTATATCAAAAGTTTAAATATATTAGCGTGGATAGTGTTTATGGTAATATGTATGTTACCTAAATCTTTTTACACATTTTAGGTTAGAAGTGCAAATTACGATGCAGATCCCTTTGTTCAAGAATTCCAGTTTAAAGTTCGGGATGAAATGGCTCATGTGACGGGAAGAGTACTTCCAGCGCCAATGTTACAGTACGGAGGGAGGGTATGTAGAAAACATTTATTCCTATTCTAGCACTGGCCCTTATTAAAGAATCCCTTTCATCAATCTAAGTATGAGAGAAGGTTAAGATCCTAAAAGATGATTTTATTATTTTTGTCAGCCTCCAGTGGTCTTGGTATATGAGAAATGTATAGATTATCTTGTTTTTAATATTTGCTATTTATTGAAACTCTCAGGAGCTACGCATGCAGACTATTTCATTAAGACCATTATGTAGCAACCAGTTAGCCATTTTAAATGATCTGACTGCAGTATATTAAATTGCAGTTGCTATGGAACACAATTTTTTAAATTCCCATTGTTATTTACTCTGCCAGATGGTATGTTTGCAAGGTCTTGAAAAATATCTAGATGCCATCATTAAATGTCTGATCGTTTTTTTTCTTTGTTCTTTTAAACACCTTGGTTCTGTAGAATCGCACAGTGGCAACTCCGAGTCATGGGGTCTGGGACATGCGGGGAAAACAGTTCCACACTGGTGTGGAGATCAAAATGTGGGCCATTGCATGCTTTGCAACGCAGAGGCAGTGCAGGGAAGAAATCTTGAAGTAAGTCTTAAAGAATGCAGTAAAATAAGTGTAAGATTAACATTTTTCAAAATCAAGCTTTAGAATTTTTTTTTACCTGATCACACATCACATTGTAGAGAATGTTTGCTTTGACAGTGCCTTATAATGATTTGTTTTGTTAGAAAATGCTGTTAAACCCTTTAATGACAGGTTATAAGTGTTAATTTGTGACCTTCCTCTTAGAAGGCTTGCAAGTGGATTTTCTGCCTTCTTTTCTGCAATCACCATTGAAGTGATATTAACCACTTGCCACTTAAACTCCCTTCCTAACCAGACCAATTTTCAGCTTTCAGTGCTCACATTTTGAATTACTCAGTCATGCAAAACTGTACCAATGTGACATTTTTGTCCCTTTTTTCACACAAATAGAGCTTTCTTTTGGTGATATTTAATTACCACTAGGTTTTTTATTTTTTGAGCTATAAATGAAAAAAGACCCAGAATTTTATTTTAAAAAACACATTTTTCTTTGTTTCTCTTATACAATTTAGCAAATTTAGTCATTTTCTTTATTAATTTTGGCCAAAATTTATACTGCTACATTGCTTTGGTAAAAAATAACCCAAATAGGTGTATATTATTTGATCTGTGTGAAAGTTAGAGAGTCTACAAGCTATGGTGCTAATCACTGAACATTGATCACACCTGATGTACTGAGAGCCTCTCATCTCATTTTTTGAGACAATAAAGCCTCCTACACATGATATGATTGTTGGCCAACCGAGCGTCTGATTTTTGTCAAACGGGCGTGTGCCAGGATCTTGTCTTGCATACTAAAAGTACACAGTTGTTGTGCCACAAACGTAGTGACGTACTATGAGAAACTTCAGCTCTTGAGCGCCACCCTTTGGGCCCCTTCTGTTAATTTTGTGTTTGGTGAGCATTGATTCCGAGCATGTGTGTTTGTACTTTCAACTTTTGTGTGACAGATTTGTGTACTGACCATATGAAAATCTGACGTCAAACCGCTGTCCGCCGAAAATTTACTAGCCTGGCATCCAACATTTGTTGGCCGAAAGTTGGACAACAATTGTCAAAAGGAGCGCACGAACAGTAAGATTTTAGGACAGCAGTCTGTCAACAGACAATCCCCTGCCAACAATCGTACCGTGTGTACGAGGCTCAAGTCTCGGTTCACACTGGGGCAGCTTCAAAGTCGCCTGACCCTGAAGCCACCCCATACAGCGTGACTTCAGCACTGCTTGCAAATGACTTCTGTAATAGAAGTCTAGGCAAGTCGCTCTGAAGTAGCCTCCAAAATGTACAGGAAACTTTCTCTAAGTCGGAGCGACTTCAGTCGCTCCAATTAGAACGGTTCCTTTGCACTGAATGGAGCATGACTTGTCAGGCGGCTAAGTCTCCTGGAAGGTCACCTCAGCGTGAACCGAGCATAACAAGCCAGAAAAGTACAAATACCCCCCAAATGACCCCTTTTGGAAAGTAGACATTCCAAGGTATTTAGTAAGAGGCATGGTGAGTTTTCTTTAAAGTTGTCACTTTGTTTTCCCACAATCCTTTGCAAATTTTTTTTTTTTCACAAAATTGTCATTAACAGGTTATTTCTCTCACACAGCATATACATACTTGCAACTACACCCCAAAACACATTCTGCTTCTCCTGAGTATGGCGATACCACTTGTATGAGACTTTTTTACAGCCTGGCCATATACAGAGGCCCAACATGCAGGGAGAACCATTGGGTGTTCTAGGAGCATAAATTACACATCTCATTTCTCAACCACCTATTACACTTTTGAAGGCCCTGGAGCACCAGAACAATGGAAACTCCCACAAAATGACCCCGTTTTGGAAAGCAAACACCCCAATGTATAATCTGACAGGGGTCTTCAAACTACGGCCCTCCAGTTGTTTAGGAACTACAATTCCCATCATGCCTAGTCATGTCTGTGAATGTCAGAGTTGTACAATGCCTCATGGGATGTGTAGTTCCGCAACAGCTGGAGAGCCGCAGTTTGAAGATTCCTGATGTATGAGGCATAATGAGTCTTTTGAATGTAATTTTTTTTTCCATACATTTTTGGAAATTGTGGAGAAAAAAAATGAAAACGCATTTTTGTTTTACACAAAGTCGTTATAGGATATTTCCAACACATAGCATGTACATAGCAAAAATGACACCCCACATTCTGCTACTCCTCCTGAGTATGGCGATACCACATGTGTGAGATTTTTACACAGCCTGGCCACTTACAGAGGCCCAACATGCAGGGAGCACCATCGGTGTTCTAGGGGCATACATTTCAAATCTAATTTGACTACCTATTACACTTTTGTGAGGCACTGTGGTGGCACGGATGTGCACTGATGTGACATGGATGAGAACTGATGTGGAACGGATGAGCCACGGATGAGTACTGATGTGGCATGGATGAGCCATGGGTGGGGATGGATGAGCCAGAATGAGAATGGATGAGCCATGGCTGGGCACAGATCAGCGCTGTGGGCACTTCAGATCCAGCCCACAAGCACTGCTGTACCCGCTCCCTCCTCTTCTCACACACTGTACTGATCGGTGCAAGGGGAGGAACTGAACCAGATATGTGCTGGTTGGTTGACAAATGATCGCACTGTCATTGGACGGAGCGTTCAAGTGGTAAAGGGGCCGCTGTCATTGGCCCTTTACCCCAATCCGTGATGTGCTGGGTCCAGAAGACCAGACAGCCATGGACATTCCCGGCTGTGTGCCCCAGAGGAAGCGCAATTCTGGGGGGACATAATTGTATGTCCTCCCAGAATAATCCCACCGCGCTGTAGCAGTCATTAAGCTATGGCCCGGTCGGCAAGTGGTTAAGAAATCATTCTGTACCTGTTTTTCTCACTTTACTGTAGTCTTCATCTGTTGAATTTAAAGCATTAAGGAAAATGGCCATAGGGTATGGTGCACTATACTGTAGGTACAGTGCATTCATAACATTTTCAGACCCCCTTCACTTTTTTCAATTTTGTTATGTTGCAGACTTATGCCCTGTACACACGATAGGATTTTGCAATGGAAAATGTGTGACAGGACCTTGTTGTCGGAAACTCTGACCGTGTGTAGGCTCCATCACACATTTTCCATAGGAATTTCCATTAATAAACATAGGAAAAAACCACGCTAGATAATATGACCATAAAAAACAAAAACTGTAGCTGCACAAACAAACACCAATATCCGTGTAAATATAAATAAAAAGTCAAAAATAAGTGCGCTTACAGCTTGTATGTAAGACTTGGTGACATTAATTGATTAAGAAATAAAAATTTCTGTGCATGATAGTGAAATCAAAAATATATATCATAAAGAGTGATGCAATGATAAGCAACTGTAAAAAACAATACAAATATACCATATACTAAATAGATAATCACATCAAACTACTACTGGACAGAGTGAACTTCATTAGTAGTAAAAAACCAAAAAAATAGTGATGTAAGTCCATAAATTGGAAAAAAGAACAAAAAGGTACAAAAAAGTTCATGAATAGGTATCAGCTTCATGCAGATAGGGAGACACATTCACGCTCCATCCCGCCGTGACCCATATAGGTAAAGGAAAAGGAGTATAAAGATGTGACTCTCTGTTGAGTTGTCTCCAAAAATAGTGCTAAAGATGGCCCCTTACCACGAACGGTGGACCTCCCTTATAGCAAGGTCTATCGAGCAAGCAGATCTAGCCCTCTGCAGGGACCGTGAAGTGAAGCCGTCCAACCCCGTTGCTGTGTCCAGCGTCTCCAGCCTGGTGCAATCCAAGTAGTCTACCTGGTATAGGGGGGGAGCTCTCAGTTGTCCTCAAGGAGATGGATGGAAAAAAACAAAAAGGGCTCCAATGGTGTAGTATATTCCAATAGATTTGTTCAATGTCTCCCTATCTGCATGAAGCTGATACCTATTCATGAACTTTTTTGTACCTTTTTGTTCTTTTTTCCATAGGAATTTCCGACACACAAAGTTTGAGAGCTTGCTATAAAATTTTCCGACAACAAAATCCGTTGTCGGAAATTCCAATCGCGTGTACACCAATCCGACGCACAAAGTGCCACGCATGCTCAGAATAAATTAAGAGACGAAAGCTATTGGCTACTGCCCTGTTTATAGTCCCAACGTACGTGTTTTACGTCAACGCGTTCAGAACGATCGGATTTTCCGACAACTTTGTGTGACTGTGTGTGTGCAAGACAAGTTTGAGCCAACATCCATCGGAAAAAATCCTAGGATTTTGTTGTCGGAATGTCCGATCAATGTCCGCCCTTGTGTACAGGGCATTATTATAGTACAGTTGTTTAAATTCATTTTTTTTCTCATCAGGAAGCGAAGGGGGTCTGATTACTTTATGAATGTACTGTATATTTGTTTTTACTGTATATGTGGTACGCCTACATACTGTATACCTTGGGTTGTGGTGTACTGCAGTAACATGCATCAAAATGCAAAGATGATATTCTGGTCTAAGAGTATGTTTGCACTCAATCTGTGTGAGTGTGTAAGATGACACTTGTACTTGGAGAGTATGGAAAAGACCTCTGAGAATGCAGACATCTGTTACTCAGTGCAAATGTTTATGCAGGTTTCCTTTGGATAGGGTTCATGTTTTGGTTTATTATGCAAGGTACTGGTTTCTTACCATGAAAGCTTTTTCACTCAGCATGGGTCTCAACAGTGAAACCACAGGATCGGCTTTTCTTCACACCACCTCTTAGGAATGCCTATATTATAGATATTGCACCTTTTCACTGAATAATCCATAACAGCATGGATTTAATACAAAAGACCCAAACCCTGCTAGTAAGTACATGCTCTGTATTTTAACCAGAAGATCATGTGCCCAAAGCCATTTATATGATCATTTTTCCACTGTGGAAATGCATGTTTGCAACTTTACATGCACAGTCCTGCATGCAAACACACTAAATTAAGGAGTTAAACACACATATGCCTAGCTGCTTGAAGGCCAAACTCATCTTGGTGTAGAACTTCTATTAGTAGATTTAAAGGTGCAACCTCCCTAAGTAAAGAGCTGTCAAACTAAAAGCTGTTTTAGCTTTTTCTCTACAGCTTTGGTAAATTACCTGTATAAAAAAAGTATGACCCACAATGTACAAGCTGCTTGATCCTGAATCTTCACTACAGGGCTGGCTTGTCCTCTTCTTGCTACTGAACTTCCAGTGCTGTTGGGGCTCAACTGCAATAAAGATGATCTGACCTCCCCCCCATCCTCTTTTCCATTAAAGTGGATCTAAATGCGCAAGGTTTTTTTTTTTTACCTTAAAGTGGTTCTAAGGGCTCAAGGTTTTTTTTTAGAATGCATGAAGGTAAAAAACGTTCTGCGTGCAGCAGCACCTCTAATATTCACCTGAGCCCCATCGCGATCCAGCGATGTGCATGAGTGCCTCGGCTCTTCGGGGACTCTCAGTCCTCATTGGCTGAGGCAGCAGCAGGAGTCATTGACTCCCGCTGCTGTCAATCACAGCCAGTGAGCCAATGAGGAGAGAGTGGGGGTGGATCCGAGCCACGGATCTGTGTGTGAATGGACACGCAGAGCCACAGCTCGGTAGCGGGTCTGCTTGGGTGCCCCAAGAGCAAGCTGCTTGCGCTGGGGGCATTTGACATGATGGAGATGCCAGGAACGCCAGAAGAGGACCCAAGAAGAGGAGAATCTGGGCTGCTCTGTGCTAAACCACTGCACAGACCAGGTAACTTATTTAAAAAAAAAACAAAAAAACTTTAATATCACTTTAATGCATTCTCTGCATTAAGTTAAACCTTCCATGATTAGCTACCTACCAGCCCATCTCCCCCCTTAGACTTCACACTGACCTTAAGAGCAGGCGTTTGAGAGGCGTTAAAAAGGCCCCAAAAAAAAACACCTATGCACAATATAGACAGCACATGATGCTGTTGACACTAAGTGTTGGCGTTGTTTCAAAATTGAAGCCACATGTTATGTCAGGAGGCGTTTGAAGCCTTTCAACACCTCCTATTCAAGTCTATGGTAACGCCTCACCTGCTCTGGCAGGCAGTTGCAGGGCGTTAAGATTTGTTCGTTTACTGTAATTGAATAGGCATTTGTGGAGCAGTTTTAACGCTCGTCAAACGCTTCAAAACTGCCCATAGGGCATTTGGGGAGCATTTTTAAGACTGAGACGAGCACCCCATCTCTGGCCGGTGTCTCGGCTCTTGATTGAATAGATTGATAGCAGCGCAGCCATTGGCTCCCAACACGGGGGTGTTCCCGAGTCCTGCTTTCTGCGTCTATGGATGCAAAAGCTGGACTTGGGACTGCGCCCGCATGGGTGCCCCCAAGGAGAGCGCTTCTCCTAGGTGGTTTCCTGCTGCGGGGAGGAGCTACTAGCGCCACCGGGGGACCCTAGAAGAGGAAGATCGGGGTGCAATATGAACTGCACAGTGGAGGTAAGTATGACATGTTTGTTGTTATAAAAAAAAAAAAAAAAAGAGGGTTTAGGAACCCTTTAAGGGAAAATTCTTTCATTGATTACACTGACTGTAACACCATCTATAAATGGGAGAGAGTGATCTGTCACAAGATTCTCTCCCCTATTCACAGATCATGTTACAGGCAGAAGGAACTTTTCTTAGTGGAGGAAAGGGCAGGTGGGGGTGTGACCCCGTCGGATCATCTTAATCATGTTTGAGCCTGGAGACCCAAAGCTTTTAGGCCTCATGCACACAGGAAGTTTTGTTAACTCTCCTAGAAGCCTTTACTGCTGGCAGTGGCGTTTTGGCAGAAAAAATACCTGTCACTTGTAAAAGTGTGTAACGTGTTTCCGCATCAATTCATTTAATTGGCAAGAATAATCATTTATTCTGGCCATTGAAATTAACACTAAAGCCTAGCATTTTTTTCTGATAAAACGCTGCTGCTCCTTGATACACTTGCAGTGGGTTTTTTTCGACCTCTAAATTCTAAAAGCCTATGTGTGCATGGACACATAGGCTAACATGTAGAGGTGTTTATAGGCAGAAAAAAAAAAACCGTCAGATGCCCCTAGAAGCAGCTAAAAAAAAGTCCAGTGTGCATGAGGCCTTAGGTCACATGCACACTGGTTCCTTGTAAATGCTGTTTCTCCTGACAGGAGAAAATCAGCATCAAATATGCACCTAAGCAGCGTTTTTCCACTCAAGCAAACACTCAAGCGCTGAACACATGATTTTTTTTTTTTTTTTTTTAATGCCCAAAAGCTCCTCTCCTGAATGCGCTTCTTCCGCTTTCAGGAGGCATTTTGACCTCCTAAATACTGCTGCTCCTAAACTCTTCTAAAAACCTGTGTGCATGGCCTGCTAGACTTTTATGGAGGTGCCATCAGGGACTTAGGCATAAAAGGCCTCTGAGTTCAGCAGCAGGAAGAGGACAGGATAGCCCTGCACTAAACATTTCTGCAGAATCCAGCATCTCATCATAGTCCATACTTCACTACATGCAAGTGATGTAATTAAAGCTGTAAAGAAAAAAAAAGTTTATAACAGTATTAAAGTGTTACTAAAACCCCAACAGTAAAATCAGTCTGTATATGCAGTAAGGCATGCTTGTTATACTCACTGTATAACCTAAGGGGTTAATCCTCCACATTGTGTAAAAGGGCTGTTTGATCCTGCCTTATCTGATCCTCCCCACCTTCCACTGACTCCTAATAATTTCCTGATAACACAGAGTATGGAGTCAGGCTTTACATGCTAAGTTTGGTGTGTATTGTTAGAGCATTTTTTTTTTTTTTCTTTGGAGGATGCATGTTATCAGCACAGGGCCAGAGGTTCAGGCGTCTTGCAGTCTCATAGGTCAGTCAGAAAACTCCTCCTCATAAGCTTCAACCAGTGCTTGGCTGGACACTGATAGAAATCACAAGACTGCTCTAACTGCTGATGAGAAAAGGTATTTGGCAGTTTATATTTACTAAAATGCATTTCCATGTTCTGTGTACTGTGGAAGACCAGATATTGTGAATACAGGGTCCTGGGTTTAGTAACACTTTCAACTCAAAAGTATACATTTATTATTTTGCAGTTTATTGATTGCCTGGATGTGGTGGCTGCATTAGTTTTATGTTTTTAGACTTTCTTTCTCTTATTTTCATTTAGTGATCTAGTCGGTAAGTATGTTGTTTAGATATAGATGTATCAGTTACAGGGTTGAGACAAGCCATTTACTACTGACAGGTGCTTACAATGGTCAATTTTTATTTATGTAAAACCTTTATCCCAAGAGCAAAAAACTGTTTGCTATTACTGCTTTGTGAAGTGTTAGCTGGCGTTTAGCTTCAGTTTGTTTTGTATATCTAAATCTGCTAGTCCATGTAGCACTTCCCTCACACCAAGAAATGAAAAAGTATTCATACCCTTTGAAATTTTCCACATTTTGTTACAACCAAGAACATAAATGTATTTTATTAGGATTTTATGTAATAGACCAACACAAAGTGGCATGTAATTGTCAAGTGGAAGGAAAATGATAAATGGTTTTCAATTTTTTTTTTTACAGATATCTGAAAAGTGTGGTGTGCATTTGTATTCAGCCCCCCTGAGCCAATACTTTGTAGAACCACCTTTCACTGCAATTACAGCTACAATTCTTTTTGGGGATGTCTCTACCAGCTTTGCACATCTAGAGTGATATTTTTTTCCCATTCGATTTTGTAAAATAGCTCAAGCTCTGTCGGAGTGGATGGAGAGCATCTGTGAACAGCAATTTTCAAGTCTTACCACAGATTCTCAATTGGATTTAGGTCTGGACTTTGACTGGGTCATTCTAACACATGGTGCCCCAGGACGATGTCAATCTCTGACGAAACGCGTAAGCTGGACAACGTGCTGATGTCATCGCGACTTAAGAGTCCCGGAAGTGCGGGTGCTTGTTGCATGTTTTTTTTACCGGCCGGTGTTTTGTCACTCCTCCATGTGTGAGAGATGTTTTTAAATAAATCGTTGCATTTACACGATGTGGAGTTTTCTTTACTATTTTTGAGTGGGAAATCCCTAACATCGGGAGAGATCGCCTGCAGGACCACAGGTCTTTGATCGGATTGCAGCCCAAAGGCCCTGGCTGGGTAATCAGCCACAAGCGTTACTGGCCTTTTCTAAGGTCCAGTATATCTGGTAAGCAGGCGTTCCTTATCAGCAGTGGATGTTTCATATGGTGTCCATTGTACAGGGGATTGAAGGGGACTATACTGTGTACGAAAGACTACACATGGACTAAGAATTTCAGTTGTAAGATTTTGGCACTACTGTCTACTAAGGGAGAGCTCCGGTGTGTTCGCACACTCCACATGCAGAGCCCACCAGGAAGTCGGCACAGCGCTGCACTAATCACAGGCAGTTAGACATTTTCCCAATGTGCGGCTGCAGAGATCGGGAAATGTCTCACTGCCTGTGACTAGCGCATCGCCGTGCCAACTTCCTGGCGGGCTCTGCACGTGGAGTGTGCGAACACGCCTGAGCTCATCCTTACTGTCTACTTATCACTCTGCTTTACATATTACTCTTTTCCAAGTAAGGAGAACTGTTCATTATTAGATGTTTGCTGCTGTATATGTCAGTTAAGCGCGACTTTTTTTTCTCCTATATACATTCTAACACATGAACATACTTTGACTTAAACCATTCCATTGTAGCTCTGGCTGTATGTTTAGGGTTGTTGTTCTGCTGGAAGGTGAACCTCCGTCCCAATCTTCTAAGATTGCCCTGTATTTGGCTCCATCCACCTTCCCATCAACTCTGACCAGCTTCCCTGTCCCTGTTGAAGAAAAGCATCCCCACAACATGATGCTGCCACCACCATGTTTCATGGTGGGGATGTGTGTTCAGGGTGAAAAGCAATGTTAGTTTTCTGCTACACATAGTGTATTGCTTTTAGGCCAAAAAGTTCAATTTTGGTCTCGTCTGACCAGGGCATCTTCTTTCACATGTTTGCTGTGTCCCCCAAATGGCTTCTCGCAAACTGCAAACGGGACTTCTTATGACTTTCTTTCAATAATGGCTTTCTTGTTGTCGCTTTTCCATAAAGGCCAGATTTGTGGAGTGCACGACTAATTGTTGTCCTGTGGACAGATTCTCCCACCTGAGCTGTGGCTCTCTACAGCTCCTCCAGAGTTACCATGGGCCTCTTGGCTGCTTCTCTGATTAATGCTCTCCTTGCCCGGCCTGTCAGTTTAGGTGGATGGCCATGTCTTGGTAGGTTTGCAGTTATGCCATACGCTTTTTTTTTTTTTCCATTTTCGGGTGATGGATTGAACAGTGCTCTGTGAGATGTTCAAAGTTTGAGATATTTTTTTATAACCTAACCCTGCTTTAAACTTCTCCACATATTTATCCCTGATCTGTCTGGTGTGTTCCTTGGCCTTCATGATGCTGTTTGTTCACCCAGGTTCTCTAACAAACCTCTGGTGGACTCTATATATACTAATTGACTTCTGAAGGTAATTGGTTCCACTAGATTTTAGTTAGGGATATCAGCGTAAAGGGGGCTGAATATAAATGCATGGCACACTTTTCATATATTTATTTGTAGAAAATGTTTAAAACCATTTATCATTTTCTTTCCACTTCACAATTTATGTGCCACTTTGTGTTGGTCTATCACAAAAAATCCCAATAAAATACTTTTACGTTTTTGATTGTAACATGACAATGTGGAAAATTTCAAGGGATATGAATACTTTTTCAAGGCACTGTAACAATGTTGCTGTCCAAAGGTGCTCCTTAATCCGAAAGGGAAGGCACTCTAATACAGAAGGTGTGTTACTGACCAGATCACCAGGTGAAAACAGAGGGAAGAAAGCCTCTAATGCCAAGCAAATCGAATGATTAGTAAGCTGGAATATAACGTATTACATTTTTGGGTTTAATACTGCTTTCAGTAAGCTTCAGCTTTAATGTGAGAGAGCAAGGATATTTTTATCTAGCAGTTGTAATATTCACTTCTCATTTTCCTTTTTCCTTTTAGCTGGTATTGTAATATTTATCTTAGAAATAATTTGACACCCCTGATGTACTAATTATATTTATTTTCCAATAGGGGATTCACAGACCAGCTAAGGAAGATATCAAAGGATGCAGGGATGCCCATTCAGGGTCAGCCATGCTTCTGCAAATACGCGCAGGGCGCGGACAGTGTGGAGCCAATGTTCAGACACCTCAAAAACACATACTCTGGGCTCCAGCTCATTATTGTCATACTGCCAGGAAAAACACCAGTATATGGTATGAATGCCTACTTTTTGATTATCTTGGTGTCTTAGGTTTTTATTTCTAGTAGTAGTATAAGGACTTTTTTGGTTTGTGTTTGTCTACCTTGGAGTCCATATAATTTTATAGCATATGTGAACTATATTCTATTCTTTGTGATGTCCACATTAAACAAAAGCCCAGGTGCTCAGGAACTTTTTGGAGGTAGAGGGTCTGGCGTAAGATTTAGTTTCCATGCCACCATTCTCTAAATTAATCCTCCTGAAGTTCCTACACCAAAGAATTTCACCTGCGAATGCCGGTATTTCCACTTTTTTGGGGGGGTTGGGGGGATAATTTTTTTTTCTTTTGGAAGACAATGGAGAGTGTTTTTAATATACAAGCCACTGTTTAAAGGAAATGGCTGAAATTTAGCCAATTGCTAGTCCCTACTAATTTCTAGAAAGTGATCATATGAATTCTGAAGTTGATTGCATCTCCTAATCACTTTAGTTAAAAGTTGAAGTGTAAATCCACTTTTGTTGAGACAAACAAATCTTTCTGGGTGATTTATGTACATTGCAAGGATTTTAAAAACGTTATTGTGGAGTCCTACCTGTTTCTGCTCTGCAGAAATGGCTTTGTTAATTACCGTATTTATCAGCGTATAACACGCACCCCAATTTAAGAGGGAAGTTTCAGGGAAAAAACTTTTTTTTCAAATAAATCACTTTGAAGCAAAATAATGGTCAGTGCCAATCAGTGCAGCCTGATGCCCATCTGCAACCTCAATGCAGCCTGATTAGTGCCCATCTGCAGCCTCAATGCAGCCTCTGTGCCCATCTGCAGCCTGATCTGCGCCCATCCAATGCAGCCTGATGCCTATCTGCAGCCTCTATGCCCATCCAAAGCCTGATCTGCGCCCATCCAATGCAGCCTGATGCCCATCTGCAGCCTCTGTGCCCATCTGAAGCCTGATCTGTGCCCATCCAATGCAGCCTAATGCCTACATGCAGCCTCACCATCTCTCATGCAGTGCAGGAAATCAGGAGGGGGACGAGAGCCGCTGGAATCACCGAGCCGTCATCTTCTGTTTACAGTGCTCGGCTCTCACACACACACACGTCCCGCCTCCGCCATCGCCATTGGACCAGCTCCTGTGATTGACAGAACACTGGTCCAATGCCGGTGGCGGAGGCGGGATGTGTGTGTGACGTCAGAGCCGACATGTCAGCTGGGTGATTCCAGCGGCGCTAGTGAACAAGACATGTCGGCTCGGTGATTCCGGCGGCGTCCCCCTCCTTCTCCGAGGTACGCTATCGGCGTATAACACGCACCCCTGATTTTCCCCCTATTTTCAGTGCGTGTTAAATGCTGATAAATACGGTATGTCTTGAGCAGGACTATTTTTTAAATGGTAGTGAATGTGTACAGAACATTTCCAGGTTGCCTTTTTGCCATTTTTGCATTTTAAAGAATATTGGCGTGCTGCAGATTGAAAAAGAAACATAGTTTTTAATATAAATAAATTAAAACAATATGGCCTGTTGACAATTGTATATGCTATATTTTATTTTTTTTGTACGTTTTTTTTTTTTTTTTTTTTCTTGCAAAAAGTGGAATTGCCCTTTAAATTCATCACAGTGGAGATGACCCAGAGAATATAAAATGTGGTTACAATTTATTCTGAATAACTGCCTCCTGTCCGGCCATCGTACATAAACGGTCGAACAGAATGCACCCTGGTATGAGTGGGCATACCCGTATGTCCCCCTACATCAGAGGCTTACAGAGTGTGCACCCAGAAGCTTGGTGATCTCTGTGTTCCCCATGGTCATGGCCATACACCATACCAGCATCTTGATCACCGTCATACGCATACCAGCGTCCTGATCACGGCCCCACAGCCATACACAGCCTCAGTTGTTTGCACTGTCCTGGTGCTCAACGGCCTCCAAAAATGTGAATCTTAGAAAATACCTTTGAGTATTTTCTTTCCAAAATGTGGTAATTTTGTGAGTGTTTCCTGATGCTCCCGGGCCTCCAAGATATGTCAGGAAATTAAAATTTGTAATTTATGCCCCTAGAACACCTTAATGTGGAACTTTAGTCAGAAAATTGAGGCCTGCTAGATCATTTCAGGATGGCCCCTTTTGCAGGTATAGCTATGTAAAACATTTAAAAATAAGTGCTTATACCAGCGATGGCAAACCTATGGCATGCGTGCCACAGCTGGCACGCAGAGCCCTCTCTGTGGGCATGCGAGCTAAGTCACTGGATCGCTACCCGGGCCACAGACATGACCTCTAGCCGATCCACCTGCAGCTGATCCCAATCCTCGCACTCCACTGACAGCCATCACCAGTTCTATAACGTGCAGGCAGGGAGGAAGGGGCAGTGCTGTGCTCGGTGGAGAGTATGCGCTGGTAACGGCTCTACGGCGTACTGAGATTTACCATGCAAGTGACTTTGGTTCTAGGTGATGCTGGGTGGGTCGGTGTAGTCCGAGCAGTGCTGGGTGTCACTCCTGCCCCTGGAGGAGAGGGATTACTGGAGGATCAGAGTGAGGTGCAAAGGTGAGAGGGGAGGGGATGCTGCACCTGCCGGGGAGAGCGGGGGTTCCTAGAGGGGCCATTACTGTAGTGGACCATGTGTGATATCCTCCTGGAGATTGGACATAAGATGGGCTGAGCGACGTTCTGTCATTCCCCCTCTCCCCCAGACGCGGCATCACATGACCTCTGACATGCTGCTCTGAACACCTGTTGCAGTTTGGGCACTCGGGCTCAAAAAGGTTCACCATCACTGGCCTATACTGTTTAATCCAGTAATACACTGTCTCAAAAAAATAAAATAAAAAACTACTAACACAATCCACGCCTCATCAGTGCCACCTATTAGTGCCCATCAGTGCTACATATTAGTGCCACTGTCACATGACATAAAAAAAAAGTATCGGCGAGTACTTGAAAAAAGTAGTGGTACTTGTACTCGGTCTTAAAAAAAAAAAAAAAAAAAAAGTGGTATCGCTGCTACCCTAGTTCTAAGTATGCCCATGATGTGTGTGAGAAATATCTTAATAAATTGACAACTTTGTGTAAAAAAAAAAAAAAAATGATTTTAAATTTTCTTTCTGCATTGTCCAAAAACTTCTGGCAAGAAAATGAAGTCTTCAGAAGGCTCACTGTGCTTCTAAAAAAATTTCCTTGGGGTGTTTACTCTCCAAAATTGGATAATTTTGTGTTTCCACTGTCCTGGTGCGTCAGGGCCCCCAAAAATGTGATGGGTAGTAAGGAAATTAGATGTGCAATTTCATGCGCCTAGAAAGCCTGATGGTGCTCCTTGGATTTTGGGCCCCTCTGTGTGGCTAGGCTATGAAAGAGTTTCACACGTGGTATTGACACACTCGGCAATACTGTTTTGGGGTGTATTTCTAAGTATGTCTATGTTTGTTAGAAATATCTTATTGACAAATTTAAGTTAAAAAAAAAAGTCATTTTCTTTCCAACACTTTCCAAAAACTTATTGCAAAAAATTTGTTTCAAAAAGCTCATTGTGCCTTTCAGAAAATACCTTGGAGTGTTTAATTTCCAAAATGGTGTCATTTTGTTGGTATTTTCACTGTCCTGGTGCTCCAGGGCCTCCAGAAATGTGATGGGTAATCAGAAAATTTGTAGGGACGCACCCATATATCGGCTGCCGAACATTATCGGCTGAAAATAGGGTTATCGGCAGCTTGCTGCAATTTTGCTGCAATGATTTTGTCGTGATTTTCATAGGTCATATGACTCAAAAACTGTATCAAAAATGCAACACAGGTGCGTTTTTGATTTTGTTTTTGCCGTGTTTTCAGTGCATTACAATGGGGGGGCCAACGGACCAGTGTGCAAACTTGCATATAATTTTAACCCTTTCGTTGCCAGGCCCTGTGCTCCATTTTTACACTCGGGTGGCCAGACCATTTTTGCAATTTTTCCTTTGCGTTTTTTTTTTTTCACTTATAGCTTTTCATAGTTTATATTTTCTGAAAGCACATGACCAGTAGAATAAAAAGAAGGTGCTACTGATTTTTAAGGTCCCCCCATATTTGCTCAAATGTTTATCAAAACAATATTTTTGCTAAAAATCCACTGAAATCATGATTAGCAGATAAATACACAGGTAATGTTACAAAATTCCAACTAAATCCCTACTGAATATAAAAGCTTAACCTGAATGGAGTTAATAAATAACAATTTTTAATTTTTACATTGCGCTTTTTTGCAAAATGGTGAAAATCGAACATACCCAAAAATGTAAATATTCAAATTTCTCTAAAAATCTGAAGGTTTTCATTTTTCCCTTAGTGCTAAAAATACACTAAAACCATTATTGGCAGATAAAAACACACAATTTTACGAAACCCCTGCTAAATATAAAAGCTTATCCTGTGTTAATAAATAACAAATATTTGTAAATTTTAAATTGCGCCTTTTTGCAAAATGGTGAAAATCGAACGTACCCAAACATTTCTCTAAAAATCTGGAGGTTTTCATTTTTCACTTACAGCTTTCAGAATTTGTGAAATACCCCCCAAACATTATATTTTCTGAAAACATATGACCTCTAGAATAAAAAGAAGGTGTTACTGATTTCTTATCCCCTGCGGTATTTGTGCAAATGTTTATCAAAACAATATTGTCGCTAAAAATACACTAAAATCATTAATAGTGGATTCATACATGGCAAAATATACAAAATTCCTAGTAAATATAAAAGTTAAAACTGTATTGAGTTAATAAATAAATATTTGTACGTTTTTAAATTGAACCTTTTTGTGAAATGGTGAAAACTGAAGGTACGCAAAACTGTAAATAAAAACAATTTACTCAAAAAATCTGGAGGGTACCATTTTTCACTTGCAGCTTTCTGAAATTGAAAGACCCCTCAAAGTAGCCTTTTTTTTAAATCACATGACCTGTAGAATAAAAAACAAAGTGCTACTGATTTTTTGTGCCCCGCAATAATTGCGCAAATGTTCATCATATCGCTATTTTCACTAAAAATACACTAAAATCATTAATAGTGCACATAAACACTACATAACTGACAAAATTCGTGCTAAATTGCTACTAAAGCATTGTTCACATGTGACATACTAAAGTGTACGCCCATGGGAGGGCCTTGTTTACCTGCACAGGGATGCGCAGGTGTTCTGTGCATCCCCGTACAGGCAGTCCCATTTATGTTAATTGGGATGCAATAGCTGCACAGGCATAGCTTCTGGTCCCAATCTGACATTCATGTGGGTGTGGGTACACCACCCTGAACGCAGACAGTGTGAGCTCAGGGACATGCATGCGGACCTACATGGATGTAAAATTGGGAGCAATGGCTCTGTTCGTGCAGTTGCTACATCCCATATGACATCAATGGGACTGCCTGCACAGAGATGCATGGAACACTTGTGCGTCCCTGTAAAGGTACACTGTGTATGCCCAGTGTGAACAAGGCCTTAGGCCCCTGTCACACAAGCAGACTGATCGGGTCTGCCTGTCCGTTTTTCAGGCGGGCCCAATCGGACCACCCATTGTTCTCTATGGAGAGGCTGATATAAATGGACATGTGTCCGTTTACACCTGCCTGCATCCGATCCAGTCCAGTCTGCTAAAAACAGACGGATGGGGATTCCATTCCCCATTCATCTAGCAGATCGTATGTAAGTGGACAGGCGGTCCGATTCCATCTGACCGCCCCATAGAAAACAGCGGGCTGTGCCTGTGTCCACTCTGCATAAGCAGAGCGGACGCTGACCTGTCAGCCGCCTGCTCAGCGGGGATCAGCAGACAGATCCCCTGCTGAGCAGGCGAATATGCTTGACAGAGTCCGCTCCATGTGAAAGGGGTCTTACCAGGAGCAGCCGGTCCATTAGGGGCGCAGGGGTGCTGCCCCCCTGCAGGCTGCCGGACTCATACGTTTGTATGAAATTTTTTTTTTCAGACCACACGATTAGAGCCTGAGGCTCTAAATGGCTTGAAAAAGGTTGGGCTCGCCGCGCAGAACATTGCACCCTGAACCCACCCACTTGTGACAATAGCGAATTTACATTAGTATATAGTGAAGGGGGTGGGAAAGGACAATGGGGAGCAGTTTAAGATGAACGCAAGTGGCAGGAGGTGGAGAAGCAAAGGGCAGGGAAGCGGTGGCATGGGTGGGGGGGGGGGGGGGGGGGGGCGGTCACATTAGAGGTTAATAACGCTGATCAGTGGGTTGTAATCTGCTGATCAGATTACAGCCCCTGGAATGCCTCCTTGGACTTTGGTCCCCTCTATGCATCTAGGCTGTGATAAATTGTCACACGTGGTATCCTCATTGCAGAATGTGTTTTGGGGTGTAATTATAAGTATGCCAATGCTGTGTGTTAGAAATAATTCAAAAGGACAACTTTGTGGGAAAAAAAAACACATTTCATTTCTTCATTTTTCCAAAAAACTGACAAAAAAACTTTTAAATACTTGGACTACTTTCTACAGTATCTACTTTCCACAAAAGAGGGTCATTTAGGGATATTTGTACTGTTATGGTGTTATGGCATTTTAGGGCCTCAAGAAATGATATAGGCAGGCAGTATGTAAGGACTGATCGATTTTTCTTTTTTTTTTTTTTTTAATACATTTTCCATAGTTTGTAGGCTATATAACTTTCAGTCAGATGAAATAATATATACTCTGCTGGGTTATGTTTACCAAAAAAAGTAGCAGAATTTTATATATATATATATATATATATATATATATATATATATATATATATATATATATATATATAATATAAAGTTTTATTTGGCAGTGGGGGGAAAACAGTATTTGATCCCCTGCTGATTTAGTATGTTAGCCCACTGACAAAGAAGTGATCAGTCTATAATTTTAATGGTAGGTTTACTTTAACAGTGAGAGACAGAACAACTTAAAAAAAATCCAGAAAAACACATTTCAAAAATGTGTACAGCCTCCAACTGCATAGAGCTCACTAAAGAGAACATACAGCCCCACCTAATGGCTGAAAACAGAAATAACAGTGCCAATAGAGCATTAAAGGAGATGTCCAGCCTGAGCTTGTTTAGCTGGGCTTCTCATATGGGTTCGTTTTGCACTCCTGTGACCCATTTTTAGCAGAGAGCGGTCTGAAGTCCGCTCTCTGCTGACGTCACTGAAATCAGTCCAGGCAGCGCGTCATCCCGTCAATGGAAGTCTGGATCCACCAGCTGCCTGGACTGATGGTAGTCTCAGCCTCTCTCAGCCGCTGAGACGGCCCTCCTCTCCACAGCTCAGCACTCCAGTGAGCGTGGAGGATCAGAGCAGGAGAGCTACTGATTGACAGGTTGCATCTCTCCTCTCGGGGAGGTGAGAGAACCGAGCCATCGGTGATGTTTTTGGGGCTCGGTTCTCAGTGAAGAGACGCCGGGGGACAGATGCAGCATCGGTTCGATGCTGCATTCACCTAGGTAAGTATGAATCTACAAAAAAACAACAACCCATACTTCTCTTTTAATATTGCACACCACAAAGTCAGCATGTCTATAATCAGGTCTACTGCATCAAGCCAACTTCCCCAAACCGAAGAAAGATTTGCAAAATTTTATAACAAAAACTAAGAAAAAAGTGTTGCTTTTTTTTCTAAATTTTTGCTATATTTTTTCTTTTCATTTTTATAGCAAAAATAAAACGCACAGTAGTGATTCATTTTCACTAAAGGGAAGCTCTATCTGTCTCACAAAGTGATAAAAATTTAATTTGGGTAAAGTGTTGCATGACTGAGTAATTGTCTTTCAAAGCATCGCAGTACTGAAAACTGAAATTTGGCCTAGACTGGAAGGGGGTTAAAGTGTGTATAATAGAGGAAGAAGAAAAAGAATTGTGGGCATTAAGCGGCCAACTCCAGGCGTATATATTATTGCACAAAGGTATAAAAAAATATATAATTTATTATAGATAGAAAAAACATTCAAAAAATATATACACCCACATATAGAGGAAAATGGGATCTAATCCACTGTGGCAAAAGACAGTAATATATATATATATATATATATATATATATATATATATATATATACAAAGTATATTACATAAAAGCAAGCGATGGTCCGAAGTGTATGGACTTGAGGTGGTTAAACCAGATGCTGGCACCTATGCTGCTTGGTGGTTAAACATATTTTATGAGGTATCCTGCTGATGCTGCTCTCTTTGGGGCTGGTAATATAAAAGTGTCTATGCAATTGAGTCACTAATTTTCTCACCTGTACCACTAATTATTGTTACCATTTTTTTTTTTTTTTTTTTTATCCCTCTCAGCGGAGGTAAAGCGTGTTGGAGACACATTGCTGGGTATGGCTACTCAGTGTGTCCAAGTGAAGAATGTAATAAAAACATCTCCTCAAACACTCTCAAATTTGTGCCTAAAAATTAATGTAAAATTGGGAGGAATTAACAATATCCTAGTTCCACACCAACGGTAAGAAAATGTTTTTATTTGTTTATGTGCACTTTTAAATTTGTTCCTGGTCTGGCCACACCTTCCCCCAACCTGTAAGAAACTGAGCTTGTTTGAAGCTGTAAATACAAAAAGTACATTGTGGATTCTGGATTCGAAACTGATGACTTTTACACGGAGCCTGTTTCAACGCGTAACACCAGCAATGTCTGTGAGTGAATAAGCTTTTGTATTTTAACACTTTCTACTAATAAAACTTGCGCTATTAGCAGCTTGGCGTCTCTCTCCCCATCTCTTTACTCTTTACTCTTTACTTTATAGCATTTCTAAGCCTTCCTCTCCACACCCATGTACGCAATAATTGATTTCTGCATTCTTTGCTCCCTAATCAAATTCTAACTTCTAATCTCTAAGTCTATAACATCAGGGTTTCTATCCGGAGTCTCAAAGCAGCCTTTGGGTAGGGATTACCAGGAAGGCCATATGTAGCCTCCTGCATTATTATTATTATTATTATTATTATTATTATTATTATTATTATTCAGGATTTATATAGCGCCAACAGTTTACGCAGCGCTTTACAATATAAAAGGGAGACAATACAGTTATAATACAATAAAATACAAGAGGATTAAGCGGGCCCTGTTCAGAAGAGCTTACACTCTAATAGGGTGGGGCAGGTGGTACAAAAGGTTGTAACTGTGGGGAATGAGCTGATGGAAGTGGTAGGAGATTAGTTGGAGACGTGATAGGCTTTCCTGAAGAGATGAGTTTTCAGGGATCACCTGAAGGTAGCAAGAGTAGGGGATAGCCGGATAGATGGAAGTAGCGAGTTGCAGAGGGTGGGAGAGGCTCTGGAGAAATCCTGGAGACGAGCATGGGAGGAGGAGATGAGAGAGCTTGAAAGCAGGAGGTCTTGAGAAGAGCGGAGAGGTTGATTTGGGTGATATTTGGAGACAAGATTAGTGATGTAGCTCGGGGCAGAGTTGTGAATGGCTTTGTATGTTGTGGTTAGAATTTTGAATTTAATTAGCTGGGTGATTGGGAGCCAGTGTAGGGATTGGAGTAGAGGGTTGGCAGACACTGAGCGATTGGTAAGGTGGATAAGTCTGGCAGCAGCATTCATGATAGACTGAAGAGGGGATAGCCTATGGAGAGGTAAGCCAATGAGAAGGCAGTTGCAATAGTCAAGGCGAGAGATAACAAGGGAGTGAATGAGGAGCTTGGTGGTTTCATTTGTTAAAAAGGGGCAAATTTTAGAGATGTTACGGAGGTGAATTCTACAAACTTTTGAAAATGATTGGATTTGAGGCTGAAATGACAAGTCAGAGTCTAGGATTACACCTAGTACCCTGGCGTGAGGAGAGGGACTGATGGTTGCATTGTTGATTTTGATGGAAAAGTCATGGAGGGGGGCACGGGCAGGGGGAATATTAATAGCTCAGTTTTAGAGAGATTTAGTTTAATGAAGTGGTGCGACATCCATGCTGATATGTCAGTTAGTAAGTTAGTAATGCGAGAGGAGACTGAAGGAGTGAGGTGAGGAGTAGACAGATTAGGGTGTCATCAGCGTATAAGTGGTATTGGAAGCCGTGGGCAGTTATTAAGTGACCAAGGGAGGAGGTGTAGATAGAGAAAAGGGGTCCAAGAACCGAGCCTTGGGGGACCCCCACAGAAAGGGGCA
The DNA here is from genome assembly GCF_042186555.1 of Aquarana catesbeiana. Taxonomy (NCBI): domain Eukaryota; kingdom Metazoa; phylum Chordata; class Amphibia; order Anura; family Ranidae; genus Aquarana; species Aquarana catesbeiana. Next base: position 453,746,926 of record NC_133325.1, read on the forward strand.
ATGGAGAGGAGGAGACAGAGTTGTAGGTGACACTGAAGGAGCGCTGTGATAAATAGGCAGAGAACCAGGATAGAGCAGAATCCGAAGGCCAAGGAAATGTAGTTTATTGAGAAGGAGCGGGTGGTCAACAGTATCAAAGGCCGCAGAGAGGTCAAGTAGTAGGAGTATGGAGTACTGGCTGTTGGTTTTAGCAGTTAGTAAATTGTTAGTGAGTTTTAGTAAGGCAGTTTCCGTGGAGTGCTGCGAGCGAAAGCCAGACTGTAAGGGGTCAAGAAGGTTATTTTCATTGAGGTAGGAGCTAAGACGGTTGTAGACTAAGCGTTCTAGAAGTTCAGAGGTGAATGGGATCAGTGAGATGGGTCTTAAGTTGTTCAGGTCGGTAGGGTCCAGTGAGGGCTTTTTAAGAATGGGAGTGATCTGCGAATGTTTTAGAGGGAGAGATTGAAGATGTGGGTGAGGGAGCATAGGATAGAAGAAGAGAGTGACCGTAGTAGTATTGAGGGAACAGGATCCAAGGGACTATTGGTTAGGCGGGCATCCGAGAAAATTTTTGTAACCTCTTCCGTGCATATTTAGGCATGCCCTGCTGCTTATTTAGAAAGTCATCTATCCATCCTCCTCTTCCCTACCCAAAAATAGTTGACTGTTGCCCAGTAAATCAATGCTGATATCTCTGAGCAAAGCCGTAGAAGATCAGTGTCTTGCACCTTAACAATTTCCCACCTTTCTTTTGACCCCCCCCCCAAAGCTACCAGTGCTGTCACCTGCTGACTGATTATTTTGGATGAATAGCTCTGTCTGTGTTATATCACTTAAGACTCGTTCACGTAGGCCATTTGGGAGAGCTGTAAAATAGGAGGTTAAGCAGTGGTTTTACATCCACACCCTAATGCTGCTACGGTTGCCAAATGGAGTTGTACACATGCTCTGGCTGTGGCAAAAATGATGCCCATGTCATGTTTGGAAGCCCTACTGGGGTGTAATTTTTGCCATGTGAATGGGGCTGCACTTCAATCGCGAGCTAAATGCTAGGCTCTCAGTTGCAGTGCAATATTCCCTTTCAAAATCCCTATACGGCTGCAAAAAAAGTAGTATCACTTCCTGAAAGCCTGTACTGCTCTCTGAAATAAAATCCACCATGGATCATATCTTTTTAGACAGGAGCAAGGGCTGCAATCCGTGTGAACAAACCCTTACAGTGGAATACTGTAGCTGTTTGCACAATCGCCCACACAGTCCTCAAAGACCCTTGGGCTTCAAGAGATTACTGATCTCCCTCTTAATGATTCTCAAACGCACTTTCCATTTTTCCAGCATTCTGTGCTTTTATGCTTGCTTGCAGTGGGGAAATTCTGCTTTATTTAGTACCAAGCATCATCGTGCAGCTATGACGGGAGTACTTTTTACCTCCTCCTGTCAATTTCCAAGAGCCAAGGCGGATGTGTAGGCTGCTGGTTACTGACTGGGTATAAGAAAGATTTTCTTTATTTGTTGCTGGATGATGCTAAATAAATCAGAGTTTTACTGTCTGCAGTGTGCCACTGCAACTGAAGTGACCATGCTATTCATTCAAAATAAACAAGTGAGCACAAGGGTAATGTACAACTGCAAGAACTCTGGTGGTGCTGTTATTCAAAACGAACGTAATAATCACTGAATAAGTGAGCATTGAGACTAGAGCCTAGACATGGGCAAAGAGCCTCACTAAAACAAAGAGTGAAGTTATTATGAATGGGTAGCAACGGGCAGGGAGAGACAAACGCCACTAGCACCTGATGCTAGTCCCTTTGGACTGCAGGCAGCAATCATATTCGCAGTGCGTGCTTTGATCTATTGTGAAGTGACGGTGCTGGGACTGGTCACTCAAGAAATAGGGAACAGGCTGTGCTGACCAGTCTTTTAGACACACATGGGTGCCTCGTGACTGTCATAAGGCAACCTATACTGCAATTTTACGAGACTGGCAATCAATATTCAGAGCTATAATTACCAGTAACTGTTTCCAGTAGTCTTCTCGGACAGCATCTGAGATATGGAGCTCCTCCCCAGTACAGGAAATAAATTGCTGGATTGGGATTTAAAAGACCGTCCTCCACACACACACACTTCATTATAAGTGAGAACCTAAGGACAGACCTAAAAAAATATATACATAATAAAACCACCACCATATAAGAACAGGATGGGAAATTGGCTATCCTTCCAGGGAGAGCCTTTGAGATGAAATCTGAAAACTTACCAGCTATGGTGGGACCATTGCTTGGAACTTACACCCAAAAGCCTGATCTTGACTTGGTAACAGGTCCACCTTGTAGTGGTGAATGAATGTTAAAAAAAAAACTTGACCACGGGGTTGCCCTACAAATCTGCTCTGGGGTGGCACCAGTTCTTTCTGCCTAAGCAGTTGCTTAAGCTTTAGTGTAGAGTGCATAGCCAGGTGAATCCTTATTCATAACCCTGTAAGATTCTGAAATGACCTATCTGATCCATCATGGCAAGGTCGAACAATTTAGAGACTCGTTCGCCTCTGTGTCTATCTGCAAAGCGAACAAAGCCTGTGAAGATGAAAGGGTTTGGTTGCATCAAGGTAAGATGGTAACATCTTCCAACATCCAAGACACTGAACTTTTCTCTCTGTCCTTAGATGGATTTGTACAGAAGGAAAGTAGAACAATGTCTTGTGTTCTATAGGACAAATTGTACGGGAGAAAACCTAGATCCGTTTTCAAGATAATCCAAGCATCCCAGACTGTCAAAAGGGCATTTTAATCGAGAGGGCTTGAAGCTCTTTTATTCTGTGGCCAGAAAGAATGACAATTGAGAACACTGTTTTCAGCATGAGATATTTGATAGTGGCATCTGTATTTGGCTCAAATGGAGACCAACTTACACCTTGCAAAATTAAGGACAGATCCTAGCTGGGACACAAATTTATTGTAGCTGGCCTTTTACGAGACAAGGCCCTAAAAAAAGTAGGAAAAGAGAATCTCCCAAGATAGATCTTTGCCAGAAACACTTGGGACTGCAGCCTGGACCTTCAAGGTGCTGATGGTCAATCCTTTGTCCACCCCATCTTGTAAAAAATCCAAAATGGTTGGTGTGTTAAAGGAAAAATGATTGTCCTTTTTCCATCCATGATTTGAACTTCTTCTATATCTTTCCATAGCCTTTATGACTGGATTACAATTGTCAGGGTTTTAATAATTCTTTTTGAGACTCCTGCTGTCTTAAGATTTCTTCTTCAGAAGCCCAAGTGGCTAGTTTCAAGCTTTGAACCCGGGGGTGCCGACTGGTCCCTGCAAAACCAGTTCTGGTCTGACAGAAAGTATCCATAGAGGGCCCTCTGCCAGGGAAAGGAGGAGTGTAAATGAATCCCTATTTAGCCAAAAGAGAGCAAAAAGAATTGTGTGTCTGATCTGTGGTAGCTTCTGTAGTAGAAGTTATATAGGAGGGAATGCATAACAGAGTCTGTAGAGCCAGATGTTCTGCAATGCATGTACTCCTTTTTCTGGTCACATTTTCCTGGATGTGACCAGATCCACTTCGGGCTGACCCCCAACGATTCACTAGATCCTGAAAAATCTCTAGGTGAAGGGGACCACTCGCCTTGATCAGCCTGATGGCGACTCAGATAAACTTATGAGAAAGAGGCAAAAATCTTTTCTGCTCAAGCAGGGGCGGATCCAGGGGGGGGGGCAACAGGGCAATTGCCCCCTCCGAGATTGTGGGTGAGTGGGTGGGCAGGGCAGGCATCGCTGTGGGTGAGAGAGCCGGCGGACGGCTCCACAGCTGAGAGCACGGGCGGCTCCGAAGTGAACAGCTGTGTGCGGCTCAGTGACAGTTTGTGAGCGGCTGCAGTGCTGGCCAATCAGGGAGCCGGCGGGCGGCTCCACAGCTGAGAGCACGGGCGGCTCCGTTACGTGAACCGCTGTGTGCGGCTCAGTGACAGTTTGTGAGCGGCTGCTGGCCAATCAGGGAGCCAGCGGGCGGTGGAGCAGAGAGATAACATCATCTCTCACCGCCCAGCGCCGCCCTGCATCCCTGCAGTTCCGCCCACACTGTTGAATGCACAGGCAGCCGCGGCAGCAGAGAGATTACATCATCTCTCTGCTGCCCCCCCTGGGGCGGGATGCAGCGCTGACACATCCGCTCAGGATGAGCCCTGTGTTCGCTCTGCTCCCATCGCTCTCCCAGTGGCAGCAGCCAGCCCATTCCTCCCTGCCCAGCACTGATGACAGGGGGTCACCAGTTAAATAAGCCTGACTCTGACTGGGATACAGCAGACAATTATAGCAGTCAAGTGACAATCCGCAACGTGTGGCATGGGACGTGGCAAGTGACAATCTGCAACGTGTGGCATGGGACGTGGCAAGTGACAATCCGCAACGTGTGGCATGGGACGTGGCAAGTGACAATCCACAACGTGTGGCATGGGACGTGGCAAGTGACAATCTGCAACGTGTGGCATGGGACATGGCAAGTGACAATCCACAACATGTGGCATGGGACGTGGCAAGTGACAATCCGCAACATGTGGCATGGGACGTGGCAAGTGACAATCCACAACGTGTGGCATGGGACGTGGCAAGTGACAATCCACAACGTGTGGCATGGGACGTGGCAAGTGACAATCCACAACATGTGGCATGGGACGTGGCAAGTGACAATCTGCAACGTGTGGCATGGGACGTGGCAAGTGACAATCTGCAACGTGTGGCATGGGACGTGGTGATTGACAATCCGCAACATGTGGCATGGGACGTGGCAAGTGACAATCCGCAACGTGTGGCATGGGACGTGGCATGTGACAATCTGCAACGTGTGGCATGGGACGTGGCAAGTGACAATCCGCAATGTGTGGCATGTGACAATCTGCAACGTGTGGCATGGGATGTGGCAGGTGACAATCCGCAACATGTGGCATGGGACGTGGCAAGTGACAATCCGCAACGTGTGGCATGGGACGTGACAAGTGACAATCCGCAACGTGTGGCATGGGACGTGGCAAGTGACAATCCGCATCTAGTGACAGGTGACGTGGCAAGTGACAATCCCCAACGTGTGGCAGATAACAGTGGCAAGTGACACGCTCGGGGCTCCCACTGATTCTATGGTGAGTTGAACCATTTCATTTTTTATAACCAGGTAATAATAGTAATAATGCGCTTCAATCATCCTGACACCATAACAACCATGGTGCCGTGATGATTGAAGCGCTAACACCAGCCATTTCCCCGTTAAATTTACCCAAAAAAAAAACATATTTTCTGGCAGTGCCCCTCCCGAGACTAGGCTCTGGATCCGCCCCTGTGCTCAAGAGAGAATCTCCCCTGCTAATACCATCAGCCCTTCAGCGAAGGGCTTTGGGTATCCTCTTGATAATGTAGGCCACTGTGGTGATATTGTATGATACAATCTGAAGATAATAACCTTTTGATCCCCTCCTGGAAAACCTGAAGTGCTCTGCAGACTCTGCTCTCTACATTTCAAGGATTTTCTCTTTTCTTCCTCTGACCACTGATCCTGCACTTTCTTCTATCCAAGTTTTTTGCACCAATCCCAAGAGCCAGTAGTCACTCTCTTGGAAAGGGACCAACTACAAAGCACTGAGGCAGGGTGCTGTGGTGTTTTATGGGAAGCTATGCATATCATCGTACCTGCCCCTCATATCATTCATGATCTGCCTGCCTTGGCTACAGAAACATGGAGATACTGTGGTTTTGTGTGTTATCATTAAAATGTAAAAAAATGTTATTGTCTAATACCGTATCCTGCTCATTGTGGCAGAATATATATGAGTGCAGCATATTGACCGCTTGAACCACTACAGCTTTATTTGTGGCTTCCAAGTAAAGCAGATATTAAATGTCAGCCCCCAAAACAATTCAAATTCAGGTACATTTTGGACTTCCATTTTGAAGCATAAAAAAAGAAGAGAGTTTGGCAGCTAGGAATTGGTTGGCATCTAAGTTTGCTTAATCAAATATTCCATAAACATCTCTGTAATAAAGAGATTGAAATTATGAAGTGGTTTAAGATATTTTGCATCCTCTATTATGCCATTATTTGCTGTAAAAGCAGAGACATTGAGTTTGCATTTTTGGAGATGCCCATTCTGGAAATGAAAGTTCATGGGGTACTTCCTCCCTCCATGCTGTGTTGGGAGTCCCATTTGCAAACTGTCAAAGCATCAAATCCGTAAAGAGGACCTTTCACAGCCCATGCTGTCACAAGGGGGGATGTTCATCCCTTGTGATGGCAATCAAGATAATACAAAAAATGAAAAAACTGTGTAAAAAATAGTTTTAGAATAAATAGTAAAAATGGAACAAAATGTAAAGCCCACCCCCGTGATTATGCGCAAACGCATACACAAGTCCCACACGCATATGTAAACAGTGATCGCACCACACATGAGGTATCATCATAAATGTCAGAGCAATAATTTTAGCACCATACTCCCACTGTAACTCTAAACTGGTAACCTGCAAAACCTTTTAAAACATCACCTATGGAGAATTTTAAGTACCTTGGTCTGGCACCATTCCATGGGAATACACAGTTTTAAATTATGACATGTTGGGAATCTATTTACTCAGAATGACATCATCTTTTACAGTTTACCTAAAATTGGGTATGTCTAAACCGCTGGCAACAAAAGTGAGTACACCCCTAAGTGAAAATGTCCAAATTTGGCCCAAAAGTGTCAATATTTTGCGTGGCCACCATTGTTTTCCAGCACTGCCTTTAACCCTCTAGGGCATGAAGTTCACCAGAGCTTCACAGGTTGCCACTGGAGTCCTTTTCCACTCCTCCATGATGACATCACTGAGCTGGTGGATGTTTGAGGAGAGAAGTGTCATAATTGGCCCAGTTGGCAAGTGGTTAATGTTGTGTGCGCCCATGAAATTGAAAAAACTACAGTACCCAAAAATCTCCATAGGCAACTCTTTAAAAGCCTTTATCGCTCATTAGTGAGCTTTGGTGCTAGCATTATTTCACTCTGACGTTCATGGTAATATTTCACGTGTGGTGCAATTGTGATTTACATGCATGTAAACAACCTGGGCATACGTTTGCATCTGTGGGTGTGTGTGGGGCAATGAGTGTTACAATAACCTTCTTTTTTTTTCTTTTTTAACAAACTTTATTATTATTTTTTTAAATGTAACTTTATTGCTTTCACAAGGGTTCAACAAAACCCCATGTGATGGTATTGGGCAGGTGACAGGTACTCTTTTTGAAGAAATTAGACCCCAATGTCTCCCCTGCCCTCCAAAACATCTAATCAAGAAGATATCTGCTCTGTTAGATGCTCCCCTGGCTGTACTAGTCCAGGAATGGAAGCTCTGAAACCGCAAGTGACAAAGTGATCATCTCTTCTGGTTTCATTTAGTGCAGAGGAAATCAAGGGACAGGTGTCCCTCCGTTTCCTCCCACTCACCATCCTGAAGCAGCTGGATGTGCTCCTGGACTCCCAGTATAAGCAGTGGGGGGGATTTCCAGCAGCAGGGGCATACTTTAACACCTGCACTGTACAGCCAGCCGATCACTTTCAAACAGGGAGCAGGCTGAAGAGATACTGCTAGCTGGTGCTTGATCCCCTCTCTCTTCCAAAGACCCCACCCCCAGCTTGTCCAAAGAGCTGAACTAGTTAAACCCATATTGCACCAAGCATATTATTTCCAAGAACATGTTCTTGGAAGATGAGAAATTGTTGCAGAGTGGACTCTATATGATATGAATGTTATCATTTCAATTGTTGATGTATAATTCCAATTGTTTGGTGCTTTAGACACTTTACTTAGTACTAGTAATACTTAGTATTAAGTTTGAGAACGCTAATAGCACTGGGCTATACACTTACAGCATACTTGCTGCTTTTGCATGAGAGTTCTGAGTTTGTTGTTTGGCCTTCCTTCAGGTACCCTCACCCACTTGCACCCCAGACCATTGCAATTTCAACATTCTGGCTGCGTTTGACAAGACACATCCTTTGCACAGTCACGTGTGCATGATACCCAAGACCAGGTTATCCCTGGCCTAGTGGATCACAAATTCAGCCTTGGGAATCAGAAAATTTTTCCTCCCACTGGTCTGGAGAATCCTTGTGACAGATACCAGCCTGACAGATTGAGGAGGAGTCCTGGATACCTTCACGGTGCAGAAACTTAATTGCCAGAGAGAGCTCGTTTCCAGATCAAAATCCTGGAGCTATGAGTGATTCAGTTGCCCCTCCAATGCTAGACCTCTCAACTGCATGGTCATCTGATCCAGATTCAGTAGGACAATTGCACAGCAGTAAATCATTGGAAAATTGGCAGGCAGACTTCCTATTATGACACAGTGTAGGTTCAGGAGAATTGTCTCCTTACCCAGAGGTGTACTTTGCATGGTGCGAGGCTTGGAAATTCTATCCCAAGAAATACTCTCTGGTGACGCATCCTGAGTTTTCTCCAGGCTTATCTGGATCAACAGTTGTCCCTGAGTGCTATCAAGTGTCACATCTGTGCTATAGTGATTGGATGCCTATACATCTACCTGTGACTCCATGGGACCTCCAAAATGATTCTGTAAGCTCTTCAAACACTGCCATTTCAACCTATCAGAGCTATCCCTCAGTCTGCTTTTACTCGCAAGTTGACTTTTCCTGTTGTCATCACCTCTGTGAGACAAGTGTCAGTCATGCAAAATGCCCTTTGCTTAAGGAGAAGGTTCTACCTTCTTGGGCCTTTCAGCACCCCTGTTTTTTACCTGGTTGCTTTATGGTCTTAACATTTTGTTTTCTGTGTTGCCCACCCCTCAGTTGGCTAGCATTTGGATGTGTCGCGCATCTCAAAATTCCTTTTGACTTTGTGTCCCCTAATGAACAATTAAGAAAACAGGATTTTTGAGTTACAATTAAAAAAAAAAATCCCTTTTTTTGGAGGTTATCAAAGGACACAGGTCCTACTCTTCCAACTTATGATCACTCCTTCTACTACTTTTGCATGAAATCAAAGCATCATGGAAGTGGGAGAGTCTACATTAGCGTATTTTTTTGGTGTCTAGATCTCCTGTAGGTGGCAGTATAATCCATGGGTCTGAGAATACCTTCTGACCCTGTGTTCTTTTAAAGCAGGGGTAGGCAACCTGGGGCCCTTCAACTGTTGTGGAACTACATTTCCCATGAGGCATTGCAAGTCTGGCAGTTAGTTACAATTACTCCCAGAGGCATGATGGGACTTGTAGTTCTGGAACAGCTGGAGGGCCCCGAGTTGCCTACCCCTGTTTTAAAGCCTTAGTGCAGCCAAAATTACAAACAGAACAATCAGTGCAAGGGGCATAACTTACAATAGGCCTTTCCACACAGCTCCACCATTCTTAGAAGTCAAACTACAGCTTCTAAGAATGGAGGAGGGGCAGATAATTGATAGGTCTGCCCCTCCATTCATAGATTGTGTTCAGTTCATAGAAGCTGTTTTATGGCTTTGATGAATGGCTGAAAGATTGGGCATAGTCAGGCTGTCCTAATAAGAGCCTTTGATGTCCTGTTAGTTCTATTACCCCCCCCCCCCCCATTGGGGCATTGGGTTGGAGAAGATTTGCAGTAACTGAAGAGGAATCCACACAAGAGGCAAGCACAGGGGACACATCCTTCTGACTGCGAGCCACCTCCCTTGTGCTGACTTTTCTGCTTGTGATTTTGGTTAGCAAAAGGAATAGTAAGGTCTTTTCGCTTTTTTTTTTTCTTCCCTTTCCTCATTTTTTTATATAGACAGTTGTGACTGAAACACACTTCAACCAATTTGCTGTCAACAGGACAGGTAGTGGGGAGGAAAGCATAACAAACCTGGACATCAAGGGGAAGGACCTCTTATCCACTCTAAAAAAAAATGTTATGCTGCCACTTTTGACAATATGCTCCGCCGTTATGAACAAAATTTGAATAGAGCCAAAACGGGCCCATCATAGGTTATTCAGGTCGAATTATGGCAATGGCCTTTGCGTTTTTGCAGTATGCTGAAAAGGTATAGTAGAAAGGGGACTGATGCCTAATTAATTGCACTTGTGCTCAGACTATAGATGTAAGTGATTGCAAGGGTTTTGTTTTTTTGTTTATTAGAATAAAACAAGATGTTATACTTAACCTGCTCTGTGTAATAGTATTGCACATACCAGTTCCTTGCCTCCACTTCTGAAGTCCCCCAACCCCCCCCCCCTCCCCTGCTGGCATTCTCTGCTCCTTCGTCTGAGTGCCCTCTCAGCAAGCTGGCTGCTAAGGGGGCACCTGTGCACATGCATTCCTGAGCACGGCTGTGTACATCCATTGAGACACAGTATGGCTTGGCCAAGCCCACACTCCCTCCTCACAGGATTTGACTGATGGCAGCAAGAGCCTATGACTCCCACTGCTGCCTGTGCCTTCTTGCAAGACCAGGAAGAGAAGGAGTGGTGTTGCAGATGGGACAACGCTGGATCAGTAAGAGGTGCCAGGTACTGGGAGTGTTTAGGGACAAGGGTGGGGTGGCAGGATGGAAACAGGTAGTGGAGCATTTTTTTACCTTAATGCAGGAAATACATTAAGGTAAAATACATTTAGACTTTAGAACCACTTTAACATAATTTACTAGCAAGATTTAACTAGCAAAAAAAAGGAAAGTAAAAAAGCTTTAAAACAAGCCATTTCTGACCTCTGTAATTGTAATGTGAATTAATTCATAGTCAAAGCTCACAATAAAGCCTTTAAAGTCTGCTTTAGTGTGATTATGATTGTTGATAAACACCTGCTAGCATAGAAAGTAATAGGCAAAAAAACAAAGAGTTCAGTGCCTCTGTTGTGAGCTTTGGACACAAATTTGTCCATAATGCTTGTAGCTACAGAGGTCAGTGAGGTCCTGTTTCAACTACTTGCCGCTCGGTTACAGTAGATTTACTAAGACCGAGCGGCAGCTGCAGGCTTAGCAACTTAAATAAATGTTGCCAGCCTACTTGGGGGGGGGGGGGGGGGGGGGGGTTGAGGCTGACCCGCGCTGTGGTTGAACACAGCATGGTTATGTCAGCAGGTCCCAGCCGTGATTTATGGCTGAGACATGCTGCTATATCCAGTCACAGCACAGAGTCCTGTGTGTACAAACACATGGGACCATGTACACGGAGCAAGCAATCTGACTGCTTGTTCGCAGGGAGAAAAAAAACAGACAGATCTGTTAGTAATAGCAGCATATATTACACCTGTTAGGCATACTGTTAAACCCTTGATTGCCTTTAGATGTTAAAGTGGGGTTCCACCCAAAAAACAAAAATACCTGTAAAAATTCTAAAAAAAAAAACAAAAAAACATTTGGATATTTTTTTTTTTTTTTCACTTACCTCTAAATGCCTGTTGCTAGGTGGTCCCTCGTAGTCTGCCTGTTCCTTTGCCTGGGCTGGTGACATCACTTCCCCCCCAGGCACAGGAAGGGCTCCGCTCTGCTCCCTCCCTCCTGTCAATCATCTGGGACCCATTACAGGTCCCAGGAGATTGGGCGGCCAATCATGGCGCGCGGCGCCGCTCGCGCATGCGCAGAGGGTGCCAGGCTGTGAAGCCACAGCCCGGCGCCCACAGTTGAAATGCCGGCGCCGACGAGCGGGGGGGGGAGACGAGCGGGGCTTCGATCCCCCGCATCGCTGGACCCAGGGACAGGTAAGTGTCCAAAAGTCAGCGGCTGCAGTATTTGTAGCTGCTGACTTTTAATTTTTATTTTTTTTTGACGGCCCCTCTGGGTGGAACTCCTCTTTAACCCCTTTCCTGCCAGTGTCATTAGTACAGTGACTGTGTATAGTATTATCACTGATAACTGTATTAGTGTCACTGGTGATGTCTGTTAGCCAGTTCCCACAAAATGTGTCAGTGTCAGATTGCCTACCACACTTTCTCAGTACCACTATAAATCGCTCATCACCTGCATTACTAGTATATATATATATTTTTAATTCCAGTATATATACCATTTGTTTGTAGATGCTATAACTTTCGCACAAACCTTATAACCTTTTTTTTTTTTTCTCAAAGACATGTAGCAGATTTTAGCCTTAATTTATGATATATATATATAGTGTTTTATAACAGAAAATAGAAAATATCGTTTTTTTTGGGGGGGGTTTCAAAATTTGTTGTCTTTATTTTTTTTTTTGTTTTTTTGTTAATACAATATGGGAAAAAAAACTGCGGTGATCAAGTACCAGCAAAAGAAAGCTTTGTGTGAAAAAATAATATAAATGTAATTTGTGTAGTGTTGCATGACTGCGCAATTTCCAGTTAAAGAGCGCAGTGCTGAATGGCAAAATCTGCTATGGTCATAGAGGGGGTAAAAGCTTCTGGAGGTCAAGTGGTTAAAGTGCTTTTACAGTTCAAGAATTTCTAAATATTAAAGTATGCATCGTCTAGGCACAGGTTCACTTTATAGTTATAATTCAGTTCACATTTGAGCCTAATGAACAAATCTACTTGAATACTGAAAAGCTTCCCCTCCCAGCGCAGCAGGCTTAGCTGAATATATTTGAATCCAAATTACACTAGAGGGTGCCTAGCCTGCACACTTTAAATTTGGTAGTTGTGGTGAACTCCAGAATGTTTATATATCGGGCACACAGCTACATGCATACAGTTAAAGGGAAGCAACACTCTTAACCTATGTCTCGTTCATGAACCTGTTCTCAAATCATTTGTATATGAATGTAAGATTCTTCATTTCTTGTGGATTTTCCATAGACCGTCTGTTTTCCAACAACCTGTGATCTTCTTAGGAGCAGATGTTACTCACCCTCCTGCTGGTGATGGCAAAAAGCCTTCAATTGCTGCTGTAAGTTTGTGTGTATGACATGTTTGCTAGATCTTGTTTGAGAAAGTATTATTTCTGGCTGTTTTATAACCATTTTACATTCGGTTGCTTTTAATATTCAATAAAAGATCTGGGCGCCTGCAGACCCCCACAATCACTGACCAGGGTTGTGGGGAAGGGGCCCTTGTCCCTATGTTGAAGGCACGTGTGACCTTGTTTGGTTTAAAGGGGGGGGGCGCTTGCTCGTCCACCCCTTTGCTGGCCACCAGGCTGCATGCTCAGATAAGGGTCTGGTATGGATTTTGGGGGGACCCCACGCCATTAAAAAAAAAAAATTTAGCGTGGGGATCCACTCAAAATCCATTTCCTAAGGGTCTGGTATGGATGTGGGTGGGGGGACCCAATGTGTTGTTTTTTTTAAATTTTATTTATTTTTGGCGTGTTTTTTTTCCTCAAATTGTATTTCTGGCAATTCTTTGGTTTACATACAGCTAACAGCTGATGAGTCATCGATTTTTAAGGAGCAGGCTGGGAAGCCGGCAGCCGTGTCCTTAACAACCAGCTATTGTTAACCACTTGCCTACCAGGCCAATTCTGACATTTCTCTCCTACATGTAAAAATCCATATTTTTTTTTCTAGAAAGTTACATAGAACCCCCAAACATTATATATATTTTTTTAGCAGAGACCCTAGAGAATAAAATGGCAGTGTTTGCAACTTTTTATCTCGCATGATATTTGCGCAGCAATTTTTCAAACGCGTTTTTTGGAAAAAAAAAGTTTCATGCTTTAAAAAAACTAAAACAGTAAAGTTAGCCCAATTGTTTTGCATAATGTGAAAGATGATGTTACGCCGAGTAAATAGATGCCTAACATGCCATGCTTCAAAATTGCACACGCTCGTGGAATGGCGCCAAACTTCGGTACTTAAAAATTCCCATAGGGGAGTTATTTTGAGTTACAGAGGAGGTCAAGGGCTAGAATTATTGCTCTCGCTCTAACGTTCGCGGCGATACCTCACATGTGTGATTTGAACACCGTTTACATATGTGGGCGAGACTCGCATGTGTTCGCTTCTGCGTGCGAGCGCATGGGGACGGGCACAAAAAAAAAATTTTATTGTTAATTTTATTTTTATTTTTCTAATTTGACACTCTTTTTTTTATCACTTTTATTCCTATTACAAGGAATGTAAATATCCCTTGTAATAGTAATAAGCATGAAATGTCCTCTTTACAGTGAGATATGGGGTCAATAAGACCTCACATCTCACCTCTAGGCTGGGAAGCCTGAAATAAAAAACAAACTATCTCAGCTTCCCATTTTTTTGAATGCAGAGGCTGGGTATGACATCATAACATTGCGCCCATTCTCCGAACGATCATAGAGACTCTGGGGGCCGGCGGATCTCTTCTCCAACTTTCCGATGGCAGGGGTGAGTCAGTAGAAGCATCAGAGGGGCGAGGGGGGGATGTCCCCTCTCGCCACCCGTAAGAGCGATCAACCGGCTGAACAGCCGCTATGATCGTTCTTATGGCTTAGGGAATCGCTGGTTCTAAAAGTCGATATCTAAATGATGTCTGTAGCTGCAGGCATTATTCAGGTATCACTGCTCAAAGTCCAGGATGTCATATGACGGCAGGCGGGAATCTGTTAAAGACGCCGGTGGCCGCTCACTCCTATAATTCATATCTGAACCATATCTGAAATCGCAGCTGAAGTGCGAACAGCTGCTTTGGAAATTTGCAGTGAAAACAGAACTTGAATTTGCACTGCACATGTGTGAACCTAGCCTGAATCGCTTCTGAATTCATTGACAGGTGTATTTTTTGATCTCCTCCTGAACTGCATTTGATCTGCTTCAAATGGGTTTTGCATTCCAGGAGAGTTGAATGAGAATGCAGACCCCACTCCAAAGCCCATCAACCTAGGCCCCTTGAGTAATAAATGGGCTTCTCCAGTTGCCTCCATGTCTACAGGTGCTAATGTTGATTTTTTGATGTTTTGAGCCCTAAGTAATAGAACTACTTTCAAAAACAAACATAAGGTTTGCCCAGTCCATGTGGTCCACCTGATTGGACAAGTAAACTGCACTTTAAGGACTCGTACACATTTTAGAATGTTACAGAGGCATACTTTTCCTGCACATTGCAATTAAACAGAACTGTTATGTTCTGTTCTAGACAAAAGGAGTGAAGCCTAGTTATACACTGGCCAAATGTTGGGCGGCTTCGGCCGGTTCAATAGAAACTGGCAGGCATCCGGCCCGTGTTTATGGCAGCTGGTCCAACAGAAGCCGTTCGGCTGGCTTCTTTCGAAGGATCATGACCCAAAAAAGTCTGCGCTGACGAAGTGTTCTGGTGGGGGGGCATCCTGTAAGAGCACAATAGCACAGCAGCAGAGATCACTGTACTAACATCGGATTGTTAGTAGAGCGGCTCCATCCTAAGCTGTAGGCTTAAGGCCTCATGCACACTGGGTGTTTGCCCAGCTCTCCTAAACGTCTTTCCTTCTGGCAGCAGCCTTTTGTCAGAAAAAATGCTTGACGTGTGTTTCGTCTGGCAAAACGCTGCTGCTCCTGAACGCACTGGCAGTGGGGGGTGGGGGGGTGGGGTTCTGCCTCTAAACACCTCTACACCTATGACTGTAAATGCCTATTTGTGTAAAAATACAGGCTAATATTGAAGAGTGTTTAGATGTATGGAAAAAAAAAAAACCGTAAAAGGTGCCTAATTCAGATAAGTCTAATTACATAAATTGCATGGTGACGACTCATTGACCAAACTACTGTATGCATCCGTTTTGAGTACACTTAATGCAGAGTGTAGTGATAGGCAGTCGCCTAAGACACTTTACTCAAACTGAACTTTAAAAGTCAGTTCTTTTCTTCCCACAGTTTTTTTATGTACCTGGATTTGTCACAGTGCATCTTATAAAACCAAATTTGCCTGAATTGCTCTGTTGTCTACTATGGTAAACAAGTTCTTTCCATTTATTTGTGGTGTGCAGGAAAAGTAAGCTTCGTTAAAACTCGAATATGTGATTGAGTCCTTAGCATGCAGTTTACTTTAGTTTATTAAGTTGTAAAACCTTATCTCACATTTGTATACTTCTTAGGTTGTAGGCAGTATGGATGCCCACCCGAGCCGATACTGTGCCACAGTTAGGGTGCAACGCCCTCGGCAGGAGATTATCCATGATCTTGCCTCCATGGTGAGGGAGCTTCTGATCCAGTTCTACAAATCCACAAGATTCAAACCCACCCGAATCATCTTTTACCGAGATGGCGTGTCAGAAGGACAGTTCCGACAGGTTAGTTTTGTATCTGGTATGGATTGCAGAAAGTTGTTTTTAGAAATAGATGTGCAATTTTGTTAACAGAACCTGTCAACAAAGAAAAGTGCTTGCCATTACAGAGATATGTTTAGCATTATCCAGGGAGCATTTACTTGAGGGGAATTTTATAGCCAAAACCACTTTAAAATGTTGTACTTGTCATCACTTTCTGTCCCAGTGACAACAGTCACCAGGGCACAGAAAGGGTAGAACCCACCCAGCTGGAATGCAGACAGTACTAAAATGCTAACTGAGGTTCTAACCCTTCTTCACTGTATCGAAAATTTAAAAAAAAATGTAGTTTGGCTTTAGGTACACTTTTGTCTTATTGGCACTATGTACTCCAGCAATGTCACACCTGTGGCATTTGCATGCTAATCAACACCACCAAACCTTTGCTAATGGGGGCTATTAGGTCAAAGCTCTGCTGTCAACAGGTATAATATATAATGGTTCAGTGTGATTACTTTAAATTGGTAATAAAGTTAAGGTAAAAGTATAAAAAGTGCATTTAAAACAGCTTGAACATGCACAATTTAATAGCTAGTGGCATTGGCTTAAGCCAACAAACATAATTGGCTCATGCACAGTACACTTTGCATGTACGGAACACTGAGTGTGCTGTGGATGTAGACTGCGCTATGGCGACTGCCCTGCCCATGTAAAGGAGTGACGTCATCGCAGCCTGGTCATTCAAGTGGCCAGAGAGCACGAACCCAGAGGGAAGATGAGGTCAAGATGAAAGTGCCTGCAGAGGTGACAGTATGCAACTGGAGTGCTTCGTTTTATAAGCCAAGTCCAATGTACTAGTGTTATAGCACATTATGGCATTAACCTACTTGGTTATATTTAAGTTTACTACTGCTTTAAAGCATCCAGTGGTTAGGGCATCCACTTTCAGGTTGACATGGGCACTACAATCAAAGTCCTTTCTCTTTATGGGGGTGGGGGTTTGGTTGTGTTCAAAGCTAAATGCTGTGGGGCTGTTCTTCTTCTTCTTCGCTTTTTACTACATTGTTGTCCCAAAATATATGGTAAGTTGTAGTGAAATTTCATTGGCCACACGCTTGCTTCAGATCATTGACTTACAAAGCGGTGAAGCAAGTACAAGTAAAGCAACCCTAAAGCCTGCAGCTTTTGAACCACCAACCAGTCACATAATTATGTATCAACATGCGTTTGCCATTCTTGCATGTTACTGTATATTGCATGCTGAGCTTCCTTTATAAAAACAAAGATCACCCTTGGTATGCCAAAATACTGACCTAAAAGCCTTTGGAATGCTAAGTTTACAGTTTGTACAGAAAGCTTTTTGTATGAATATGTGCTAAAAAAATGAATAAAAACCAAGCGCTGATGTGGATAGATATGTGTGATATAAATAAATTGTGCTTAAAAATATATATATACCAATATAGTTAGTGCTATAAAAAAATCAGTAAATTAAAGCTGCTATCAATATAGGGTGATCAGATAACCAAACAAATAGTACTAAGTATAAAATTGATGCGCTTTAAATAAATAGTGCACAATATGCTGCTGCGACTAAGCTTAAATCCAGGAATAAAAAATGCATACATGTGAATAAAATAAATACATAATTATGGTGCTAATACATGTGTTAAAATTGCCAAAAAAAAAAAAAAATTGCCAAAAAAAAAAAAAAAAAATGCCAAAAAAAAAAAATCTTCAAATTGGTGATGTGACGGTTAGTATAAATAAAATAATAATTATTATTTTATTTATACTAACCGTCACATCACCAATTTGAAGATTTTTTTTTTTGGCATTTTTTTTTTTTTTTGGCAATTTTAACACATGTATTAGCACCATAATTATGTATTTATTTTATTCACATGTATGCATTTTTTATTCCTGGATTTAAGCTTAGTCGCAGCAGCATATTGTGCACTATTTATTTAAAGCGCATCAATTTTATACTTAGTACTATTTGTATGAATATGTGTTGCACCCTCTGTGGTTTATGCAATGTGTAATTGATGATCTTGGTGCAGTCATTCAGAAAAAAATGTTAGGTGTACCTAACACGACAAAAACTATTGTATTTTTTAAATGTTAAAGGTATAGATATATTGAATCTGTCATTGACTTGTTTTAAATTTGTGCGTTCCAAGCTGACATTCTGACCCTGGCACTTACTTCCTGACCTGGAGCACGTATGCAGGCACTAACGTAAGAAAATCCTGAGTGGGTAACCTGCATATTTGCAGTCAGTGACTCAACTGGTGGTTAAGCCAGTATTAGGGTGACGGCTCTAAAACCTACATTAAAATAGATATAAACCCTCACATATACCCAGTGAAGTGAACAGCCTGGGATGTTAGACCGAGATGAAACAAATCTCCTTACATAAGTTTTACATGTATATTTGCTGTGTTTAGCTTTCTATGTTCTTTAGAAAGTGCTCATCGTGTTACAATTTTTCTTCCTGTGTCAGCGGTGAGAGGGCAGTCTGGGCATACACTGTGACAGCTTATTCGTAGGAAAAGCACACACGCCCCCCTCCACATAGGCAAAGGAACTTGCAGAGCTGTGCTGTGAATAGACCAGCTCTCTGCTTATCTATCTCTAAGTTTCCTCCCTGACAAAATTTTTAGCTGCTTTTATATCTCCTGTGTCGGAGAACTTGTCAGAGAAGTTATCATGCTGATAACAGGGGACCGGAGCAGCAGAAAGTCACGGGACTTAGGGCTTTGGAGAAAGATAAGTAAACACTACAAATATGTGTCCAGGTCAGATTTCATGAATGGGCTTCCATCCACTTAAAGGTAAAAACCTTCTGCAACCACCCCTACCCCAGCCCGCCTTATACTTACCTGAGCCCGATCTCAATCCAGCGATGTGCATGAGAGCAGAGGCTCTCTTTCTCTTCATTGGCTCAGACACAGCAGCAGGAACCATTGACTTTTGCTGCTGTTAATCACAGCCAGTGAGGATAGAGCGAGGCCAAGCCACACTCTGTGTGTCTTATGGACACACAGAGCCGACTCAGGAGCAAGCACACACAAGTGCCCCCTGTAGCAAGCTGCTTGCTATGAGGGGCACTTGGCGTTGGAAAGGAGCCAGGAGTGGGGGACCAGAGAAGAGGAGGATCAGGGCTGCTCTGTGGAAAACCATTGCACAGAGCAGGAAATTATACCATGTTTGTTATTTTTAAAAATAAAAAGTTTGCCTTTAATTACTTAAAAAAAAAACACAACAACAAAGTAAAACCTGTCTTTAGTACAAACAAGGATTTCTTTTGATATTTAAGTAAAAAAATATTATGTGATTTATAAACAAAGGACATACCAAATGGAAAAAAGTGCTTCTTTTTCTAGTTTGACCAGAGTTAATTTTAGAACAATTGTTCATGTCGCTAAAAAGTGCTTACTTTGTCTAATTCAGCTGCTTTGTAAAAAAAAAAAAAGGCACAGCATAAATTAAGTCCAGCGAGGTGCATGATTCATGACTTCTGAGCTTTATTCTGTTATCTACATCTGACAGTTTTATAGTACTCCCGGAAGACAGCTCTCCTGAGCTCTGTATCTTGAACAGGAGAGACGCAGCAGCTGCTTTGCCTGACCCTCCCCTCCTCCTGCCCAGTCACAGAAGCCTTGGTATTATGTGAACGCATTCACAAAATACCAAGGCTTCTGTGAATAGGCAGCGGAGGGGACAGGCATAGCTGCTCTGTGTATTTCTCACCTTCCCTATCCCTGGAGTGTCTCGGCACTCCAGGGATTGGAGCCTTCTCTTTTTACAAAGTGGCTGAATTCTTGGAATTCTGCTTTAATACAAAGCCTTGCAAAGTTGTTTACAAATAAAGTAAAAGATTACAATCCAGGACACAGGCAACTTACTGTATTCATGCACAATGGGTAATAGCTGTGTAACTTCAAGTGATTGTACACTGGCAAGCTTTTTGAGGACACGCCCCTCTGGGGCACCTGCCCTATAATCCTACCCCACTCTTTGAGTCCTGAGAATTCTTCAATCGACTTACCTGTCTACAAAAGCAATGTATCTGGATCGGTGCAAACTTGGCAAAAATTTGCTGCAGGACAGTCTACACTTAGGTTACCATGTACTCCTACCCTTTTCCTGCCTTACGTCCTACTCTGCTGAACTTACCGGACACACTTACCCCATCTCCCATGCTCTACTCTGTGAGTACCCCTCAGTTGAATACTCTCACTGGTAGCTATGGCAGAGACCATAGCTTCTATTCCCATAGCTTCTATTCCCACAAACCAGAAAACTCCTTGTCCTGGTGGCCCACCACTTCAATTTTGACAGTGGGAAAATCCTTCCTCCCTTACAATTAGAAGGTTCTTACAACAAATGCAAGTCTGTCAGGCTGAAGAGGAGTCTTTTAATTCTTCATAGTTCAAGGAATATGGTCAAGGGGAGACCAAACTCCCCATCAACATCTTGAAGCTCAGAGCTGTCAGGCTGTCCCTCCAGCATTTAACCCCCTTCTAAAGGGACATACAGTTCGGGTGCAGTCAGACAAAACCTCCGGTGTGTCATATATGAAGCATCAAGGAGGCACAAGGAGCCTGGCTGCCTTGAAGGAAGTAAACTAGATCCTCTCATGGGTGGAAGCTTGTTTTTCAGCTATTTTTCTGCTATCAACATCTCAGGGGGTAATTGGCAGGTGGATTACCTCAGCAACCACCGCATTAATCAAAGTGAATGGTTTCTTCATCCAGATGTGTTTAATCTGATATTCCACAAATTGGGGACTCCGGATGTGGATAATCCTAGCCTCGAACAACAACAACCTGTTTGTATCCAAAACCAGGGATCCTCTAACTCAGGCCTTGGATGTTCTAGTTATCCCTTGGTTTGTTTGTGCCTTCCCTCTTCTGAGCATTCTACCTCATCTGCTTCCCAAAATAGAGTGAGAGAGGAAGAACTGGCCCAGAAGAACTTGGTAGGTAGAAATATTCAGACTTCCTGCAGAAGGCACTTCCCAACAGATCGGGTCTGCTACTTCAAGGCTCTCTATTCCGCCTTGCTTCACAGTTCCTGGCTTTAACAGCATGGCTGTTGAATTGCAAGTCCTAAGATATACGTCCAGGAAGACTTATTGTAGTACCTAAAAAGCTTACTTCACCTGGTGTAAGCTCAGTTGATTTGATCTGGGAAATTACTCTGTTCACCAAATTCTGACCGTCCTACAAGCAGGTCTTGACCAGAATCTGTCTCTTAGCACTCTAAAAGGACAGGTTTCAGCCTTATATTTTTTCAAAAGTCTCTAGCTTTGCTTTCCTTAATAAATACCTTTTTGTTCAAAGTGTTTCTCGTATTAGGCCCCCCTATTGCAGCCCCCGTGCTCCCCTGTGACCTTACCTTGGTTCTTTTCCCTTGCAGTCTCTTGACAGCAAAGTAGACTTTCTGGTTGCTCTCAAATCTGTTAGGCGTATCCCAGCTCATCCCAACTAGTGACTTTACTTCAAAGAGCCCTTCTTCATACCTCTCCACGACAATGTTCTCTTACACCCTAGATCAAGGGTCCTTAAATGTTTTATACAGGGGGCCAGTTTACGGTCCCTCAGACTGTTGGGGGGCCGGACTGAAGTTTGAAAAAAAAAATTAAATTCCTATGAACACTGCACATATCCTATTTGTAGTGCAAAAAACAGGCAAAAACATAATACTATTTAACCACTTCAATACCAGGCACTTAGACACCTTCCTGCCCAAGCCAGCTTTCAGCGCTGTATCAATTTGAATGGCAATTGCGAGGTCATACAACACTGTACTCAAACAAACAAATTTTTTATCATTTTGTTCCCACAAATAGAGCTTTCTTTTGGTGGTATTTGATCACCTCTGCGATTTTTTGTGCAACAAATAAAAAAAAAACGAAAATTTTGAAAAAAAAACACGTTTTTCTTTGTTCCTGTTAAAATTTTTTGTAAATAAGTACGTTTTCTTCTTCAATGACAGACACTGATAAGACGGCACTGATGAGCATCGATGAGGTGGAACTGACGGGCACTGATGATGGGCACTGATAGGCGGCACTCATAAGTGGCACTGATGGGTACTTATGGGTGGCACTGATGGACACTGATGGGTGGCACTGATCACACTGATGGGCATCACTGATGTAATTTGTTACATAATGCTGCCAGTCAGTGCCTATTTGTGGGCACTGATTGGCACAGATTGGGCATTCATTTGCACATGTGGATGGTGTACATACCTGGCCATCCACATGTTGCCCCCTTCCCTGGTGGTCCTGGCGGCTTCCCTGGTGGTCCAGTGTGGGCATCTGATGGGGGGCTGCACTGATAAACAATCAGCGCAGACCCCCCATGTCAGGAGATCCGCCGATCGATGTCAGACGCGAGTGAGGAAAAGCCGATCACCGGCTCTTCCTGTTTACATCGTGATCATCCGTGATTGGACATGGCTGATCACGTGGTAAAGAGTTTCCGTCGGATTCTCTTTACCGAGATCGGTGTAGCAGTGTGTCAGACTGACACACCGCACCACCGATCGCCGTGATGCGCGCCACCTGTTATCCTGAAGGACATCATATGACGCCCAGTCAGGATAACTGAACCACCGCCCGGCCATCATTTTACGATAGGCCGGGCTGGAAGTGGTTAAAATACAGAACAATTTTAATCAACATAAACTTATTAGTATTTCAGACTCCCCTCATCACAAGCCCAATCCCCATCAGACTCCTCTCCATCAGAATCCCCTCACCCCCTAATTACAGACTCCCCTCCCCCCCTAATTACACTCCCCCACCTAATAATACTCCCCCTTCCGCACAGACTCTCCCCACCCCATCACAGACGACCCCCCCCTCACAGAACCCCGTCCCCCCCCCCCCCCCCTCCCCAATCACAGATGTCCCCCGTCAGACTCCCATCCCCCATTACAGATCTCCCCCCAGCACAGATCGCAGTCTCCCCCCCTGCTACATTATTTACACAAGATGAGAAGCATGGCAGGTCCGGACAAAGGGCGGGACTTTTCAAGTGAAAGGCAGGTGATTGATTTCTGGGACTGCCCCGCTGTCTAGTAACCAATCACCCGCTTCTTAACTTGAAAAGTCCCGCCCTTTGTCCGGGCCTGGCATGTTTCCCGACTTGTGGGAATAGCAGAGGGGAGGAGAATGCTGCGATCTTATGGAAGGGGCAGCCCGCGGGCCGGGAAAATTATCTTGGCAGGCCGTAGTTTGAGGACCCCTGCCCTAGATTATCCTTCCTTCCAAAGGTGGTTTCCGAATTCCATCTCAATGAAGACGTTGCTCTGTCAACCTTATGCCCTGCCCCTAAGCATCCAAAGGAAGTCTCTCTACATTGTCTGGGCATTGTCCGAGCCATTAGAGTGTATGTAAAAGCTTTTGCTTACTTTAGACAGATTCCATGTTAGTTTTCTCCTCGGACCCTCGCAAGGGATATTCCACTTTATAGTCAACCATTGATAGGTGGATAAGGAATTTGATCACTCGAGTGTAATCTGTAAAACAAATAATTTCTCCTGGGCAGTTGCGCGTACACTTCATCACACATTTGTTGGAGTTGGAGCATTCTGACCTTTAGGCACCAAACCATTGTTGCCCAACTGTGTAAGAACGCCACCTGTTTTTTTTTTTTTTTCATGCTTTTTCAAAGTTTTACCAGGTTCTTGCAGTGGCACTCTTTTTTTTTTTTTTTTTAACCCCTCTTGGTTTTGGGCCTATTGGCATAGTTGCCTAGTTGTTGATTTGGGACATTCCATGGTGTATGAATAACGTTTCCCTTGTGTACTGTACAACTAAGATAAGTAGAATTTTGACTTACCTGTAAATTCCATATCTTGGTGTACATTGCAGGACAGCAGCCACCCTCCCTAAACTCTCCTTGTTACTCTGCATTGCTTGCAGAGTGGGGTAGGGTTATAGGGGAGCTGCCCCAGGGTGATTGTGTTTTCAAAAGCTTGCCAGTGTCCAATCAACTGAAGGTATGATGCTATAACCCGTTGTGTATGAATAAGTTGCCTGTGTCCTGAACTGTACTCAGAGAAATGGAATTTACAGGTAAATTAAAATACCACTTTTTTTCTTTTTCAATGTAGGATTATCTTCTTCTTTCTTAATTCTTTTTAAGTAATGCATTCAAAAAAAACAAACAAATAGGGCTGGTTAGGGATTAACTAAAGTTTACGAAGGTGTTAGGTAGAGACAGTTTCTTTTTTTGTTTGTTTTTTTTTTTTTTTACTTGCAGGGTTGCTTTAACTGACATATGCAGCACAAGGGTCACTCCTTTGATCTTCTATGAGATATTGCAGGTAAAAGTGTTGAAATTAAAAATAAAAATTCCTAGATGGCTGCAGCATCGATCAGATGCTGCAGCTATCTTTTGCTGGCTGTACACCAAGAACTGAGCTATCAAAGACTGCTGATCACTCAGTTCTAGGATCAGCTCTGAACACAGAGCGGAGACTGGCAGTCACTATTATTATTATTATTGTTATTATTTTTATTATTATTATTCACCATTCTGTGCTCTGCCCTGCCAGTACTCACTGGATCACCAGACTGTGGAGGGGGTGGGAGCAGTTGGCCTGGGCTCTCAATGGTGCGCTGAGAGGCTGAGCTAGCTGCCAGTGAGGTATCTTGGTGGATCCCGACATTGTCGGGATCCCTGCAGAGCCTGGACCAGCTCTGTGACATCTGCCAACAGCTGACTTTAATCCACTGTTGGCTGAATCTGGGTCACAGGAGTGTAGAACGAAGTGCTATCCTGTCACCTACAGGCTATGTATGGCCAAAAGAACTTTGGACATACTTTGTCTTTTAATGCTACTGCATGTAACTATTCTTGACACTAGAGCTGTTGTCAGTATCAGTTTACACAGGAGTAAAAACATCTGCTCCTGTGTAGTAAAAAAAAAA
The DNA here is from genome assembly GCF_042186555.1 of Aquarana catesbeiana. NCBI lineage: Eukaryota > Metazoa > Chordata > Amphibia > Anura > Ranidae > Aquarana > Aquarana catesbeiana. Next base: position 453,771,973 of record NC_133325.1, read on the forward strand.
AAAAAGCCCCCTGTGTCAAAATGACTGCTGGGAGGTGCTGAGCAATGCGGCCCAAGAGCTGTGGTGAGCATACTACACACACCCAAAATATTTGTATGACTTTTTTTTTTTTTTGGGGGGGTGTATGGCACACCTAATGTCTATAACTGTTTAAAAACAAGTCAGCTTCCATATTTATGTCCTTACTGGCTCTTAGGCTGGCCATACACTATACAATTTTCTTGTTCAACTTTCCTTAAGATTTACCCAAACCGTATAATATGAGGTCAAACCTAAGCCCTTTCAATTTGTATGCAATCAGACAGGCCCTTGCACTACATACTTGAAGGTAAATCTAAAGGAAATTGAATAAGAAAATTGAATAGTGTGTGGCCAGCCTTAGTCTAAAGTAAAAATAATCTGTTATACTTACTGAAGAACTCGCCAGTCTGTTTTCTTGACAGGTGTTGTATTATGAGCTGCTAGCAATCAGAGAAGCCTGCATTAGTCTGGAGAAAGACTACCAGCCTGGAATCACATACATTGTAGTACAGAAAAGACACCATACAAGACTGTTCTGTGCGGACCGAACTGAAAGGGTGAGCACAATATAATTTTTATTCTTTTAATATTGGATGACTGCAACAAGTCCTATTCCAATGTTAAAGGCTTAGAATACACAGGCACTTCCCATGGATGTACCCTAAATTGTTATGGTGGAGTACAAGCAATGCACAAACCTCTTCAATTTCATTTGCTTATGTACACTAGCCCAAAGTATGCCATACATCATAATAATTTTTTTACTTTCCTGTAAAATCCTTTTCTTGGCGTACATTCCAGGTCATAGTGTCTTAGTCTTAGACCATGGGTTATACTGATACTTTTAGGTGATTGAACACTGGCAAAGAAAGATGTAAGGACAGCCCTAACAAAATCCATCCCACTTCTGCAAGCCTCAGATTTTTTTTTTTTTTTAGCAAGCAAGCGATATGTAGTGATGCATTAGGAGCAGTGTGAAGTGAACAGTGTACTGTAATGTATTCAAGGTAAATGATTTTACAGGTAAGTCAAAAGCCCTATTATCTTAATTTTAAGTTACAGTACACACGGTCTTACTCTTTGACCATGGGTTGTCCAAAAGCATGAAACTGGGAAGTGAGCAACACAAAAAAAAAAAAAAAAAAAAACAGGCAGAAAGAGGGCTCAGAATTCAGAGAGGAACCTGATGATGCACCTTACGCCCAAATTTGATATCAGATGAGGTCTGAATACCCACCCTAAAATGGTTAATGGTGTGTACTGAAGATAAGGGGGCAGCCTTGTAGTCTGGCAAACAGATGCCTGATGTCGAAAAGCCCATGAAGCACTGACAAATCTGGTAGAGTGCACCCTAACAGGGAAAGTTCCTACAGAGACCCTCAGGAATGATGAAAAGTGAATCAGATTGTCTAAAAGAAGCCATGGCTGAGAGGTTGACTTGCACAGCATGTACCACATCAAGACAATGTAGAGAAATTTCTTTGAAATGGTTTGGAGCAGAACACAAGAGGGAAGCACAATGTACTGGTTACAGTTTAAAGTAGAAACCACCTTGGTAAGAAAGAAACACTAAAGGCCTTTTACACCTTAAGGTAATTCAGAGACTTGCCTCGCAGAGGTGATTGTAACAAAGAAGACAACCTTGTGAGTGAGGGAAGACAGGGGAAATCCCTGATAGGCTTGAAGGGTGGTTTTTAAAGGACTGACAAAATCGGGTTGAGATCGCATGGGATGTTACTGGAGAGCATTCAAGTAATGTGAATGACACCCTGCACAAAGGCATTCACCAGTAAATGAGAAGCAAGCAGTCTGTTTAAAACCAATGTGTAGGGACAAAGTTAGGCCCCTGATGGAACTCAAGGACAGATGCTGATCCAGACCAGATTGGAGGAAGGACAGGATTTGTCCCACTGAGTACTTCCTGGGGTGAAATTTCTTAGCCTTGCGCCACATGAAGAAGGCCTTTCAGGTGTGATTGTAGACTTTGACCAAAGTTTACTTCCTGTATAGGGCATAGAGTATAGGGATGACCAAATCCAATAGGCCCCTGTCCCTCAGGACCTGGCTTCAACAGCCAGGCCATTAAAGTGTAAGCGGGAACCAACACTACACCCTCCCCCATCCTTGCATTACCTGAGAAGGAACAGGAACATAATCCTGAATTAAGTTCCAAGGACTCAGTGCAAGCAGAGGACCTGTCCACTGAAATTTCTCCGAAACTCAAGGATACTATTTCTATTATTGATGCAGTGTACGGCTGTCTAAATCAGCAACTTATGTCTACCCTTCCAAAGTTCAGCAGCCTGGAATCCTTGAATATGCCATTATCCACAAAGACCTTCCCTGTATACTTGCTTTTACAGCCTGTGTTGTACAGCGACCAGCCTCACCCCGGGAAAGGTCTTTACTTTTTAAGGTTTTGCTCATCAATTAACTTTTGAGGAGTTTTTGAAGTAGGGCTGCTCCTGTTGTAGACCCAGCCATTTTCTTTTTACATCAGTGGACACAGAGCCACAGTAATTACTGTATGGGTTATATAGGCACCTTTAGGTGATGGACACTGGCACACCCTAGACAGAAAGTTTAGCTCCCTATATAACCCCTGGAACTGGGAGTTTTTTCGCCAGTGTCTTCGGTGTTGGTCACGAGTAAAGATATGCTGTGCTGAGCTCCACTGGAATATTCCTTTGCTGGGGCAAGCTATGCAACCGGATCCATCCAAAGTGTCTTTTTAGGCCGAATTGAATGGTACCCGGGCCCCGTGTCAGAAGAAACGAGGTTTTGCCTGTAACGCTTCTCTTTTTAGAGAGCTGGACCAGCTTGTTTTTTTTCAGCCATATTTCCTGGCGGGGTGCTTTATGAGTCCTGGGGTGTAGATCCCCCCGATAAAAAGGGGCCGCGGTCCCTGAAGGTTTTTTAAACAGAGCCCACCGTGAGTGGTGAAGATTGGGTCTGTCTGGTTTACCACAGCCCTGTAGCTGGATAAGGTAAGTGGAGATTCCTAAGGGATTTTCTAAATTCTTATGGGTTTCCTCCTTTTAAGTAAAAGGTTGTCATGCCTGAAGTCGCCACTGGGGGCTGTCAAGAGCACGTACCTGATTCCATGCTTGTCAGTCTCGCACTGTGTAATTACAAGCTGCACGCTTCCTCCAGCCCAAGCCCCAGGTAAGATGTTGGAAGGGGAGCTTTTCTTTTAGAATCCCCCACCTGGACTGGTTTTTCTTCTCTCCAGGAGGCCGAGGGAGAATGGGTCAGTCTGCGGTATGCCACGCCACTCCCGCCGCCACCGCCATAGTACGGCGGTTTTTCTCCGGCAGCTCTCCTCCACCCCAGCCAACCCCCTGCATGCCGATCCAGTCGGATCGGAGCTCCGCTCGTGTGGGAAAGCAGTCCTTTTTGAAAAAAGTGAGGGGGGGGGGGGCGCGGTGGATAGTCAGAGGGGGAGGGGCTTAACATCGTGCTGACATGCTTCAACGTTCAGACACAGGAGCTGTGTAGGCTATAAGTACACCTTTTGCAGGTGCATTCAGCTGATGGAGGGACACAGAGCAGACTGGGGCATGTCAGTGTTGGTGACACAGGCATTCCCAGGACACGTTTACTTAAGCATCAGCCTGAGCCTTGATAGCAGCGGCAGTTGCTGGACTATTTGCTCAGCAGTGGTGCATTTTTCTGGTAGTACCTCTGTGTTTGTACTTAGAGCACTATGGGCAGAAGGGGAGGTACAAATACCCCAAAAAACAGGGGCTCAAAGGGATCTTCCTCAGGCTATGAAGACCCTCCCTCTGCAATGCCATCCCCCCTGAAAGGCCTAGGGGGGCTGGTCAGAGCGAGCCATCGGGGTTGTCAGGGGTTGCAACTGCTTCCGGCATTTCAGCCCCTGTATATATTACTGAGGAGGTTTTCTCCTCAGCCATGATTGGATTGGAGGAAAGATTAGCGGCTTTAATCCCATCTTCACAGAGTGGAAGAAAACTCATTAGGTCCCCTTCTACCACCCAGGTCCCTCAAACAGAGGAACAGTGCGAGAGGGAAGATGATTCTCCCTCAGGGGACCGTGAGGAGACTGATGACTCCTCTTCTGAGGGATCAAGTGGGGAAGGACCTTCTTCAGCTTCATTGCTGGTGCAATCTCTTACTGAAATGGTCTGCTCCACATTTAAGCTACCCTTAACTGAGTCAGTCAGTTGAAAAGCCCACTTCTTGTTTGGGTTTGCTGAAGCCTCCTCAAGCTTTGTGTGCCTTTCCTGTCCATTCATTGCGGGAAAAGCTTATGTATTCTGAGTGGGATCACCCAGATAACCATTTTTTTCCCTCCTAAAAAGTTTTCAACACTTTATCCTATGAAAGAAAAATTTACAAAGATGTGGGGTATACCAGCAATTGATGCTGCTATATCCTCTGTAAATAAAAGTTTGACTTGTCCAGTCGACAATACTCAAATGCTTAGGGATCCAACCGATAAAAAGTTGGAATTCCTGTTAAAAAAACATTTTTTCTTTGGCAGGTTCAGTAGCTAAACCTGCAGTGGCAGCAATTGGGGTGTGTCAATCCTTAGGAGACCAATTGAAACAGGTGCTCAAGGTTTTCCCTGAGCAGCAGGCCCAGGATGTAGCCGAGCTGCCAGCGGCTTTGTGTTTCGCAATTGACTCAATCATAGATTCTATTCTTCAGTCCTCTCGCCTTACGCTTAGGTTGGTGCATATGCGTAAAATCTTATGGTTGGAAAATTGGTCAGCCGAAGCGCCATGCAAAAAGCTCCTGGCTGGGTTTCCTTTCCGCGGTGAAAGGTTGTTTTGGGATGATTTGGAAAATATATCTAAAAGATATCACGTGGGAAAAGTACCCTTTTGCCAGTTAAGAAAAGGAGTAAACTGGCTCTTACTCCAGTGCCAGGGGCATCAGCCTCCAGGCAGTCACGACGGCCTCCACCGTCAGGTTCAAGAGGTAAACCTCAGAGTCAACCCCAGGGTCAAAAGAAGTCCTGGGGGAGGAAACCTACAAGACAGTACGCTAAAGCCTCTTTATGAAGGGGCGCCCCCCGCTCGCTCTAGTGGGGGGAAGACTGCTACAGTTCTCAAGGGTCTGGCAGGAGGATTTTCAAGACAGATGGTGGTCTTTACAATAGCTCTAGGTTACAAACTAGAGTTCCGAGAATTCCCATCTCCTCGTTTCCTCAGGTCAAATGTCCCCAAAGATCCAGAGTAAAAGAAGTCTCTACTTCAAGCGTTAGACTGACTTTTGTCGCAAAAAGTGATCATGGTGGTCACCATGGAAGAGCAGGGGTTGGGGTTTTATTCAAACCTTTTCACGGTTCCAAAACCAAATGGAGATGTCAGACCCATTCTAGATCTCAAAGATCTAAATCTGTTCTTGAAAATTCGCTCTTTTCGTATGGAATCAATCTGATCAGTAGTCTCCATCCTACAAGTAGGAGAACTTCTAGTATCAATCGACATCAAGGATGCATACCTGCATGTACCTATCTTCCACGCTCATCAGAAATATCTGCGTTTCGAAGTAGAAAACCTTAATTTTCAGTTTGTAGCTCTGCCTTTAGGTCTAGCTACTGCACCTCGGGTGTTTACAAAGGTCCTGGCCCCTCCTCTGTCCACATTAAGGGCCCAGGGTATAACGATTATAGCTTACCTAGACGACCTGCTCTAGATAGGTCGGTCAGTATCCCGCTATCTTCTTTAAAGTCAGTAAGAAGACTAGAGTACTTGGGTCTGGTTATAGATACAATCCAGAAGAGGGTGTTTTTACCCCAGGCAAAGATCAGCACCATAAAGGAGCTGATTCAGGTAGTCAGGGACAAGAAGGGTCCTTCTTTTCGCCTTTGCATGAGATTGTTGGGATGGATGGTGGCTTCATTCTAAGCGGGTTCCCTATGCTCAGTTTCATTCAAGACTGCTGCAAAACAGTATCCTGTCTGCCTGGAACAAGAAGGTCCAGGCGCTAGATTTTCCGATGCGTTTGTCTCCAAAAGTGCGCCAGAGCCTTAGTTGGTTGATACCCGAGAATCTGCGGAAGGGGAAATCCTTATTACCAGTTACCTAGAAGGTGGTAACAGCTGCCAGCCTTTTGGGTTGGGGAGCAGTCCTGGAAGAGACAACTGTCCAAGGGAAATGATCCAGAACTGAAAGGACCTTGCCTATCAACATTCTAGAGATTCAGGCAGCATACCTAGCCCTAAAGGCCTGGACATTCAGGTTGCGGAATTGTCCTGTCCTGGATCCAATCCGACAGTGCCACAGCAGTGGCCTATATCAATCACCAAGGAGGCACCAGAAGTCGTGCAGCCCAGAGAGAGGTCAACCATATACTAACCTGGGTAGAAAAGCATGTGCCGTGCATATCGGCAATCTACATTCCGGGGGTAGAGAATTGGCAGGCAGCAGTTGTTTCCAGGGGAATGGTCTCTTCACCCCGACATCTTCCGGGCTATATGCCAAAGATGGGGGATCCCGGACGTAGATCTGTTTGTGTCCAGGTTCAACAACAAAGTCGACAACTTTGTGTCAAGAACAAGGAATATACTCATATGGAACAGATGCGTTGGTGACTCCGTGTGATCAGTTCTCACTGATTTATGCATTCCCTCCTATTCTGCTGCTACCCCGACTTCTTCGCAGGATCAAGCAGGAAAAGGAAATCGGTAGTTCTTGTGGCCCAGAATATCTTGGTATGCAGAGATCGTAAAAATGGTGGTAAGGGCCCCATGGCCCCTACCACCACGTCCAGACCTGCTATTGCAGGTACCAGTGTTTTCATCCTACCTTACAAACGCTAAATTTAACGGTTTGGCTATTGAAAGCCACATTCTGAAGAATCGTGGGCTTTCAGGCTCAGTGATATCTACCTTGATTAATGCAAGGAAGCCAGCTTCCACAGTCATTTATTATAGAGTCTGGAAGGCACATGTTTCCTGGTGTGAATCCAGGGGTAAGTATATCATAGGTAGAATCCTTGCCTTTCTGCAAATGGGGTTAGAGATGAAGCTGGCCTTGAGTACCATCAAAAGTCAGGTCTCGGCCTTATCAATTTTGTTTCAACGACCACTTGCTTCGCATTCTTTGGTCCAAAGCTTTACACAGGGGGTAACGCGGCTTAATCCACCGGTTTGAGCACCCCTGAAACTTGAATTTAGTTCTGTCGGCGTTTAAAGAAACTGCCTTTTGAGCCGATACAACATATTCCCTTGGTCTTGTTGACAAGGAAGCTAGTTTTTCTGGTAGCCATATCTTCTGCAAGAAGGGTATCAGAATTGGCTGCTCTTTCTTGTAAAGAGCCATATTTAATCATTCACAAGGATAGAGTAGTATTGCGTCCTTATCCTAGTTTTTTGCCGAAGTTGGTTTCAGGTTTTCGTCTAAACCAGGATATTGTTCTACCTTCATTTTTTCCAGAACCCTGTTCTACGGAAGAAAAGTCACTACATTCTCTGTATGTAGTGAGAGCAGTCAAAATCTATTTGGAAGCGACTGCTCAGATTCGGAAAACTGATTTGTTTGTGTTGCCTGAAGGTCCTAGGAAAGGATAAGCAGCGTTGAAATCTACTATTGCTAAGTGGATTTGCAAGTAATTATTCAAGCTTATGGTTTGAAGAGGAAAGTTCCACCTTTTCAAATCAAAGCGCACTCCACCAGGGCTGTTAGTGTTTCGTGGGTGGTGCATCACCAAGCCTCCATGGCTCAAATCTGCAAGGCCGCAACTTGGTCTTCAGTCCATACATTCACCAGATTTAATCAGGTGGATGTAAGAAAACATGAGGATATTGCCTTTGGGCGCAGTGTGCTGCAGGCAGCAATATAGGTCCTCAGGTCTGATTGCACCCTACTTTTGTTTTCTGTCTCCCTCCCCTCAGATAGCATTGCTCCGGGACATCCCATACAGTAATTACTGTGGCTCTGTGTCCCATGATGTACAATAAAGAAAATAGGATTTTTATAACAGCTTACCTGTAAAATCCTTTTCTTGGAGTACATCACGGGACACAGAGGTCCCTCCCCTCTTTCTGATTATACGTGTATTGCTTTGCTTCAAAACTGAGGTACTCCTAGTAAGGGGTACTATTCAATTCGGCCTAAAAAGACACTTTGGATGGATCCGGTTGCATAGCTTGCCCCAGCAAAGGAATATTCCAGTGGAGGTCAGCACAGCACATCTTTACTCGTGACCAACACCACTGGCGAAAAAACTGAGGTACTCCCAGTAAGGGGAGGGGTTATATAGGGAGCTAAACTTCCTGTCTAGGGTGTTCCAGTGTCCATCACCTAAAGGTATCTATATAACCCATACAGTAATTACTGTGGCTCTGTGTCCTATGATGTACTTCAAGAAAATTGTTTTACAAGTAAGCTATAAAAATCCTATTTTTCTTAGCAAAACCTTGTTGGTCCCTGTTGAGGATGTTCTGTATTCAAGAGCCCAATTAACAATAGGATAGAAGGCCTTTTTAAGGGCTTGTTTGCCCTGGCAGGCCCTGCTATACAACCTGCCACTGCCGACATGGGCATCTGTTAAACGCTAGTCATCTTGTCAAAATATATGGCTAAGGACCCCAAATCCATCCTGACAGGTCCCCTTGTGCTCTAGCAGCTGGAGTAGATCCCTGCGGTACTGTACTATTGTGTCTATGGACTGACGGTTGCTCCTAACCAGGTGTTCAGAATGAGTATCCTTTCAATTCAATGGTCACAAAAAAAAAAAAAAAAATTCCCAGTAAACAATTTTGTTAAAATTCTTACACCAGCAGTTGCATTTTGCCATTTTTTTAGTGCTGCTTGCTCCTGCTCTTAGTGCTGCTTCCCTGAACTTCTGATCTTTACAGGTAAGGGTTAACAGTGGACAGTGCACTCTGGAGCCAGTCTGTTAGCTTAAAGGCGAAGTTCACCTTTTGTTCACTTTTTTTTTTTTTTTTTTTTTTAATTCCAGCTCCCCTATGTACCAGTATAGCATTAAGGTAAATATTTTGCAAAAATAAAACCGCTTTCCATTAATTCTACACAAGCTTACCTCACTCTCTTCATAGCGGTTTAAAAACTCTGCTCGATTACTTCTGCCTTACTTCCTGGATAGACTTTAGGACATGACACAGGAAGGAGTTGACCAGCTGATCTCATTAGCACACACTGCCATTCTAGGCTATGGGGCTGTGTGTTGTTTATTGATGCACACAGCATAAGGAGATCTAACTGTAGTCCTGGCACGTGAGTCTGGCTTCATAGGTTGCTCCAAAAGAAAAAAAAGAAGGAAACCCCCCCCCCCCCCCCCCCCGCACCAGCCTAAAATAGGACGTAGGCAAGAATTAAGATAAATAAGCTGCATTAATATCACCTGAAGTTCTGGTCTGTGGAGCTTTTGTGCAAATAGCGCCTCCAGCAAATGCCCTTTGATGGGGGAGCACCTGTTTGGGGAATCCTGGGATACCTATATCAATTAAGTCCTGGGGGGCAAGAGTTTGTTGGTACCACAGAAAAACCCTCTGCTCTTGAAATTAAGAGTTAATTTCATTCCTCTCAGTCATTAAAGTTGGGAGCTCTGTTCCATCATAAGACCTGGCCCCAAAAACTCACTACGCTAAGTTCAGAGCAGGCTCTTCATGGCATTTGGCCCCAGGATTTTACTGATGCTTGGGTCCAGAGCATCCTATCAAGGGGCTGCAAACTAGAGTTTCACTCCCTACCTCCTTGCTTCATACTGCCATATTTGCCAACATCTCGACAAAAGCGTTCAGACCTCCTTGCTGCTCTACAGAAACACTTCACTCAAGGTAAGGGGTCATTTTCCCTGTCCCAGAGGCAGAAAGGTTCCAGGCTTTTTATTCCAGCCTGTTTGCTTCTACAAAGGCAAAAAAGTAAATTTATCCTATTCCAGATGTAAAGGTTCTCAACAGATTCCTTTTTTCAGATTCCACTACTGTACCACCCTGCTCTTCTGTCCCACCACTGTACCACCCTGCTCTTCTGTCCCACCACTGTACCACCCTGCTCTTCTGTCCCACCACTGTACCACCCTGCTCTTCTGTCCCACCACTGTACCACCCTGCTCTTCTGTCCCACCACTGTACCACCCTGCTCTTCTGTCCCACCACTGTACCACCCTGCTCTTCTGTCCAACCACTGTACCACCCTGCTCTTCTGTCCAACCACTGTACCACCCTGCTCTTCTGTCCAACCACTGTACCACCCTGCTCTTCTGTCCAACCACTGTACCACCCTGCTCTTCTGTCCAACCACTGTACCACCCTGCTCTTCTGTCCAACCACTGTACCACCCTGCTCTTCTGTCCAACCACTGTACCACCCTGCTCTTCTGTCCAACCACTGTACCACCCTGCTCTTCTGTCCAACCACTGTACCACCCTGCTCTTCTGTCCAACCACTGTACCACCCTGCTCTTCTGTCCAACCACTGTACCACCCTGCTCTTCTGTCCAACCACTGTACCTCCCTGCACATCTGCTCCACCACCGTACCCCCATGCTCTTCTGTCCTAACACTGAACTTGTGTGCTCATCTGCCCCATTACTGTAACCCTATTTTTCTTATTTGCCCCATCTCTGTACCTCCTGCACATCTGTTCCACTTCTGTTCCCCCTGCTCTTCTGCCCCACCACTGTAACCCCCTGCTCATGTGTTCCACTGATGTACCTCCTTTCTCCTCTGTACATCTGCCCCAACTCTGTAACCCCCTGCTCCTCTGCCCCACCGCTGTAACGCCCTGCTCATCTGTCCCACCAATGTACCTCCTTTCTCCTCTGCCCCAACACTGAACCCCCTGCTCATCTGCCCCACCACTGTAACCCCCTGCTCATCTGCCCCATCACTGTACCCCCCCTGCTTTTCTGTCCCACCGCTTAACCCCCTCCTCATCCCTCCCACCACTGTACCTCATGCACCTCTGTCCCACCACTGTAACCCCCCTTCTCACCTCACCTGCCCCATCAATGTACCCCCTTTTCTTATCTGTCCCACCACTGTACCTCCCTGCATATCTGCTCCACCACTGTATCCCCATGCTCTTCTGTCTCACTACTGAATCACCGTCTCCTCTGTCCTAACACTGAACCCATCTGCCCCACCACTGTAACCCACTTTTTCATCTGCCCCACCAATGTACTTCCTGCACGTGTGTCTCACCTCTGTACCCCCTCTGTTCCCCTGCCTCCCCCGCTCTCCTGCCCCACCACTGTAACCCCCTGCTCATCTGTCCCACCAACACACCTCTTTTCACATCTGCCTCACTGCTCTACCCCTTGCTTTTCTGTCCCACCACTGAACCCCCTTCTCATCTGCCCCAACACTAAACCCCCCTGCTCATCTGGCCCAACACTGAAACCCCCTGCTTATCTGGCCCAGCCCTGAACCCCCCTGCTTATCTGGCCCAGCCCTAAACCCCCCTGCTCATCTAGCCCAGCCCTGAACCCCCCCGCTCATCTGGCCCAGCCCTGAACCCCCCCGCTCGTCTGGCCCAGCCCTGAACCCCCCTGCTCGTCTGGCCCAGCCCTGAACCCCCCTGCTCGTCTGGCCCAGCCCTGAACCCCCCTGCTCGTCTGGCCCAGCCCTGAACCCCCCTGCTCGTCTGGCCCAGCCCTGAACCCCCCTGCTCGTCTGGCCCAGCCCTGAACCCCCCTGCTCGTCTGGCCCAGCCCTGAACCCCCCTGCTCGTCTGGCCCAGCCCTGAACCCCCCTGCTCGTCTGGCCCAGCCCTGAACCCCCCTGCTCGTCTGGCCCAGCCCTGAACCCCCCTGCTCGTCTGGCCCAGCCCTGAACCCCCCTGCTCGTCTGGCCCAGCCCTGAACCCCCCTGCTCGTCTGGCCCAGCCCTGAACCCCCCTGCTCGTCTGGCCCAGCCCTGAACCCCCCTGCTCGTCTGGCCCAGCCCTGAACCCCCCTGCTCGTCTGGCCCAGCCCTGAACCCCCCTGCTCGTCTGGCCCAGCCCTGAACCCCCCTGCTCGTCTGGCCCAGCCCTGAACCCCCCTGCTCGTCTGGCCCAGCCCTGAACCCCCCTGCTCGTCTGGCCCAGCCCTGAACCCCCCTGCTCGTCTGGCCCAGCCCTGAACCCCCCTGCTCGTCTGGCCCAGCCCTGAACCCCCCTGCTCGTCTGGCCCAGCCCTGAACCCCCCTGCTCGTCTGGCCCAGCCCTGAACCCCCCTGCTCGTCTGGCCCAGCCCTGAACCCCCCTGCTCGTCTGGCCCAGCCCTGAACCCCCCTGCTCGTCTGGCCCAGCCCTGAACCCCCCTGCTCGTCTGGCCCAGCCCTGAACCCCCCTGCTCGTCTGGCCCAGCCCTGAACCCCCCTGCTCGTCTGGCCCAGCCCTGAACCCCCCTGCTCGTCTGGCCCAGCCCTGAACCCCCCTGCTCGTCTGGCCCAGCCCTGAACCCCCCTGCTCGTCTGGCCCAGCCCTGAACCCCCCTGCTCGTCTGGCCCAGCCCTGAACCCCCCTGCTCGTCTGGCCCAGCCCTGAACCCCCCTGCTCGTCTGGCCCAGCCCTGAACCCCCCTGCTCGTCTGGCCCAGCCCTGAACCCCCCTGCTCGTCTGGCCCAGCCCTGAACCCCCCTGCTCGTCTGGCCCAGCCCTGAACCCCCCTGCTCGTCTGGCCCAGCCCTGAACCCCCCTGCTCGTCTGGCCCAGCCCTGAACCCCCCTGCTCGTCTGGCCCAGCCCTGAACCCCCCTGCTCGTCTGGCCCAGCCCTGAACCCCCCTGCTCGTCTGGCCCAGCCCTGAACCCCCCTGCTCGTCTGGCCCAGCCCTGAACCCCCCTGCTCGTCTGGCCCAGCCCTGAACCCCCCTGCTCGTCTGGCCCAGCCCTGAACCCCCCTGCTCGTCTGGCCCAGCCCTGAACCCCCCTGCTCGTCTGGCCCAGCCCTGAACCCCCCTGCTCGTCTGGCCCAGCCCTGAACCCCCCCTGCTCGTCTGGCCCAGCCCTGAACCCCCCTGCTCGTCTGGCCCAGCCCTGAACCCCCCTGCTCGTCTGGCCCAGCCCTGAACCCCCCTGCTCGTCTGGCCCAGCCCTGAACCCCCCTGCTCGTCTGGCCCAGCCCTGAACCCCCCTGCTCGTCTGGCCCAGCCCTGAACCCCCCTGCTCGTCTGGCCCAGCCCTGAACCCCCCTGCTCGTCTGGCCCAGCCCTGAACCCCCCTGCTCGTCTGGCCCAGCCCTGAACCCCCCTGCTCGTCTGGCCCAGCCCTGAACCCCCCTGCTCGTCTGGCCCAGCCCTGTAACCCCCTGCTCGTCTGGCCCAGCCCTGTAACCCCCTGCTCGTCTGGCCCAACACTGTAACCCCCTGCTCGTCTGGCCCAACACTGTAACCCCCTGCTCGTCTGGCCCAACACTGTAACCCCCTGCTCGTCTGGCCCAACACTGTAACCCCCTGCTCATCTGGCCCAACACTGTAACCCCCTGCTCATCTGTGATATGCAGAGTGGTGAAAGGAAGCAGAGATAAGACATATCTACCTGTCCTGGCACACTCATCCTGCTGATCCAACTTTCGCATCCAGCCCACGTTCTTGTATGTGATGTCACATACAAGCATCTGGCATGGATGCGCAATGATGAGCTCAGGTCAGGGGCATTTTCTGAAAGCAGTGGGCCTGTGTGCAGTATCATAAGTTGGGCCTCCGCAGCTGAGAGAAAGTGCGGCACTCTGCACCACAGGAAAAGTTGGGTGTGATTTTCAATGCTCTGAATTCTGGCTCTGGCTTAAAGGGACACAGAGTGCAGGGGTTCAGTAGTAAGTGACGCAAGGGTTCAGTATTAATTTCAACAAAGTTCCCAGAAGCTCAACAGTAATTCCACAAACTGTCACCTGATTGTGGTTTTCTCAATCACAGTGAAATACCTTCTTTCTGAGATTGGTAGTGGCAACCAGGCGAGTCATCTTCCTCCAGATGGTGGGCGGGCCTAGCAGTACTCTGTCTAGCTTTAGCAGTGGCCAATGACAGTCCTCCTCCTGGAAACAGGGACCGCCCCCCCAGCAGAACTGCACCCAATCTCTTCCCCATCACAAAAGCTGACGATCGCAGCTACAGCAAGGTTAGAGAACCAAACAATGTTTCCCATCTTTTACAATGTGTGGGGGAACAGTGCCTCCCCTTCAGTGCAAGTGCGGCGTGGGGAACTCTGAAATTAGAATGCATTAGTGTCTCACTGACACTTCCCTGCACTGCTCTGCTGATGGGGAGGGAGTCGAGTGCTGGCAAAAGAGGCTTTGTGTGCTGCTTGTGGCACCAGTGCTGGGGGTTGCCTACCCCTGTTATATAGCCTTCTCATATACTTGGCCCCAATCTTAATATGCTCTGTGGATTAGAATGTATGCATATACTTGCCCTCATCTGTAGTTAGTTTAATCTCGAGACACCACGTGATATAACCTGGATCTATATCTTTGAAGGATTTAGAGATATCCTTTACACTGGATTATGGCCAGAGTTGATCTGGTAAATCCATGAACATAGGCACATGTGTGTGTGGGCGCTCATCTCAGCCATGCATTTTTAATCATAATGTATATTTTTATGTATATTTTTCTTATAGCATGAGTGAACACGCGTTGGTTTTATAGCACAATTTGTTAGTGGATTCCCTTTAAACAATGATTGCCTTTTGATGTGACACCTGATAGGCGGAGCTTAAGTGCATTTATATTCAGCAATAGGGAAGGAACCCTCATGTCCTGAAAAAGTTCTGGGAGGAACAAAATATATGTAGACACAGGAACAATAACACCCCCCTCATACCCCTCGATGCACCACATGCTCTATCGCTTGAGAGGAACCAAATGAAGCAATCCGCACGGGACTAACCATATATTGGATGATCTATTATTTATGCTATCTTTGCTGTCTGGAGAATTAAATGAACACCATCTGTTGCACAAGTGTGCACTAGGAATGGCTCTCGGTTTACTTTTGGAGTCTAATGAGGAAGGACATGCCTGTGGGACGCATTGAGGAGCTTCACATGTGCTGATTTATCTGCATGATCCACAGCACAGCCGGCCCAGTTCTGCCTCCTGGCTGGTTTGTGTGGAGTTTTTGATGAATGTGATCACCCATTCTTACCTGAGCACCATCTGAGGAAGCAGGACAGTGAGTACACACACCTTACATGACCGATCATATCGGCAGTTTGTACGGGATACCTAGAGCATCAGGATCCCCTCATTCACTGGCCGGATTGGATGTAACCATTGATTTCTCTGTTACTTTGACTGTCTGTATACTGCTTGCAGGAAATGCTATTTGGCTTCCCCCCTCAACTCGAGTGGCATTGCATGGGATGATCTATGGTGTAATTTTATCTCCGCTGAGAGACCTCCCACATTCCTCAGCTGTCAGTATCCCCTTATCTCTTGCTGTAGTCTTCCTGACAGGATCATTGCTTTTTCAAGTCTCTTATGGACTGGGCATTGTCATTACCTTTTCAGGTTGTAATTTCTCCAGTGGTCACCCAGTAGCCAGACTGACCCCCAGTCAGGGCCAGTGCTACCACTAGGCAAACTAGGCGGCCGCATAGCATGCATTACTGCCTAGGGCGTCCGACCGCTGGTTTCCCTACTCTCCGTCTCCGCAAGTTTTCGGTGCTGTATTATCAATACCTCTGTAATAAATGTTACCTCTGTGACCTCTAGTGGGCGCTGCTGGGATAAAGCGTGCACATCTAGGGAGATGCAGGGGATGCCTCTGCTGCATGTTACTCAGGCAGCCGCTCTGTAGCGTCATTATAGAGGCGCAGCACTGGAGGACATGTCCTGATGAAACGGAAGCAAACATCCCCTGCGCGCCTCTATGATCAGTGCTCTCTACTGCAGCTGCATGCTTCCTCTAGCGCCGGCTCCTGTCACACTGATACTCGGGCAAAGGGGGTGGATTCAGGGCCGGGCCGGGGGGTGGCTGGGGGCGGCAAAATGAGGTTTCTCTTGGGGTGTCAAAAATCCTTGCACCAGCCCTGCCCACAGTTATCCCTGTATCTGTTCAGCTACTGCATTTGCCTATTGTGGCTATAAGGTGCGAGCTCCTCATTCAGGGCACTGGGAGCTACTGGCTCCAATACATCTGTGGTTATTGCATTTTGGTGTCTCAGGGTATCATCTTGTTTTTCAGGGGGATGTGGTTCCTGGTTCCAGTTCTGATGGGGAGTAGTTCAGTGGTCCCATTTTTTAGGGGGGGGGGGGATTGGTTTAGTGTAAGTGGGCTATTGTTATTTGGGAGGGAGGGGTGGGGTTTTGTGGGGGAGGCTAGATTTTTTTTTTTATAGATGTTTTATGGAGAGATATGTAATGTTTTATACCTATTTGAAAATTGTATTGAGGAGGTAACCCTTGGGTGTGAACAATTTTTATTTTTATTTTTTGTGGGATACGCAATGTTACCAATTTGTTTCACTTTCTTTTAGCTGGTATGCTGAGCCTTGGGTCTTCACCAAGGTGCTGCCCCTGCCCCGCTCTCAGGGTATCCCCATCATGGGATATCTGGACAACCTCCTTCTGAGGGAACAGTTGGCATAGGCTTTATCAGCCAATGTCCACCAGATTTTCAGAATCTTTAGAAGTCAGTGCCTGATCTGACCCATTGCTTGGAGTATCTGGACCTAATTCTGTATAGGGCCCTGTCCAGGGTCTTTCTTCCTCCTGAAAATCTAAAGTCTCTGTGCTCCCTAGTTCAGACCTTACAGTCCAGGAGTCTCACCACCATTTATTTTTGCTTGAGGGTTATAAGCTTAAAGCGGAGCTCCACTCAAAAAGGAAGCTCTGCTTGTCTGCTATTGCCACGGCGAGGTCCCCCGGAAGTTCGGCCACCCCCTCCCCCCCCCCCCGCCAGGCCATTCACAAAGTGCAGGGCTTCTCTGACCGTTTCCCTCACAAGGAATGGCGGCGGCAGCACCCCGAAAGCCGTTTGGAAAATCGGCTAGGGTGCCGACAACATGGGTTCCCTGGAAAGGTAAATATCCTAATATTAAAAGTCAGCAGCTACAGTATTTGTAGCTGCTGACTTTAAGTTTTTTGGTGTGGGGCTCCACTTTAATGATGAAATCCTTGGGTGCCGCCCCATGTGCTCAATTTCACTTCAGGTTGTTGCACCTCAACAATTTGGCAGCATGGGACAAACAGGTTCTCTGACTCACGCAGTACACCTGTTCAGGATAATTAGGCTTTTCCTGGCATGGTGGATCTCCAGTCTGGTGCTGGAACTGGAAAAATTACTGTATTTCTCCTGATGGTCTGGAAATTCCTCAGCTGTCAATGCCTGGACCCCAGGAAACAGTTTCCTCACCTGGAGGCATTTCAAGCTTTCTGTCACAGGTGGGGGACACAGACATGAAAAGGTTTCCAGGTTCAAGAACACACTGAACCACAAACTAATGTGATGTCTTAGAAATCATCTAGGCCAGTATTTGTGCCTTTGGCTATGAGGAACCCTTTTTTGGTATTCTGCCCAGGACTGGTAGTGTTTATAATCATACTTGGATGCAATCCGAGATAGCTACAGCATCCTATGAGAGCAAAAATATAGCTCCCCATGCCCTGGATATTGGGTTACTTTGAGCATGTTCACAGGCTACAGCTTTGTTTAGTCGTGCCGGTTAGGCAACTGGCTTATAGGGGTTAACGCTTGGGTTCTACAAAAGAGTTGACAGCATACTCAATCAGGAGTGTGTAAACTTTGTGGACTCCCTGTAACAGGGTGGCAGGAATAATTGTAAGGTGATTACATGGTCCTTCACTAATGCTGTTCTGGCTCACGAAGCTTGCTTGTTTATCCTGTTAATTTTTAGCTGTAAGGTTTCTGTTGGCTAAGTGCTATAATCAAAACTTTTTTCGGTATCCCACCCTTGTTTTTTTGGCTAGTTAGTTCCTGAATGTATGTTGCCATGCAGTCAATCAGGAAAAATAAAAGGAAAATTTCCTACCAAATACGTACACACGGGCTGAATGTTGGGAGACATCAAGCGGTTTAGTGAAAAACGACCGACATTCGGCCCGTGTGTACGTCAGCTGGTCCAACACCATGCTGGAAAACCAGCAGCCGACTTCCTCCCAATCATTGGCTGAGAGCACTGATTGGAGTGTTCTGGCTTGGGCCGTCCCCCAAACACAACATCTTAGTGGGGGGGGGCTGTACTAACGTCAGATCGTTAGTACAGCGGCTCCGACCTGAGCTGTCAGCTTTTTTTTTTTCGTTCAACCCGGCAAAAAACTATTAGTGTGTACCAGGCTTTACTGTAACTTTCCTTTCCTGATAGACTCCATTGAAGCAAGGGTACCCTGGCACTGTCGTAGTCGTATGAGTAGGCTAGTTATGAAATGGGGTCTCTGGCTCAGCCTCAATATTTATGGGATTGGGGTCCAATGGAGCAGGAGCAAGGGCGGAGCTGCCCAAACATATGCTTCCATGGATTCTATTAGGAAAGTAAAATTACAATAAGTATTTGATAGGAAATCTTCCTTTTTTTTATTTTGCCTGGTGTGAACACAGGCACTTCAATCCCAGAGATTTCTCTGTGCCTCACATTCTGGCCTTCCTACAATTAGGTCTTGATGAGAATTTGGCCTTAAGCACACTGAAATGACAGGTTTCGGCCTTGTCCATTTTTTGTCAACGATCTCTGGCTTTGCTCTCCCTTGTAAATGCTTTTCTTCAAGGTACATCTTACATTAAGCTCCAGTTGCAGCACTCTGTGCTTCCTTTGGCTCAGCTTAGCTCCCTCTGCCCTGCAGAAACAACCCCTAGAACCCATCAGGGATATACCCTTAGATGGCGTATCCTAAAAAGTAACTTTTTTGGTTGCTATCACATCTGTAAAATGTCTCTGAATTGGCTGCTTTTCCTGTAAAGAGCCATCCCTCTTGACAAAGACAAGGTTGTCTTACACCTAGATATGAACATCCTACCATCCTTAGTCCTGCTCTAAAGCATTCAAAGGAAATCTCTCTTCATTGCGTGAATGTAGATTGAGCCACTAGTGTACCTCAAAGCTATAGCTTCAAACAGAGGATTCCTTCCCTGTTTGTCCTTAGAACCATACAAGGGACACCTTGCTTCCAAGTCCACCTTTGCAAGATGGGTAAAAAAAATGTGATCGCTAGCGCTTTGCCTCTCAGAAGGACAATTCTCCTCCTGAGATTTTACATGTCCACTCCACCAGGTTGGTGGGAGTTTACTGGGCATTGTTGCATCAAGCCACTGTAGCCCAGCTCTGAAAGGCTGCCAACTGGTCCTCTGTTCATACCTTTTCAAAGTTTTACACAGTGGATGTCCAGTCCACTGCAGATGCAGCTTTTGACCACAAAAATCCTGCAGCAGCCCTCTGAAGTTGGGTCTGTTACATTTTTCATTTGCCTATTTGTCGCTGACAATTTTCATTCATTGCTGGGGGACCTCCCAGGGTTTGTGAATACTCTGCCTGTACTGTATGTATTTATAAGATAAAGAAATTTTGACTTGCCTGTAATTTCTATATCTTGGAGTCCAGAACACGTGACACCCTCCCTTCTGTTCATGGGTTACTCTGCATTGCTTGCTTCAAAACTGAGGACTCATGGAGTGGGATAGGGTTATAGGGGAGGTGCATGGGAGTTTGTGTCCTCAAAAGCTTTACCTCCAATCACCTGAAGGTACCAGCCTATAACCCCAGGGTCTAGGAATACTCAGCTTATATCCTCTACTGTACTCAAAGGTATGGAGTTTATAGTGAAGTCAAAACCCTTTTTGAGTACATCACAGGCACAGATCCCTTCCCTCTGTCTCTGTGTTCCTCTCTTCTTGTTCGTTGCTACAAAACTGAAGGCATGTTGGGAGGAGTTAATCAATGCTGCCTTACAGCTTTGTTTTGCCAGTGCCCAGTCACCTGAATGCTGCTGGATAATCCTTTGTTTCCATAATTACCACCCCGTGTCATACTCCAACAAAAGGATTTTACAGATCAGACAAAATCCTATTTTTCTGCTGTTACTTTACTTTTCTATATTTCTGTCCATCTGTACATGAGCAAAAGTTGCCTTTAGTAAAACCATCAAAACAGGCCTTAGAGGCTGAGATATAGGCAGCAGGAGTATATGTAAACCCAGTCTTTCCCTGATAAAATAAGGTTGGCCCTACACCCTCCCAGATCTCCCTATTGATCAGTGAGACTGCTAGCTACTTTAAAGAACACAACTCAAGCGGCAGTAGGAGGGGAACAAAGCTGAACTTTTAGAGGTCAATTTATAAGTTGAAATTTAAACTTTAGCTGCCTATATATCTGTTACTACAAGTGTTTTTGACTTGCAGTTTTTATTGAATTCATGTCTTACAGACAAGCTAGAAAGGTAATTTCTCTGTGGTTACTTAACAGAAAAAGGCTCACGTTGTCCCACGCCACCGTGACATTTGTGCTGGAACTGTGCAGGCTCCCTTAGATTGGAGATACAGTGAATCATCCACTGCTCAAGATTCCCACAAGAAAACTCTGTTCTGGTCTAGATAGTATGCGAAGTATAGTATGCAAACCTCCAAAAGATAACAAAATCCATCTTTAAATATATATTTCTTTTTCATACATCGTGGGAAACAGAGTCAGGTTAATATTCATTACCTGCTGGGTTATAATCCATCATTAGGTGAATGGACACTGGTAGACCAAAGGTCTTCAGACAGAAAGTGATTCCCTATATAACCCCTCCCATACAGGAAGTACTTTAGTTTTTTTACCAGTGTCTGCAAGGTGGATGGCACGGTTTGTTTGAGCTCTCTGAGATCCAGGTCTCTAGTCCCACAAACCGTTCCAAAAATGAATCAAGGGATTGACCGATCGGATACATTTGACACGGGCTTTTAAGCTTAGATAAATGGTACCCGAGCCTCGCAAAGAAGACTCAAGATCCTGCAAGGTTTTACCTGTAATGTGGTCTCCGGGCGCTGGACCCTGCGGAGTGGAAATCCTGGACACTACAGCGCTAAGACATTTCCTGCAGGGTGCTGTACTGGTCCAAGGGAGTGGACCCTAAACATGAAAGGGTACCCAGTCCTTGAAGGTCCAAGTGACAGGAACCCGCCGTGAAGGGAGAAGATTGGGCCCTTAGTCTCTAAGTGGCCCTGCGCCTGGATGGGTAAGTGAAACCCCTTTATATTATTATTGTAGGGTGTCCCAGTGATTGTAACAATCAGTCAAGCTATCTAAAGGCTGGACATCTGTGTGCGGTGACCATATGGGGGAGTTCTGGGCTAGCTGTGGGTGTTTGCAAAGTGTGCCTTTTTTTGCTTGTGTCTGGCTGTTTTTTACCTGTATGATGGTGCACGACTGTGCGTCATTTTGCCTTGGTTCGCCATGGAGCACGTGCGTTTGCAAGAGTTTGTCAGCAGTTTGTTTGGCGGCCATGGCGCACACGGCTTCGCCACACCTGCGCCATAGCCTTTATCTGAGCGCATAAAGATTTGCGTCGTACGCGAATACAGTCACACCCGCTCGCCGGGTGTGCTCACACACTTTTCCGGCATACACTCAGCTTATTTAAACTGTGCGGGCCAAGCATCTGGTGCTTCCAGAAGGCAGCTGTGGGACACAGAGCAGGCTCTGAATAGACACTTGCAGTGGTTCATTTCTCCTTACCCAGGTCATGTGAGTCACCTGGTGTTGCTTGGCAGGCTAAAGGTGCTTAGCAGGATTGTTGCATAGGGGCTTGGTGAGCCCTATTAAAGGGTCTCCCTTCTGAGGTGTTTTAACTACACCCAAGTACTCTTCGTTTGCAGGCATTGAATGTCTTCCAAAAAGAGGAGTGGGACTAACACCATAGGGAAGGGCACATCTATGTCATCAGTAGTTCCTGATGAACCTAGTCATATCCCTAGTGTTGTATCCCCTGAAAAGCCAGAGGCTCCCAGGCAATCTGAGCCGCTGCGCCTATCTGGTATTGTGCCTACAGTCAACGCTGCTGCTTCACCCTTTATCACTAAGGATGAACCTTCCTCAGCTCTAGCTGGGTTGGAGCACAGGATTGCTGACATAATTGCCTCCGTCCCACGGGGTGGCAGGAAGCATGACAGATCCCCCTCCCCGGAGTTTCCTAGTCTGGAGCAGGAATGGGTTGAGGATGGGGAAAAGCTGAAAGCTCAGGATTCGGGGGAGTGCCCGGCAGATGAGTCTGCTTCCGAGCAATCTGGACAAGAAGATATCCAGTCGATGTCTGCCTCTGGAGCATGCCAGCCATAGATGCAGCAGTCTCTTCCTTAAACAAGAACTTAACTTGTCCGGTAGATGATGCACAGGGCTTGAAAGACCCTGTTGACAAGAAATTGGAATTATTATTAAAAGCTTCCTTTTCTTTGGCCAGTTCAGCTATTCAGCCAGCTGTTGCAGCAGTTGGTATTTGCCAGTTCGTAAAGGATCAGGTCTAACGGCCTGATAGGCCTAACCAGGAGGATGATCTGCCTGAAAGTAAGACAGATATCCCTCGAGCGCTGTTTTGCTGTTGAAGCTTTAAAGGATTCAATACAGCAGGTTTCTCATCTGGCTCTCTTGTCTGTACATATGCGCAGACTTTTATGGCTTAAGAACTGGTCAGCCGAGCTTCCTTGTAAAAAGTTATTTGTTGGTTTCCCGTTTCATTGGGAACGTTTATTCGGTGATCACTTGGACAAATATGTCCAAAAGATTTCCGGAGGGAAGAGTTCTCTACTTCCCGTGAAGAAAAGCACGAAACCTTCCTTGTTTAAAAACCCAGGGACTGCTTCCTCAAATGTCTCAGCGTCAAGGAGGTTCTGCCGCCAACAGGGTGCTAGGGCCAGGGGAAAGCCGCAAGGCCAAGGCCAGAAAAGGCCCTGGGTCCAAAATTCTTCTAAACCCAGCACCAAGCCCCCCTTTTGAGGGGACGCCCCCACTTCATCGGGTGGGGGGGGAGGCTGCTGCACTTTGCGGACATTTGGAAAACAACAATTCAGGACAAGTGGGTCACCTCAATTATATCTCGCGGTTACAAGCTGGAGTTACGTGGGGTTCCCCCTCAGAGGTTTCTAAGATCCAGTGTTCCCTCAGATCCTCCAAAAAGAAACTTATTGTTTCAGGCACTACATCATCTAGTGTATCAAGGAGTGATTGTAGAGGTTCCTGTATTCAAAAGGGACACAGGGTTTTACTCAAACCTGTTTACGGTTCAGAAACCAAACGGGAACACGAGGCTCATTTTGGACCGAAGTTCCCTGAACAAGTATCCATTTATACAGTCCTTTCAGATGGAGTCTGTCCGTTCAGTAGTAACCTCACTCCAGAGGGGAGACTTTTTAGCCTCCATCAATATAAAGGACACGTACTTGAACATACCTATCTTCAGAAGTTCCTACATTTTGCAGTAGAGGAACGTCACTTTGTTTGTGGCTCTACCCTTCGGGCTTGCTACAGCTCCCCAGGTGTTCACAAAGGTCCTAGCTTCAGTACTGGGTCTTTTAAGGGCCCAAGGGATCCTGGTGCTCGGGTATTTGGACGACCTCCTGCTCAGAGATCATTCAGTATAGGCTCTAGAACAGGGCCTAATATACACAGTGAGGTATTTGAAAAGCTTAGGCTGGATCATAAATACCGAAAAGTCAGCCTTGAGACCAGCTCAAAGTCTTAAGATATTTAGGTCTGATTTTAAACACGGTCCAAGCAAGAGTATTAATGCCACCCTTAAGGATCTGTGCCCTGAAGGATCAGGTACGTCAGATAAGGGGCACCAGACAACCCTCCATTTGGCTCTGTATGAGTCTTCTAGGGAGGATGGTATCCTCCTTAGAGGCAGTGCCCTATGCCCGGTTCCATTCCAGGCCTCTACAACAAGACATCTTGTTGGCTTGGAACAGAGGAAGAAAAGCCCTGGATTATCCAATGTGCTTATCTCCTCAGGCATGCCTTAAGCCTAAACTGGTGGTTGCAGGATCAGAACCTGCGAAAGGGAAAATCCTGTGCTCCCGGTAACTTGGAGAGTACTGACTACAGATGCCAGTCTCTCAGGTTGGGGAGCGACCTTAGACAGGCTCACAGCGCAGGGGAAATGGTAAGGGACAGAGCAGACCCTGCCCATCAACGTCCTAGAATTACGGTCCTGGGTGGTGGAGCTTTAGGAGTGCCCCATCAGGGTTCAGTCCAACAATGCCACGGCAGTGGTCTATATAAACCACCAAGGTGGGTACCAGGAGTCGTTCAGCTCTGAAGGAGGTGAACTACTTACTAGCCTGGGCAGAGGGACATGTGCCAATGATATCGGCAGTCCATATCCCGGGAGTAGAGAACTGGAAGGCAGATTTTCTCAGCTGCCAGCAGATCTGCCCAGGGCAATTGTCCCTACACCCAGAGGTGTTCCAGGAAATTTGCCAACGTTGGGAATGGCCAGAGGTCGACCTACTGGCATCCAGGTTCAACAACAAGCTACAGCAGTTTGTGTCTCGAACAAGAGATCCTCTGGCAATTGGAGCAGATGCTCTGATGGTTCCATGGAGCCAGTACTCCCTGGTTTATGCTTTCCCTCCGATCCCTCTCCTTCCACATTTGTTGCACAGGATTCAGAGAGAGGAAGTTCCAGTCATTCTGGTGACACCAGCCTGGCCCAGAAGGCCCTGGTTGCCAGAGATTGTGAGACTGACGATAGATGGGCCATGGACGCTTCCACGCCGCCCCGATCTACAGTCTCAAGGTCCTATATTAAACCCCAATTTACAGTCTCTACATTTGACAGCATGGCTATTGAAGCCAGGGTGTTAAAGGACCGTGGCATCTTGGGACCAATGGTGTCTACTATAGTGAATGCTAGAAAAGCTGTCACTAGGAAGATTTATCATAAGGTCTGGAAGACTTGTGTTGCTTGGTGTAAAGCCAGAAAATGGCATCCTCGGAAATATGTGATTGGGAGAATTCTCTCTTTTCTACAGTCAGCTGTGGAAATCAAATTGGCTTTGAGTACAATCAGAGGTCAGGTTTCGGCCCTATCAGTATTCTTCCAAAGGCCTTAAGCCTCCCATTCATTGATCCAAACCTTTATTCAAGGGGCAACTCGCTTGCTTCCCCCCATTAGGTCACCTATGTGTCCTTGGGACTTGAACTTGGTGCTGTCTGTGTTACAGAAACAACCATTTGAACCTATTAAGGAAATTCCATTAGACTTGCTGTCACGTAAGCTAGCCCTCCTGATGGCTATCACCTCGGCTAGAAGGGTGTCGGAGTTGGCGGCCCTTTCATGCAGGGAACCGTACTTGATCCTTCACCATGACATAGTCATGTTACGACCTGTTCCATCCTTTTTGCCAAAGGTGGTCCTGGCCTTTCATTTCATTATTTTGTCTTCTTTTTTCTCTCAGCTTCGTTCGGTGGAAGAGGGATGACTGCATTCTTTGGACGTTGTCCGGGCAGTCAAGGTTTATCTGTCTAGATCTGTGGAGATCAGGGAATCAGACTTTTCTTGGGTCCTTTTGGTAAAAAAAAAAAAAAGAGGCAGGCAGCTTCCAAAGCTTCTATTACCAATTGGGTCTGTCAATTGGTCATTTGAGGCCTACGGTCTGAAACATAAAGCTCCTCCCTTTAGGGTGAGAGCTCATTCTACCAGGGGTGTAGGAACCTCCTGGGCTTTTCGCCATCAGGTATCTGTGGCTCAGATTTGTAAGGCTGCTACCTGGTCTTCAGTGCATACGTTCACAAAATGTTATCAAGTGGGTGTTTAAGCAGCCGAGAATTCGGCTTTCGGCTGCAGTGTACTGCGGGCTGCCGTATAAGTTCTGATGGCTATTGTTTGTTTGGCAGGGTGTCTTTCTCACCTCAAGGCTATTGCTATGGGACATCCCAGTAGGTAATAATTATTAGCCTGACTCTGTTTCCCATGGTGTATGATGATGATGAATAAGAAAAATAGGATTTTTATAACAGCTTACCTGTAAAATCCTTCTCTTGGAGTACATCACAGGACACAGAGCACCATAGTAATAACTATGTGGGTTATAGGCCACCTTTAGGTGAATGGACACTGGTATAACCAAAAGGGAAACAGGAAGTGCCCCTCCCTATTTAACCCCTCCCATACCGGGAGTATCTCAGTTTTTCTAGCAAAGCAATATATACATATCCCAATAAAACGAGAGGGACCTCTGTGTCCCGTGATGTACTCCAAGAATAGGATTTTACAGGTAAGTGGTTATAAAAATCCTATTTTCTTTATTGTACATCACGGGACACAGAGCACGATAGTAATAATTATGTGGGATGTCCCAAAGCATTGCCACCCGAGGGGAGGGAGACACAAAGCAAATAGCCGCCACCAGGCGTGAGGACTTATACTGCTGCCTGCAGCACACTGCGCCCGAAGGCGGGGTCCTCCTGCCATCTTACATCCATTTGATAGAATCTCGTGAATGTATGTACTGACGACCAAATAGCGGGCCTTGCAAACCTGAGCCACAGAGGCTTGGTGATGCACTGCCCATGAAGCACTCACTGCCCTGGTAGGGTGCGCTTTATTCTTAAAGGGAGGAACCCTTCTTTTCAGGCCATAAGCCTGACTAATCACCTGACGAATCCACTTTCCCGCAACACAAACAAAACATCAGTTTTTCATATCTGAGCAGTCACTTTCAGATAGGCTTTAATTGCTCTCGCTACATTGAGAGAATGTAATAATTGGGATGTCTTTGCAACACCGACAAAACCAGATTCAAATCCCATGGGCATTCTAACTGGCAGAGTTATCTGAGTTACCCCTTTGTATGAATGCCTGGACTAAAGAGTGCGAAGCAAGTGGCTAGGAAACACTGCCAAGGACGAAATCTGACCCTTGATTGTACTCAAGGCCAGCTTCTTTTCTACTCCTAATTGTAGAAAGGCCAGAATTCTTCCTATGACATACTTAAGCGGATGCCAACCCTTGGTTTCACACCAAGTTACGTAGGCCTTCCAAACCCTGTAATAAATGGTCCTTGAGGCCGGCTTTCTGGCATTAATCAGGGTGGTTACTACAGAGCCTGAAAGCCCCCGATTTTTTTAGAATGTGGGCTTCAATAGCCACACCGTTAAATTTAGCGTTTGTAAGGCAGGATGGAATTCTGCGACAGCAGGTCTGGACGAGTTGTAAGAGACAAAGACTCCCCTACTGCCGTTCTCACGATCCCTGCATACCAGGGTCTTCTGGGCCGTGCCGGGGGCCACTAGGATTACCGGCTTCCCTTCTTCCCTGATCCTGTGAAGCGGCTGTGGTAGCAGCTGAACTGGAGGGAAAGAATAAATCGGTGAATACTGATTCGACTGGATCACTAACGCATCTACTCCGAGTGCAAGTAGATCCCTTGTTCTCGCCACAAGGTTGTCCAACTTCTTGTTGAACCTGGACACCAATAGATCTACATCCGGCGTACCCCTTCTTTGGCATATGGCCAAAAAGACATCGGGATGTAAAGACCATTCTCCCAGCAACAACTGTTGACGGCTCAGAAAATCTGCCTGCCAATTTTCCACTCCTGGAATATATACTGCAGATAGTCAAGGAACATGTTTCTCTGCCCAAGACAGAATATGGTCCACCTCCCTTTGGGCAGCGTGGCTTCTGGTGCCCCCTTGGTGATTGATATAGGCCACTGCTGTGGCATTGTCAGATTGTATCAGGACAGGAGCATTCCGCAACCTGGACGACCAGGCTATTAGAGTCCAGACGTACTGCCCGAATCTCTAGGATATTGATGGGCAAGGTCTTCTCAGACTCTGACTACTTCCCTTGAACCATGGTCTCTTCTAGAACTGCTCCCCAGCCCCATAGGCTGGCATCCGTAGTTACTACTTTCCAGGAAACTGGAATGAAGGATTTCCTCTTCTGTAAATTCCTGGTTATCAACCACCAGTTGAGACTCTGGCGTACTTTTGGAGCCAGATTCATTGGATAATCCAAGGCTTGGATCTGTTTGTTCCAAGCAGACAGAATACTGTGTTGTAACAGTCTTGAATGGAACTGGGCATAGGGAACTGCTTCGAAAGAAGCTACCATCTTCCCTAGTAATCTCATGCAAAGGCGAATGGAAGGACCCTTCTTTACTGTATGGACCAGCTCTTTTAGAGCGTTGACCTTTGCCTGAGGCAAGAACTCCCTTTCCTGGGTTGTGTCTATGACCAGGCCCAAATACTGCAGCCTTCTTACCGACTGACCTACCAGTAGCAGGTCATCTAGGTATGCTATTACTGCTATACCCTGGCCCCTTAGTCTTGCTAGTACTGGGGCTAACACTTTTGTAAACAGTCGAGGAACAGTGGCTAACCCGAAAGGCAAGCCACGAACTGAAAGTGGCTCTGCTCTACCGCAAACCGCAGAAACTTCTGGTGAGCGGGAAATATTGGTACATGTAGATACGCATCCTTGATATCTATGGATGCTAGAACCTCTCCTCCCCGTAGGGTGGAAACAACTGACCAAATCGACTCCATTCGAAAGGAGTGGATGTTTAGGAAGTGATTCAGATTCCTGAGATCTAGAATGGGTCTGACATTTCCATTTGGTTTTGGTACCATAAAGAGATTTGAATAAAACCCCATGTCCCTCTCTTCTGAGGGAACCTCCATTATCACTGCCTGATACAGTAATCGGTCCAGTGCCAGAAATAAGGACTTTTTCTTTACTGGGTCCTTGGGAACGTTTGATCTTCGAAAAAAAATGGTGGAAACTCTTGGAACTCTAGTTTGTAGCCTAGAGCTACTACAGAGAGGACCCACTTGTCTTGGATTTCCTCTTGCCAAGTTTCTGAAAACCACCGTAGTCTTCCCCCCGCTCAATCGAGCAGGGGTGCCCCTTCACAAAGAGGCCTTGGAACTCTATTTTGTGGACTTCTGACTCCAGGGCTTTTTGTAGCCCTGTGTCTGGTTATGAGGCTTATCCTTTGCCCCTGATGGTGGAGGCCGTCGAGACTGCCTGGAGGCTGTTGCCCCAGACATCTAAGGAGAGGTTACAACCTTTCTCCATGAAACAGAAGCTCAGCCAAGAGCTTCTTGCATGGTAACTCGGCTGACCAGCTGTTTAGCCACAGAATCCTGTGCATATGTATCAACATGAGTGCAATGCGAGATGCCTGATGGATAAAATCCTTGATAGTGTCCACTGCAAAGTATAGGGCCCTAGATGGCTCCGCTAACCTTGGGCCTCTTCAGTTTGAGCAGGAACTTTTTTATTTTTTAATTTTTTTTTTTAAAAACCTGTTTGAATTCATCCCGAAGGGATGCCTATTGCTGCCACTGCAGGTTGTACTACTGCACCAGCTACAGCAAATGAGGCCTTAAGTAGAGATTCCAACTTCTTATAAGCTGGATCAGTAAATACTTGTACATTGTCCACTTGGACAAGTTAACCACTTACCAACCGGCCCATAGCCGAATGACGGCTGCAGGGCGGTTGGATAACTCTGGGTGGACGTACTATGACGTCCTCCCAGAATTCCCCTCTCGCTCGCCCCCTGGGGCGCGCACCCGAACACATCCGTGACCGCCGGGTCCAGAGGACCCGGCGCATCACGGATCACGGTAAATGGCCGCTGATCGCGGCCGTTTACCATGTGATCGTGCCATCAAATGACGGCGCGGTCACATGTAAACAGACCGGCGTCATCTGATGACGCCGG
Source organism: Aquarana catesbeiana (assembly GCF_042186555.1). Lineage (NCBI taxonomy): Eukaryota > Metazoa > Chordata > Amphibia > Anura > Ranidae > Aquarana > Aquarana catesbeiana. Next base: position 453,801,584 of record NC_133325.1, read on the forward strand.
TTCCTCTCCTCCCCTCCTGTGTACCGATCGGTACACAGTGAGTGGGGAGGGGGATGGATGGATGTCTGCAGCGCTGTGGGCTGTATGTGTAGTGCCCACAGCGCTGCACAGAGACATCCATCCATCCATCCATCCATGCTCAGCCATCCCTACTACTATGCAATGCTGTGCAATACTCTGCAATACCCCCACAATACTCTGCAATGCTGTGCAATACTCTGCAATACCCCCACAATACTCTACAATACTCTACAATACTCTGCAATGCTGTGCAATACTCTGCAATGCCCCCACAATACTCTGCAATGCCCCCACAATACTCTGCAATGCTGTGCAATACTCTGCAATGCTGTGCAATACTCTGCAATACCCCCACAATACTCTGCAATGCTGTGCAATACTCTGCAATACCCCCACAATACTCTGCAATGCCCCCACCATACTCTGCAATGCCCCCACCATACTCTGCCATGCCCCCGCCATACTCTGCCATGCCCCCGCCATACTCTGCCATGCCCCCGCCATACTCTGCCATGCCCCCGCCATACTCTGCCATGCCCCCGCCATACTCTGCCATGCCCCCGCCATACTCTGCCATGCCCCCGCCATACTCTGCCATGCCCCCGCCATACTCTGCCATGCCCCCGCCATACTCTGCCATGCCCCCGCCATACTCCGCAATACCCCGCCATACTCCGCAATACCCCGCCATACTCCGCAATACCCCGCCATACTCCGCAATACCCCGCCATACCCTGCCATGCTGAGCCATGCTCAGCTGTACTCGCCCTCTGTATGTGGCCAGGCTGTGGAAGTCTCACACATGGGGTATCGCCGTACTCAAGAGGAGCAGGAGAATCTATTTTGGGGTGTCATTTTTGGTATGTACATGTTATGTGGTAGAAATATTGTATAAATGGACAACTTTGTGTTAAAAAAAAAAAAAAAAGTGTTTTAACCACTTCCTGCCCGCCGGCCATCATACAACATCCTTGAATTTGTGCGGGGATATCTGAATGATGGTTGCAGCTACAGGCATCATTCAGATATCAGCTTTTTCAGCCAGCGATTCCCTACACCATGAGAACGATCATAGCAGTGTTCCACTGCTTGATCGTTCTTACGGGAGGCGAGAGGGGATGTCCCCCCCTCCCGCGCTTCTACCGACTCACCGCTACGATCGAAGCCAGGATCGTTTTTTTTTTTTTTTTTTTTTTTTAATTTCAGGCTTCCCAGCCTAGAGGTGAGATGTGGGGTCTTATTGACCCCACATCTCACTGTAAAGAGGACCTGTCATGCCATAATCCTATTACGAGGGATGTTTACATTCCTTGTAATAGGAATAAAAGTGGTCAAAAATTTTTTTTTTTGGAAAAAAGCATCAAACTAAAATAAATAAAGTAAAATGAACAATAAAAAAAAAAAAAAAAAAATTTTTAAAGCGCCCCTGTCCCTGTGTGCTCGCATGCAGAAGCGAACGCATACGTAAGTCCCGCCCACATATGAAAACGGTGTTCAAACCACACATGCGAGGTATCGCTGCGATCGGTAGAGCGAGAGCAATAATTTTGGCCCTAGACCTCCTCTGTAACTCAAAACATGTAACCAGTAAAAAATTTTAAAGCGTCGCCTATGGGGATTTTTGAGTAGCAAAGTTTGGCGCCATTCCACAAGCGCGTGCAATTTTGAAAGGTGACATGTTGGGTATCTATTTACTAGGCGTAACTTCATCTTTCACATTATGCAAAAACATTAGGCTAACTTTATTGTTTTGGTTTTTGTAAAGCACAAAACAGTTTTTTTTCCAAAAAAAACGCGTTAAAAAAATTGCTGCGCAAATACCGTGCGAGATAAAAAGTTGCAACGACTGCCATTGTATTCTCTAGGGTCTTTGCTAAAAAAAACATATATAATGTTTTGGGGTTCTATGTAATTTTCTAGCTAATAAATGATGATTTTTACATGTAGGAGACAAATGTCAGAATTGGCCTGGGTGCTCCAGAACGCCTGAAGGTGCTCCCCTGCATGTTGGGCCTCTGTATGTGGCCACGCTGTGTAAAAGTCTCACACATGTGGTATCGCCATACTCGGGAGTAATAGCAGAATGTGTTTTGGGGTGTAATCTGTGGTATGCATATGCAGTGTGTGAGAAATAACCTGCTAATATGACAATTTTGTGGGAAAAAAAAAAAGTAAAAAAAAAACCTTGATTTTGCAAAGAATTGTGGGAAAAAATGACAACTTCAAAAAACTCACCATGCATCTTTCTAAATACCTTGGAATGTCTTCTTTCCAAAAAGGGGTCATTTGGGGGGTATTTGTACTTTTCTGGCATGTTAGGGTCTCAAGAAATTAGATAGGCCGTCAGTACTTCAGGTGTGATCAATTTTCAGATATTCGCACCATAGCTTTTGGACTCTATAACTTTCACAAAGACCAAATAATATCCACCGATTTGGGTTAATTTTACCAAAGATATGTAGCGGTATAAATTTTGGCCAAAATATATGAAGAAAAATTACTAATTTGCAAAATATTATAACAGAAATGAAGAAAAATGTATTTTTTTACAGATTTTTCGGTCTTTTTTTCTTTTACGGCGCAAAAAATAAAGAACCCAGCGGTGATTAAATACCACCAAAAGAAAGCTCCATTTGTGTGAAAAAAAGGACAAAAATTTCATATAGATACAGTGTTGCATGATTGAGTAATTGTCATTCAAAATGTGAGAGCACCAAAAGCTGAAAATTGGTCTGGTTAGGAAGGGGGTTTAAGTGCCCAGTTGTCAAGTGGTTAAACTCCTGTTCACAGAGGAGATAGCCGCATCTACTGCTGGCAAATCCCATCTCTTTGAAAACTTTTTCTCCATAGGATAAAGAATTGAAAATCTTTTAGGAGAAGAAAACTGCTTATCTGGGTGATTCCAATAGCATAAATCAGTTGCTCCAGTAACGGGTGCATAGGGAAAGCATGAAAAACCTGTGAGGGTTTTAGCGAAACCAAGGAGGGGAAGGAAACATCCTCCACCTCTGCAGTAGGCAACTTATATGCAGAATGAACCAAGTCCGTAAGTGATTGGATTAGCAATTTCTGTGATTGCAAAATTAAGTAAGGTTCTTCAGACGCCGAATCCTCCGAAGAGGAGTCACCAGAACCCCCTTCTCTCAAAGATACCCCAATATCATCTGCCTATTGTTGCTCCAATACTGGAAGGTCAAGGGCAGGAGAAGGGGGGGGTCTGCTGTGTTTTCTCACCTCCTGGGAGGAAGACGCTAACATCTTGGCTATTTTCCCTTCCAAACCAGCCATAGCCAAAGCGTCCTTAGTAAAGTATGCAGAGGCTGGGACGTTGGAGGTAGCCACCATGCCTGTGAGACAAAATGGCTCAGATTCGCCAGATGCTCCAGGTCTTTCAGGGGAGGATGGAACTGTGGCGTGCGACTAGGAGCCTCTGACTCTGACTGCAGCGACTTTGCTCTCCCCCTGATGAATTACCCCTCCTGGGGGAAGACCTAGTACTAAACAAAATGCATCTACTGCCGAGCTTTAGTCTAGCAATTACATAACATGCTGCTATAAATGCTCAGTCTCAATGCTGAGTAAAACGTGCCCCTTAAAAATGCCTTTATCCACACACCCATACAGCTTACATACCAATTGTATGCTCTGTGTCCCTCTGTCAGCCAACCAGAAACTTCCAGAGTGTAAAGCCCCCCCCCCCTAGACGTAGGCCCCGCCCCTTTTAAGGATTCCTTTCTTGAACTCTGTGCGGAGATAGCCGGCCCTGTAGGGAGACCAGATCGCGCGGGGGGCGCGCGCGCATCTTCAGCAGGGGGGAACCTGACCTCTCTGATGGTGGATGGTCCCTCCAAACCCTTACTGATGGCTGACAGAGCAGGAGAAATAGCAATGCTGCCGCAGGAAGCCTTTGCTGACACTTGAGCACATCACAGGGGAAGCATGGAATGCTGGAAGCCAGGTATGTAGCTTTTACACCCTCTAGCGGCAAAACACAGGCAAGGCATCGCATACTCACACCATACTCACACCAGAAAGATCAAATGAATCATCACTTGAGAGAAGCAATACAGGCAAAAACCTAATTTCTTCTTGTACCGGGTACCATCCATTTGGCTTTCAAGCACTTTAGATGGATCAGTTTGCACACCCCCTTGATCCCATCAGGGATTACTTAGCAGAGCTCTTTTAGCACTTCATCAACCGTGACCAACACCTTAGGCACTGGTGAAAAAACTGAGATACTCCCGGTATGGGAGGGGTTATATAGGGAGGGGCACTTCCTGTTTCCTTTTTGGTTATACCAGTGTCCATTCACCTAAAAGTGGCCGATAACCCACATAGTTATTACTATGGCGCTCTGTGTCCCGTGATGTACGATAAAGAAATAGGATTTTTACGTCATACTTACCTGTACAATCCTTTTCTTTGAGTACATCACGGGAAACAGAGATCCCTCCCCTTTTTTGAGGATTTAGTGCTTGCTACAAAGCTAAAGTACTTCCTGTATGGGAGTGGTTATATGGGGATCACTTCCTGTCTAAAGACCTTTGGTCTACCAGTGTCCATTCACCTAATGATGGAGTATAACCCAGCAGGTAATGAATATTAGCCTGACTCTGTGTCCTATGATGTACTCAAAGAAAAGGATTTTACAGGTAAGTATGACGTAAAAATCCTATTTCTTTATCGTACATATGATTCCTTAATTAATTAAATAATTAATTATATTTTAATATTTTCAGTTTGACCCCCATCCCCCCAAATACAAATGAAATGGATAATAAAAGCAGCACAGGCAGTTAAATAAAACCTAAGACCACCCACTCCCTCAACTGCTAGTGTGAATGACCCCCTCTGCCTCCAGCACAGACTGAGCCTGCACCCCCTCCCCCTGCAGAACTGTAAGAACTGACAACGCCCCTTCCCTACCCACCTGCTCACTCACCAGATAACATAGCGGCAGCTTAGAATGAGGCAGAGAAGTTGAGTGATGGGCAAAACAAGGGAGGAGACTTCCTGTCATACTGTGAGTTCTGCTCTCACTAAAGCAGCAGGTGTGGGCTCATTGGGGGTGCTGTGGCCGCCTTCTTTCTTGTGAAACACAGCATTGGGGGGTTGCATTGTAAGCCTAGTCAGGCAGCCGCAGCACCCCTAGTGGGCCTGTACCCAGTGCCGACCACACCTCCATTAGTATGCCATTGGATTACTGTATAATGACCTGTTTCAGACAACTTGCCATATCCTACTCTGTTATTTACACCTTTTTTTTTTTTTTTTTTTTTTTACACTAGGTTGGAAGAAGTGGCAACATACCAGCTGGGACGACGGTGGATACAGATATAACTCATCCATATGAGTTTGACTTTTACCTCTGCAGTCATGCTGGAATACAGGTAAGGTGGCTTTCCCTATGTTGCTGTGATGGTCCAGCCATGATTAAAAACAATAAAAGATGGGCAGGGCAAGTTTATTTAAAAAAAAATTTCTTCCAAGTTTACATATGTTTAGTCAGTCCCCTGTTTTGGGTTCCTTTAAAGATATTTTGCATGACAGATGACATCTCTACGTCCTTTCTACGGGCAGGTAAACAACCTAGACTACCTCTTGCTAAGTTACAGTTTCCCATGGATGAAGCTGGCCTGGCTTTATTCAATCTCTATTTTTATTATCTGGTTTATATTATCTTTTTTGGTTACTGTATACTAGTGGCTTCCCCTCCCTAATAGGAACCATGCCCTAGATCCATTAAAGGATCCCCACAAATGCTTCAATCTTTAGCACATAGGGGAATCTCATTCCACCCAGTCCCATATCCAACCTGTGAAGACGTCTGTGAGGGCTTTGAAGATGGTTCCTAAGTGGACCTTTGACTATGAACTACTCTCTCAATACCCCCGTTTGGGGAAAATCCCACTCTCTCATTTTTGCAGTGTCCCTCTCTCCTTGATTTGAAGGAGAGCAGATATCCACACTTTTAGTCCTATTTTTTCAATGGGAGAACTCTGCTCCATTAATTTATTAAGGGAAGAGTTTGTACTTCCTAACTGGTACTTTCTTTTTAGGTACCTCCAACTACAATATACCAGTACAGCCCAATTTTCCCAACCTTCTATCCTCGAGCAGAGCTCACTAGAATCTCTCTTAAGGGCCCCTGATCTTGACTAGCTATTTTTTTCAGCTTATGCCTACCTTATAATTCACCACGATGCTAAGACCCATTTGCTTTTTTCAAAAGTGGAAACATGGCATTCCCTTTCTTTCTGAAGAGGAGTGGCAGGCAGTGGCAGGATGTGGTGGACCAATATACCAAACTGATGCTATCTGCTCGGGATAAATGTATCCAGTAGAAATTTTTACATTTACATCTTACATTTTTTTACTTTTACATCTTACATTTTAGGATTTATTCTACCCGCAAAAGTTGCATCATGTTGATCCCACTCTTTCTCAGCTCTGCAGCAAATGTTGCAATACTATGGGCACTTTCTATAATATGGTGTGGAGCTGTCCCTTGCTTTCTGATTACTGACAAAAAGTCATAACCAGGTTGGCTAAGGCACTAAAGATACCTGACCCTGGACCATGTATTGCTGTTATTAGGTATCTACATACGACTCCCTCCATCTCCAAACATGCTAAACTATTGTTGTTTGACTTGTCTAAGTATGCCAGAAGAGAAATTCTCCTAAAAAGCTGGAAAAGAAAGTGGTGCAAACAAGGAAGAGCTGGAAGTACATTTACAATTAACTTAGGTTAATTGGCAACAGTCAGTAACATGATTGGGTATAAAAAGAGCGTCTTAAGCCAGCCATAGACTGTTTGATTCGACATTCGAACCATGTATAGGCAGGCTGATAGTACCCAAGCTGATTGATCAATCAACTTGGGTATAACCATCCTGTCGCTTTGCCGGTGACTATAGCCGCTAGCAATAATCACTGTGTGTTCTCCTGGTCAGAACGGCTCCCCCCTGCCTGGAGGACACAATAGCTTCACAGGAGGAATTCCCCCATCAACACTGACTGTGTTGATGGGGTAATCAAGTGATTTTGCACAATCAATGGCCAGTTTTAGTGAGTCAGAGTGTCTCAGAAGTACAGATTCGCAGAGGTTCACTAGTCTGTGAAAACCTGCGTCTAAAAATTTAACAATTTCAGAACAATGTTCCTCAATGTAAAATTGTAAAGACTTTAATTATATTATCATCTATGGTACACAGTATCAAAAGATTCAGAGTGTCTGGAGAAATCTCTGTGTGCAAGGGACAAGGCCTAAACGCAATGTTGGATGCACGTGATCTCCAGGCCCTCAGACAGCACTACATTAAAAACACATGATTCTGTGATGGACATCACTGCATGGGCTCATGAATACTTCCAAAAATCACTGTCTGTGAACACAGTTTGCCATGCTATTCAAAAATAAAAGGTAAAGCTCTATCATGCAAAAAAGAACATCTGAACATGATCCAGAAACGCCACCATCTTCTCTGGAGCAAAGCTCATTTAAAAGCGTCAGTTGCAAAGTGGAAAACTGTTCTGTGGTCAGATGAGTTGAAATTTGACATTCTATTTGGCAACAATGGGCAGCGCGTCCACATTTATGCATACAAACCTTTTCTGGCAGATATTGACACATGATATGGCAGTGTATTTTTAACTCAAGTGTAGTGCTTCCCAGTGAGTTCAGTCCATGCTAAAAGTACTGTTTTAGGGCTTGTTGGCCTTGCTGTTCCACTTTTGTTAAAAAGAAAAGAGAAAGTTCAGAAACACATCGTTGCCCTCACAGGGATTTTCCCCATCATTTGAAAATCTGAAAACAAAAGTCCTTTAAGCCACCTGTCTTTGATTCATAGCACTGATGCTCAGGTCTTAACCTTTGGCAAGGTCCTGTAGGCCACCCCACACATCACCTTTGTGCACTGATGCAACTCCTGCATCTTACACTCAGCTCTCGCAGCACTCTCACCTGCAGCTCCCTGCTGCTCTGGCCCTCAGGCTTCGGACATCCATCTATTCCATTACAGACTACACCTGCACTGAGCAGACATGCACACTTTGGCGTTGATTTACTAAGACTAGAGAGTGCAAAATCTGGTGAAGCTGTGCATGATAGCCAATCAGCTTATAACTTCAGCTTGTTCAATTAAGTTTTGACAAAAAACCTGGAAGCTGATTGGTTTCTATGCAGATCTGCACCAGATTTTGCACTCCCCAGTTTTAGTAAATCAACCCCTTTAACTGCTTCATTGGTAGTAGCAAATATATCACTGGAAGAATGTTAGAATACGGGACAGCTAACCGGCTGGCACAGGGCTCAGCCGACAACAGGCTGTGGATGTGCAGCAGGAAGCAGGAGCCAGAAGATGTGCTGGACTGAAGGAGTTGTAGCAGGCTGGAAGAGCTGGATACAGGGTCGGACAAGCCGGGCCGTTAAGGGGCGAGCAGATTAGGCATAGACTGCAGACAGAAGAATAGTCACAGGCCAATGTCGGTAAAGGTGAAAAGAGCAGCCTAGAGCAGAATGCACAGGCAGAATCCGGGACAAGCCAAGGTCAGGGTAGGTAACAGATAAGGATGGTCAGGAGCAAGTCGGGATCAGAGGCCAGGCACAGGAATCAGGAACAAAAATGATATTTTCTACTTTTTGTTATAAAAAAAATCCAATAAACTAAATTTTAGTCATACATTTAGGCCAAAATGTATTCGGCCACATGTCTTTGGTAAAAAAAAATGTCAATAAGCATATATATATTGGTTTGCGCAAAAGTTATAGCGTCTACAAACTAGGGTACATTTTCTGTAATTTACACAGCTTTTAGTTTATGACTGCCTATGTCATTTCTTGAGGTGCTAAAATGGCAGGGCAGTACAAACCCCCCCCCCAAATGACCCCATTTTGGAAAGTAGACACCCCAAGGAAATTGCTGAGAGGCATGTTGAACCCATTGAATATTTATTTTTTTTGTCCCAAGTGATTGAATAATGACAAAAAAAAAAAAAAAAATATTTACAAAAAGTTGTCACTAAATGATATATTGCTCACACAGGCCATGGGCCTATGTGGAATTGCACCCCAAAATACATTCAGCTGCTTCTCCTGAGTATGGGGATACCACATGTGTGGGACTTTTTGGGAGCTTAGCCGCGTATGGGGCCCCAAAAACCAATCACCACCTTCAGGATTTCTAAGGGCGTAAATTTTTGATTTCACTCTTCACTGCCTATCACAGTTTCGGAGGCCATGGAATGCCCAGGTGGCACAAAACCCCCCCAAATGACCCCATTTTGGAAAGTAGACACCCCATGCTATTTGCTGAGAGGCATATTGAGTCCATGGAATATTTTATATTTTGACACAAGTTGCGGGAAAGTGACACTTTTTTTTTTTTTTTTGCACAAAGTTGTCACTAAATGATATATTGCTCACACAGGCCATGGGCATATGTGGAATTGCACCCCAAAATACATTTAGCTGCTTCTCCTGAGTATGGGGATACCACATGTGTGGGACTTTTTGGGAGCCTAGCCGCGTACGGGGCCCCGAAATCCAATCACCGCCTTCAGGATTTCTAAGGGTGAAAATTTTTGATTTCACTCTTCACTGCCTATCACAGTTTCGGAGGCCATGGAATGCCCAGGTGGCACAACCCCCCCCCCCCCAAATGACCCCATTTTTGAAAGTAGACACCCCAAGCTATTTGCTGAGAGGCATGGTGAGTATTTTGCAGCTCTCATTTGTTTTTGAAAATGAAGAAAGACAAGAAAAAACATTTTTTTTTTTCTTTTTTCAATTTTCAAAACTTTGTGACAAAAAGTGAGGTCTGCAAAATACTCACTATACCTCTCAGCAAATAGCTTTGGGTGTCTACTTTCCAAAATGGGGTCATTTGGGGGGGTTTTGTGCCACCTGGGCTTTCCATGGCCTCCGAAACTGTGATAGGCAGTGAAGAGTGAAATCAAAAATTCACGCCCTTAGAAAGCCTGAAGGCGGTGCTTGGTTTTCGGGGTCCCGTACGCGGCTAGGCTCCCAAAAAGTCTCACACATGTGGTATCCCCGTACTCAGGAGAAGCAGCAGAATGTATTTTGGGGTGTAATTTCACATATTCCCATGGCATGTTTGAGCAATATATCATTTAGTGACAACTTTGTGCAAAAAAAAAAAAAAAAAAAAATTTGTCTCTTTCCCGCAACTTGTGTCGCAATATAAAATATTCCATGGACTCGACATGCCTCTCAGCAAATAGCTTGGGGTGTCTACTTTCCAAAATGAGGTCATTTGGGGGGGGTTTTGAACTGTCCTGGCATTTTATGCACAACATTTAGAAGCTTATGTCACACATCACTCACTCTTCTAACCACTTGAAGACAAAGTCCTTTCTGACACTCATTGTTTACATGAAAAAGTTATTTTTTTTTGTAAAAAAATTACTTTGAACCCCCAAACATTATATATTTTTTTTAAAGCAAATGCCCTACAGATTAAAATGGTGGGTGTTTCATTTTTTTTTTCACACAGTATTTGCGCAGCGATTTTTCAAAAGCATTTTTTGGGGAAAAAACACACTTTTTTAAATTTTTAATGCACTAAAACACACTATATTGCCCAAATGTTTGATGAAATAAAAAAGATGATCTTAGGCCGAGTACATGGATACCAAACATGACATGCTTTAAAATGGCGCACAAACGTGCAGTGGCAACAAAATAAATACATTTTTAAAAGCCTTTAAAAGCCTTTACAGGTTACCACTTTAGATTTACAGAGGAGGTCTACTGCAAAAATTACTGCCCTCGATCTGACCTTCGTGGCAATACCTCACATGCATGGTGCAATTGCTGTTTACGTTTGACGACAGACCGCCGCTTGCGTTCGCCTTAGCGCGAGAGCAGGGGGCGACGGGTGCTTTTTTTTTTTTTTTTTTCTTATCTTATTTTTAAACTGTTCCTTTCATTTTTTTTTTTAATCATTTTTATTGTTATCTCGGGGAATGTAAATATCCCCTATGATAGCAATAGGTAGTGACAGGTACTCTTTTTTGAAAAAAATGGGGTCTATTAGACCCTAGATCTCTCCTCTGCCCTCAAAGCATCTGACGACACCAAGATCGGTGTGATAAAATGCTTCCCCAATTTCCCAATGGCGCTATTTACATCCGGCGAAATCTAAGTCATAAAATGCTCGTAGCTTCCGGTTTCTTAGGCCATAGAGATGTTTGGAGCCACTCTGGTTTCTGATCAGCTCTATGGTCAGCTGGCTGAATCACCGGCTGCATTCTCAGGTTCCCTGTTGAGACAGGAGAGCCAGAGAAAAACACGGAAGACGGTGGGGGGGGCATTCCCTCCCACGGCTTGTAAAAGCAGTCTAGAGGCTAACTAGCCGCTAGGATTGCTTTTACATGAAAGCCGACCGCTGGCTGAAAAGAATGATACCAAGATGATACCTAAACCTGCAGGCATCATTCTGGTATAACCATTCAAAGTCGTGAATGGCGTACCTGAAGACAAAAAAATGGTTAACAATAAAGCACAGTAAACGGTAAAGTATAAAAAATTGCATACCTGAAAAGCAAACATGATAAAACATAATAACAATAAAACATTGCAGAATAGAATACAGTAAAAAAGAGCAGAACAATAGAGAGAGAGAATAGAGAGAGAGAGAGAACATTGAAACGACAACTATTTTTTTTTATTTTATATATATATATTTTTTTTTTTACACTTTTTTTGTAACTGACTTTTATAACTGTAACCGGTTCCAGGTTCGGGTCTCTCAAAATGTGATGGCATCTTGGGAGACCCTGTGAAAGTGTGCCTAGTCTGTGCAATGCTGTACCCTACGCTAATACTCAATTAGTGAATGGTAGCGTTCAAAACATTCACCAATGCAAAGACCAGGATTGTCAGGACAGGAGGGACAATAATAGCGGGTGTCACGCCTATATCCGCTTTTGCTGCAGACACAACATCTTTTTTGGGGGGGTTCGTTGGGTAGGGGTACTCGGGAGGACATAAAGAAAATGCCTCTCATGCAGCCGACTGCATTTGGTTGGGGATGTGAATGGGGGAAGTACGGCGCTGCAGAAGCGGTGGGTTCCCAATTAGGATTGGCGAATGCAGCAGGAAGGGCATTATGGGCACGACGGGCCTGTGTTTGTCTTCTTGGTGGCAGCGGGACACTACTTGTGCTTGCCACCTCACCAGCTTGAACTGCACTTATGGGACTCGCCACGTCACCAAGTGTTACTGCAGTGCTGGTTTGACTACGACCGGGGTGCACTAGGCCGCTGGCGCTTGCCAGTTCAATAAAAAGCTACCAAAAAAACTGTTAGCGATCGCAGGGATCAGGCCTGACTCTGCAAACGCTGCAGTTATGCGTTTAGTGTTTTGTAAGTGACAGTGATCGATCGATACTGCACTTGGGTGGGCTGGGCCGGGCGGAGGGTCAAAACGCAGGTGCTAGCAGGTATCTGGGCTGATCCCGCTAACACTGCGTTTTTGGGAACCCTAAACTGCTGGGGACGCCAGTATAGATCTGATCGGATCAGATATTGATCCGTTCAGATACTATACCACTGAGGGAGGCGTATGCTGCGTGCGTGGGTGTTAGCAGTACTGGCGCTAATCTGACGCTGCTTGGGGCTGGTGCTTGCCAGTTCACCAAAATACTACCAAAAAAACTGTTAGCGATCGCAGGGATCAGGCCTGACTCTGCGAACGCTGCAGTTATGCATTTAGTGTTTTGTAAGTGTCAGTGATCGATTGATACTGCACTTGGGTGGGCTGGGCTGGGCCGGGCGGAGGGGCAAAACGCAGGTGCTAGCAGGTATCTGGGCTGATCCCGCTAACACTGCGTTTTTGGGAACCCTAAACTGCTGGGGACGCTAGTATAGATCTGATCGGACCAGATATTGATCTGTTCAGATACTATACCACTAAGGGAGCTGTACGGTGCGTGCGTGGGTGTTAGCGCTACTGGCGCTAACCTGACGCTGCCTGGGGCTGGTGCTTGCCAGTTCACCAAAATGCTACCAAAAAAACTGTTAGCGATCGCAGGGATCAGGCCTGACTCTGCGAACGCTGCAGTTATGCGTTTAGTGTTTTGTAAGTGACAGTGATCGATCGACACTGCACTTGGGTGGGCTGGGCGGAGGGGCAAAACGCAGGTGCTAGCAGGTATCTGGGCTGATCCCGCTAACACTGCGTTTTTGGGAACCCTAAACTGCTGGGGACGCTAGTATAGATCTAATCGGATCAGATATTGATCCGATCAGATACTATACCACTAAGGGAGGCGTATGCTGCGTGCGTGGGTGTTAGCGGTACTGGCGCTAACCTGACGCTGCCTGGGGCGACGCATATCACCGCCGGGCGATCAGGGGGCTAAACCTTTATTCGGTAATAAACGGCGGGTGCCCTGACACTATAAAAAATAAACAAACTAACCAGCGTCACCCGTAACAGTTATACAGTGATCAGTGGTGAAAGGGTTAACTAGGGGGCCATCAAGGGGTTAAAACATTTATTCGGTAGTATATGGGGGTCCCTGTCGCTATAAAACGCTGACGGCGAACCTAAATATTTAGGTCCCTAACTAGCGTCACCAGTGACACTAATACAGCGATCAGAAAAATGATCGCTTAGCGACACTGGTGACAGGGGGTGATCAAGGGGTTAAAACTTTATTAGGGGGGGGTTTGGGGGGTATCCTAGACCTACAGAGGGCTAATACTAACTGTCCCAACACTGTAATTGTCACAAACTGACACCAATGCAGTAATCAGAAAAGAAAAAAAAAAAAAAAAAAAAAAAACTGCTGGTGTCAGTTTGTGACGGGGGGGGGGTGATTGGGGGGGCGATCGGGGGGGGGGGGGGATCGGGGTGTTTTGTGTGCCTGGCATATTCTACTGTGTGTGTGTAATGTTGTGCACTCACATACCTGTCTTCTCTCCTCGGGCCGGAACGGAAATTACCGAGCCGAGGAGAGATGACATAATTTCCTTTGCTGCTGTTTAGCATACAGCAGCAAAGGAATGATTCGATTGGCCGGCGGCGATCGCGAGGGGGGAGCCACGAACGGATGGCCTCCCCCTCACCTCCGATCGCCGTGGGACAAAAGACGACCGCCTCGGCCACCGGGGGGGGGTCCGATCGGACCCCCCACCCGCGGAAGGCAAATCACGTACATGTACGTGATTTTGCCTGTCCGTGCCACCTTGCCGACGTACATCGGCGTGAGGCGGTCGTCAAGTGGTTAAGTGAGCAGCATCTTCCCAACCTGTGCCAACCTATTCATTCATATTGCAACATTTAGGATAGATCTCCTGACTTTTTTTATACACTACACCAGAGGTAGGCAACCTCGGCCTTACAGCTGTGGTGAAACTATAATTCCCATGAGACATTGCAAGACCCTGACAATCACGTGCATGACTCCTAGAGGCAGCGTCATGATGGGATTTGTAGTTTCATCATGGCTGGAGTGCCGATGTTGCCTACACCATCTAGTGGCCACTTAAAGAGGAACTGTAGTTTGCTCACATAATTTGTAATAAAAACATCTTTGCCATTCTGAAGCTTTCCTCCAACCACTTTGCATATTATTTTATATTCACTGTAATCTGTACTTGCCAAATATGCTTCAGAAATCTCCCTCCACTAAGTCTGTCTGCAGCCTTTTTAGATGTGGGCAGCTGAAGCTGCTGCCTGTTCACTTCCTGAATTACACAGACACACAGAGGCACAACTCCAGCTCTGCAGCCCTGCAGCTTTCATTAGCCCTTCCTATGACTGATCCCCCCACCCTTCCATGACAAACTCACAAGAGTGAGTGAGAGAGCTCTGCATGATGTCCTAAGCCTAGGCTTTTTACCAGACAAGAAACAGGAAGTGGGCTGTATAAGGTATTTACTGGCAGAAAAAAAAAGTACTATCCAAAGTTAAAACAACAAGGGCAGAAGATTTAATAGATGGAAATTTAAAAAAAAATGACTGAAGGTCCGCTTTAAGAAACTTTGATAAATCTGTGATACTGACACACACTTTAATAAAACAGCTACTTTATTTTCATAGTAGATAACTGCATGCCAGTTCTGTTAGGGAGTGTCCCAGTAGACGCCAAAACCAATGCTCTCACTGATATGAAAATAGGGACCAACCAACTCCTGCAATTGCAAAGTCTGACCCAACCTTTACTGTCTCCTGTGCTACTCTAATAACCCATTGCTATGATGGGCACCTTCACTAAGCATTACAGTCCATTCACATCTTTGCACTGTGATAATGCACGTCTTTCTGCAACACGCATTACATGTGTGGGTGTGATTTGGTGCAATTTATTCAGAATAAATGAAAATGCCATGTGCACATTTTTTGGTCTGGTGAGGTACGTAAGGAAACACTCAAAATGCTAACTGACATATTGTAGCTTTCATGCTAATTGTCTAATTCAGTGCAGTCAGGGACCCTGAGCAAGCATAAAGATAAGGAGATTCCACTTGGTTGTTGCTTATTTTTCCTGGGTCAAAAGTTTAGAAGCCAGAAGATAATGTTGATAGCCGAGCTAGTAATGATTGCCATTTTCCAACAATGGCTGCCTCCATATTTCTATTATAGTTCACTTGTTTTTTATTTGAGTTCACAAAAAGGTATCATACATTTTAAAGATGGTTGATGTCATGGTAGGTACAGAAAGAGAATACATACATCACAGATTACAGGGTACAAACTGAGTAAACATGCACTGTTAACAAGTGGTGTTAAGCGTGTGTCAAGAACATTTGAGATGTGTAATTTTGTTTTATTAAACAATGGAGATTTGGAGCCTTGACAGTGTTGAGGAACTTTGATTGCTATACAGAATTTCACTAGCGATATTTAGTTTAGAGGCTGGCAAGAGGTAAGTCACAACGCTATTCCCAAATGTAGTAGGGCATCCTTATTTCCCTTATCGTCTTTCAGGACAGCACATGAGAGAGAGGCTCCACCCACTAGGAAACAGGAAACACAAACTCCACCACATTTTAAAAGGAGGCTCCTCTCCACAGCTCATCAGTTTTTGTGTTTCCTCCGGCAAGGGAACACCTAGTAGGGGCCAGGGTCTCTTATGGTGCTATCCTGAGAGGCCAGGCTGCCTATCCCACCATACCTATCTTTTTCCTCCAGAGAGTCCGATCCTCCCACACCGCGCCACAGGGTTGCTGGTAAGTAGGCTCCTTTTTCCTCTTTCTTTGCTCATAATGAGCTGGACCGTTCCTGGAGCCGCTCCTTAGGCGGCGGCAGCCGTTCGCTGGCTTTCTTGAAACCATGTGTCGGCGTTACTGGCCGCCGCCATCTTGGAAGAGTACAGACTCGACCGGTCGGAAGTGAGGTATCCGACGAGGGGGAGGCACTAGGAACAGGCGCATCATTTCCGATCGGAAGTGGCGCAGAGGAAGAAGGGAGGAGCGGTCCTGGTGCCTATATTCCGGTTCCGGTCGGGCGCAACGGCGTTTTTTGACTCCGGAACCGACGTTCGTAAGAGCCACCGATCGGTGCAGCACCACTATGGATTCTGTGGCAGCTGCATGTGGGACAGGCACAGGCACCAGCAAGGCCCAGGTAAGAGGCTATGGTGAATATCCTGGTTACTTTGGTGCCCCTCTCACAAATGTTTTTTTCCCCCTTGGTGGCTGGGGCCTGTCTGGGCACATGGGGTTAACTGTTGTTCCTCCTGTGCACCTGTGGTGAGTCCGTTAGGAGGAAGCTTTGGCTTAATGAATGCTGGTGTTTTTTCTCTTTTGTCATTTTTTTTTGGCAGGCTAAGAGCTCTGAACCAGCCATTAAAAAGAGATGCCCCTCATGTAAAGCAAAGTTACTGGAGGGTTGGAAGAAGACTTTATTCCAAATTTGCATTAACTCCTTAGTCAAGAAAGAGGCTTCTTCTGCGTGCAGCGACATAATCGCATCAGTTAAGAAAGAGCTAAATGCTACTATACAGGCTTTTCGCTCTTCTCTTGTAACACCAGCATTAAGTCAGGCAACTACCTCAGACCCCTCTCAGGACTCACACTTAACCCCAACGGTAGAGGCTGAGGCTGGCCCGACTACCCAAAAGGGGCATTCCCCCTCATACTCTGGAGAAGAGGAGGAGGAGGAAGAGGCAGATGCACCTTCTAGATACAAACTGTCCTTGGAACAAGTAGACAGTCTGTTGAAAGCAATTTATGCAACATTGGGAATGGAGGAAGAAAAAAGAGAATTATCGCTGCACGATAGAATGTATGAAGGCCTTGGTTAAGCAACAGGTCGCACTTTCCCTGTACATTCGGTAATCTCGGAGACCATTAAGAAAGAATGGGCTGACCCAGAGAGAAAACCCTTTTTCCCAAGAGCTCACAAGAGGCGTTTTCCATTTAATGATAATCCTGAGTCACTTTGGAATAAAGTCCCAAAGTTGGATGCAGCTTTTTCCCAAGTATCTAGATCAACAGATCTGGCATTCGAGGACATGGGTACTTTGAAGGATCCTATGGATAAGAAGGCGGACCAACAGTTTAAAAAAGCCTGGCAGTCCATTGTAGGGAATCTCAAGCCTGCTATGGCTATGACCTGTGTCTCCAGAAATATGGAGTTCTGGCTGAATCAGCTAAAAGCACATATTATAGCTGATTCACCCAAACAGGAGATTCTAGATTCCTTCCCAACCCTTATAGCAGCTGTAGCATATATTTCTGACGCCTCTGCAGATTCTATAAGAATGTCAGCTAGGTCAGGGGCCCTGACCATTGCAGCCAGGAGAGCGTTATGGTTAAAGACATGGCCTGGGGACGCAGCTTCCAAAAATAAGTTATGCGGAGTGCCATTTTTGGGAGATCAGCTTTTTGGTCCCGATCTAGAATCTATTTTGGATAGAACAGCTGATAAGAAGAAATCCTTTCCTGTTAAAAAGAAAAAGCAGCCAGTTAGGCGGTTTTTTCTACCTCAAAAAAATCAGGAAAAGAGTAACAGGCCCCAAGAAAAAAGAAGGAATTGGGCGGCGCAGAGAGGAAAAGGCAAAGGGAATGTCCTTTTCAATCCTCCTACGCAGGCCAATAAAACACAATGACTTGGTGGTGCCTGTGGGAGGAAGGCTTCAAAAATTCCTTCCTCTCTGGGCAAACATAACAAAAAACCCTTTTGTTTTGGATTTAATAGCCCAGGGTTACAGGATAGAGCTGTTGAACCTTCCTCCAGAGAGGTACTGCGTAACAAATCTGCCAAAAGACACAACAAAAGCCCTAGCCATGAAGAACCTGTTAGGGGATCTGATAAAACAGGGTGTTGTGGTTCAGGTGCCTCCGGAGGAAGATTGCCAAGGGTTCTTCTCCCATATTTTTCTGATAAAGAAACCATCAGGAAGTTTTCGGCTCATCCTCAATTTAAAACCGTTAAACAGGTCAGTCCAATACAGGCGATTCCGCATGGACTCCATCTTTTCGGTAAGAAATCTCTTAGTCAGAGGATGCTTTATGGCATCAATCGACTTAAGGGATGCGTACCTGCATGTACCTATAGCTGTTCAGTCCCAGAGATATCTGAGGCTGGCAGTAAATATGGGGAGGGAGGTTCTGCACCTTCAATTCAGGGCCCTCCCGTTTGGTCTATCTTCCGCCCCTCGAATATTTACCAAAATTATGGCGGAAGCCCTAGCTCCCCTCCGGCTACAAGGGATTGCGGTTATCCCTTACCTGGACGACCTCCTTTTCTTTGCCCCTTCCAGGGAAAGGTTACAGGAGGATCTGATCAAGGCTCGCAGTCATCTGGAGGCCTTAGGTTGGATTATAAACATCCAAAAATCAAATTTCAATCCAGCACAAAGAGTCCAATTTCTGGGGTATCTGATAGACTCAGTGGATCAAAAGATCTTTCTTCCAGAAGAGAAGAAAGTGAAGGTATTGCAGGCAGTATCCAGCCTTCAGACGAACCTGGAGGTATCAGTCAGAAGGATTATGTCAGTACTGGGAACCTTGACCTCAACCATGCCGGCCATTCAATGGGCCAGACTCCATTTCAGACCCCTTCAGAGTTTTCTCTTAAAGATCTGGGATCACAGTCCAGAAGCTTTAGACTCAAAGGTAAGGCTTCCCACCAGGGTAAAAAGGACCCTTTGGTGGTGGAGAAATCAGGCAGTGCTGTCAAGGGGTTTACTCTGGTCCTTCCCAACAGAGAGAAGGATAACGACAGACGCCAGCAGTTGGGGATGGGGAGCACACTGGGGTCAAGACATAGCTCAGGGAGTTTGGTCCCCAGTGGAAGCAGGAAGGTCATCAAATTGGAGGGAGTTAAAGGCAGTCGCTTTAGCCTTGGTTGCCTTCTCTCCAAACCTTCGGGGGTCCCATGTGCAGATATTGTCAGACAACGCCACCACGGTGGCATACCTGAACAAACAAGGGGGCACAAGGAGCGGGACTCTTCTATTGCTATCTTCAGAGATCCTAGGATGGGCAGAGAGTCATCTACTTTCCCTGTCAGCAGTACATCTCAAGGGCACGCTAAATGGAGTAGCAGATTTCTTGAGCAGACAAAGGATTCAGGAGGCAGAGTGGAGTTTGAATCCAGAAATATTCACTCTAATAACCCAGAAGTGGGGATGCCCGCAGGTGGATCTATTTGCATCAAGAGAAAATGCTCAGCTCCCTCAGTTCTTCTCCCTGCAGCGAGACAACGGACCGATGGGGATAGATGCCCTGGCACATCCTTGGAATTTCCAGCTGGGTTATGCCTTCCCCCCCTTTTCAGCTAATTCCTTTAGTATTGAGGAAGATACAGAAGGAGAAGGTGTCGGTAATCTTGATCACCCCGTACTGGCCAAAAAGGGCCTGGTTTTCCTCCATTCTTCTAATGTCAGTCAAACCATTCTGGCAGCTTCCCCTCAGACAGGACTTACTACTTCAAGGTCCAGTGTATCATCCGGATATAGCAAGACTAAGTCTCACTGCTTGGTATCTGAGGAACAGCTGTTAAAAAACAAGGGTTTGTCAGAGCCTCTAGTATCTACTTTACTGGCTAGTAGAAAGAAGGTGACTAGAGATATCTACGCTAAGGTTTGGAAGGTCTACAACTCCTGGTGTCGCTTGGCAAACCGAAATTTAGAAGACATTGTGTCGGTTCTGGAATTTCTGCAGAAGGGGGTGGACAAAGGGCTGGCAATTAGCACTCTTAAAGTACAAGTGGCTGCCCTAGGAGTATACCTGGATCAACCTATTTCCTCAGTTCTGTTGGTCACGAGATTCTTTAGGTCACTTACTAGATCCAGACCAGTTCCCAATAGACACTTTCCAAAATGGGACTTGACAGTGGTCTTACAAGTACTCACAAAAGATCCTTTTGAACCATTACAGTCAATCTTGTTAAAGAATTTAACTCTAAAGACGATATTCTTAGTTGCAGTTACGACTGCGAGAAGAATTGGAGAACTTCATGCTCTTTCAGTTAAAGAGCCCTTTATGTCAATTTACCCAGACAGGATTGTGCTTAGAACAGATCCTGCGTTTTTTACCAAAAGTGGCATCAGTCCATAATAGGTCGCAGGAAATCATCCTGCCAACTTTTTGTTCAGATCCTTCAGGAAGTAAGGAAGAATTATTTCATAAGTTAGATGTAAGAAGAGCTTTATTACATTACTTAGAGAAAACAAGGGACTTCAGGTCTTCGGACTCTTTATTTGTTCTGTTTTCCGGCAACAGAAAAGGAAGGAAAGCTTCAAAGGGATCAATTGCCAGATGGTTAAGAATGGCTATTTCAGAAGCTTATGTCCAGTCGGGGTTGTCTCCTCCTCAGGGAGTACGAGCACATTCTACCAGAGCTCTAGCCACTACATGGGCAGAAAAAGCTGGTGCCACCCCAGACCAAATTTGTAAGGCGGCTACGTGGTCAAGTTATCTTACGTTTGTCCGTCACTACAGATTAGATCTTCTGTCAGCCGGTGATCGGGCATTTGGCAGAAAGGTCCTGCAGGCTGTTGTCCCTCCCTAGTTGGTAAGTCTCGATTATCCTCTCATGTGCTGTCCTGAAAGACGATAAGGGAAAATTCAAGTTAGACTTACCGGTAACTTGTTTTCCAAGAGTCTTTCAGGACAGCAAACTACCCGCCCTTCATGTTTATATATACATATTTATACGTATATGGAAGTGTGTGTGTGTGTGTGTGTGTGTGTGTGTATATATATATATGCTGTGAATTAACCGTATTATGCTTATGTGTTCCAGCTTGGGCCGGAGGTACTCTACTACAACTCTCTGTGGAGAGGAGCCTCCTTTTAAAATGTGGTGGAGTTTGTGTTTCCTGTTTCCTAGTGGGTGGAGCCTCTCTCTCATGTGCTGTCCTGAAAGACTCTTGGGAAACAAGTTACCGGTAAGTCTAACTTGAATTTTCTTTTATAAGGCAAATTAGAGTGGAAAATGTAGCATTTTTGTTTTGAAATGTTTTAAAATATGGCCAGTTTTAAAAGGACTCCGGGTTCAATTTCCCCGTCTAAGTGTACAGATGAAAATTTAACGTGGAGTCCTTTTATATTGCAGTTTCGTAAATCCTTATTGCAATGAATTGTATACAATCCTGTCATATTTAGGATTTTTTTTTTTTTCTTTTAATCTGTGTGTAGTAAATATCATTTATGGAGTGATGTTCTCTCTTAGGGTACTAGCAGGCCTTCTCACTATCACGTCTTGTGGGATGACAACTGTTTCACTGCTGATGAACTCCAGCTGCTGACCTACCAGCTGTGCCACACATACGTGCGATGCACTCGATCGGTCTCCATCCCTGCTCCTGCGTATTATGCCCATCTTGTGGCATTCAGAGCTAGGTACCATCTTGTGGACAAAGAGCATGATAGGTGCGTTGCCTGTTTTATTCTTATTTGTTGTTCTTTTTTATACTTTACTTCCCATCTATTTACTTTTGAGAATAAATGGAAATTAAAGGCATACTTCCCTATTTCTGACAAACTAGAAAGATGGGCACTGTAATCTTTTCATAGAATATTATTTCATCTTTCCATTTTGCTTATACTTACTATGATGCACTGTGCTCCATTAGAAGTGTTCTTCACAAGGATGCATGACTGATGCACACTTAGGCCTGTATGTGCCTCAGCCTGTATAATAGCAGTGTATACAGCAGCATTTTACAAAGCATTTGTAGCTTTCAAACCGCTTCAAGCAGCTTTGTTTAAGGCGCAGGGGTCTCAAACTCGCGGCCCTCCAGCTGTTGCGAAACTACAAGTCCCATAAGGCATTGCAAGGCTGACAGTTACAAGCATGACTCCCACAGGCAGAGGCATGATGGGACTTGTAGTTTCACAACAGCTGGAGGGCCACCAGTTTGAGATCTCTACTTTAAAGCATCCTTTAACTTCAGCTTAAGGAGTTTAAACACATTTATTGATTTTTGAAGACTTCAACAAAGCTACATGAAGCTGACTGAAAGCTTTGCAAATGGGATGGTTGCCCTGCTCTGTTACAAGCTGAAGCCCATATGTACAGTACAAGGCCTTATTGCTATTATCAGAAGAGCAAATGTATTAGATTTTCCTAGAAGAGTAGTTCTTTTGTAAAGTATAAAGTTTAAGTAAAGTTTAACTAGCACTCCAAGGGTTTGTTTTTTTTTTTTTTTATCTGGTGGTAAAATTCCACGATTGAGCCACGTTTTTACCAGCCCTCAACCCCTCCCCCCATTTGCTGCAGAGTCAGCTGGCCACGGGCACATGCTGCAGCCACAAAGTACTTATACTCCCTGTCGCACTTGGCCTCGCAACCTATTCAAATGAATAGGGCGGTGCTGGAACCATTCACAACATACTCGGATGCGGTGCAGTTATCTGGTTTTTAGAGGGTTAAAACGAGGTGAGGAGGCGAGACAACCTTCCCACCTGTCAGTTGCTCTCGGAAGAGCGACCTGAATGCTCAGTTTTTAGAAAGCAAAACGGGTTTAAACCGTCCCTAAGCGGCTTGTGAGGAGGCAGCATATTGCCTCCTCACCACCTACTTTAACACCCTGATCCCTGCACTAATGCAACACAACTGCAGCAGCACATGCTGATTACTTGCAACAGCAGCAGAAACGCATGCATACTTGCAGGGCTAGACTGGGAATAAAAACCAGCCCTGGAAAAAATGTCATACCAGCCCATAGCATTATTATAGCAGCCCAACATCATAACGTCATTACTTCCTTGTTCATGAAAGGGAAAACCATGCATTTTAAAGCACATTCGAAGAATATATATATATATATATATATATATATATATATATATATTTATATTATACACATATACATAGAAGGCAGATATTAAAGCACATAGGGCTTTATAAACAGTGGGGACGGAAAGTATTCAGACCCCTTAAATTTTTCACTCTTTGTTATATTGCAGCCATTTGCTAAAATCATTTAAGTTCATATTTTTCCTCATTAATATACACACAGCACCCCATATTAACAGAAAAACACAGAATTGTTGACATTTTTTCAGATTTATTAAAATGAAAAACTGAAATATCACATGGTCCTAAGTATTCAGACCCTTTGCTGTGACACTCATATATTTAACTCAGGTGCTGTCGATTTTTTCTGATCATTCTTGAGATGGTTCTATATCTTCATTTGAGTCCAGCTGTGTTTTTTTATACTGATTGGACTTGATTAGGAAAACCACACACTTGTCTATATAAGACCTTACAGCTCACAGTGCAAGTCAGCAAATGAGAATCATGAGGTCAAAGGAACTTCCGGAAGAGCTCAGAGACAGAATTGTGGCAAGGCACAGATCTGGCCAAGGTTACAAAAAAATTTCTGCTGCACTTAAGGTTCCTAAGAGCACAGTGGCCTCCATAATCCTTAAATGGAAGACGTTTGGGACGACAGAACCCTTCCTAGAGCTGGCCGTCCGGCCAAACTGAGCTATCGGGGGAGAAGAGCCTTGGTGAGAGAGGTAAAGAAGAACCCAAAGATCACTGTGGCTGAGCTCCAGAGATGCAGTCGGGGCTTTATGGCAGAGTGGCCCGATGGAAGCCTCTCCTCAGTGCAAGACACATGATTGCCTGCATGGAGTTTGCTAAAAAAAACACCTGAAGGACAAGATGGTGAGAAATAAGATTATTTGGTCTGATGAGACCAAGATAGAACTTTTTGGCCTTAAGGCTGGATTCACACCTATGCATTTTTAGTGCTTTTTGCATTTTGCAGATTTGCACTACAGAACGTGTTCCATAGGAAACCATGGTAAATGGACTGTAGTGCAAATCTGAAAAATGCAAAAAGCACTAAAAATGCATAGGTGTGAATCCAGCCTAATTCTAAGTGGTATGTGTGGAGAAAACCAGTCACTGCTCATCACCTGTCCAATACAGTCCCAACAGTGAAGCATGGTGGTGGCAGCATCATGCTGTGGGGGTGTTTTTTAGCTGCAGGGACAGGACGACTGGTTGCAATCGAGGGAAAGATGAATGCGGCCAAGTACAGGGATATCCTGGATGAAAACCTTCTCCAGAGTGCTCAGGACCTCAGACTGGGCCGAAGGTTTATCTTCCAACAAGACAATGACCCTAAGCGCACAGCTAAAATGACGAAGGAGTGGCTTCACAACAACTCCATGACTGTTCTTGAATGGCCCAGCCAGAGCCCTGACTTAAACCCAATTAAGCATCTCTAGAGAGACCTAAAAATGGCTGTCAACCAACGTTTACCATCCAACCTGACAGAACTGGAGAGGATCTGCAAGAAGGAATGGCAGAGGATCCCCAAATCCAGGTGTGAAAAACTTGTTGCATCTTTCCCAAAAAGACTCATGGCTGTATTAGGTCAAAAGGGTGCTTCTACTAAATACTGAGCAAAGGGTCTGAATACTTGGGACCATGTGATATTTCAGTTTTTCTTTTTTAATCTGCAAAAATGTCAACAATTCTGTGTTTTTCTGTCAATATGGGGTGCTGTGTGTACATTAATGAGGAAGAAAATGAACTTAAATGATTTTAGCAAATGGCTATATATAACAGAGTGAAAAATTTAAAGGGGTCTGAATACTTTCCGTCCCCACTGTGTGTGTGCGTGTGTGTGTATATGTATGTGTGCGTGTGTGTGTATATGTATGTGTGTGTGTGTGTATATGTATATGTGTGTGTGTGATATATATAAAATTCCAGTTAAAAGTGGTAAAATTGATCCATCATCAAGGGGCAGCTCAGGAACGTGGGGGGGGGGGGACTATGGCAGGGCTGTCACTGACCTCCTCTCAGGTGCAGACGGCTCCAGGTTGGTGGCTCTGGTTTTATTCTATAGTCTCCTCTCCACAGTCCACACACACTGACTTCTCCCATGACCCCCATCCTGGTGGCGCTCCCGCTCTTAACTCCACTCCAGACTCCCCCTCAGAGACTGCAGACATGATATAAGACAAGAGATGGTCAGAGGTTGAGGACATGATACAAGTGATGTTTAGAGACTGAGAACAGAATACAAGAGAAGGCTAGAGACTGAGGACAGGATACAAGAGATGACTAGAGACTGAGAACATAATACAAGAGATGGTCAGAGGCTGCGGACATGATACAAGAGATGGTCAGAGGCTGCGGACATGATACAAGAGATGGTCAGAGGCTGCAGGCATGATACAGTAGATGTCAGAGGCAGCAGACGTGATACAGGAGGTGTCAGAGGCTGCGGGCATGGTACAGGAGATGGTTAGAGACTGAGGACATGATACAAGAGATCAATGCAACCTCATCAGTGCCCATCAAATGCAGCCTCACTGTGCCCATCAGTGCAGCCTCACTGTGCCCATCAGTGCAGCCTCACTGTGCCCATGAATGCAGCCTCACTGTGCCCACCAATCCAGCCTCACTGTGCCCATCAATGTAGCTTCATGGTGCCCATCAATGCAGCCTCGCTGTGCGCACCAGTGCAGCCTCGCTGTGCGCACCAGTGCAGCCTCGCTGTGCCTACCAATGCAGCTTCACTTCATTGCAGCCTCATTGTGCCCATCAATGCAGTCTCACTGTGCCACCAATGCAGCCTCGCTGTGCCCCCACCAATTGCAGCCCCTGTGTGCCCACCAATTGCAGCCTCACCATTTTCTAGATAACACACAGCGCTCCCCTCCCTCCGATGCTTGTATGTCACGGACCTGGGTCTGTGTGTAAGGTCCTGCCCCCCTAGCTAGACCAGCTCGTGTGATAGGCAGGACACTGATTCAATCAGTGTTCCATCTAGAAGACTATCACACAAGCCGGTCTAGGGGGGCGGGACTTTGCACACACAGACCCAGCTCCCTGACATATGAGCGCCGGAGGACAGAGGGAGGAGAGCGCAGCAGTCACCGCTCAAAGCGGCCTACTGGGAAATTTCCCGGTAGGCCAGTCCGGCCCTGCATATTTGCAGAGTGGCCCACATTATTTTTCAAAAACTGCACCAACACACCAAAATGTGTATAATAATAGTTGGATTGTTTTGCTTATGTAAGGAACTACTAAGTGCTGCCACTTCCTCCTAGGAATGCTTGCGTGATTGAGTTTTCTCTTTCTGGTTGATACTGTGCTGCAAGATGGTTTTAAGGACAGCCTAGCATTTTTACTGATTACGATATTTGACCATGTTGAGTGGCTGTGTTAAATCATGGGCAGTCATTGGGTTAATATGATACATTTTGTAACCTCTAAACCAGGGATATGCAATTAGCGCACCTCCAGCTGTTGCAGAACTACAAGTCCCATGAGGCATAGCAAGACTCTGACAGCCACAAGCATGACACCCAGAGGCATAATGGGACTTTTAGTTTTGCAACAGCTGGAGGTCCACTAATTGCATATCCCTGCTCTAAACCATCCTTTACCTTCTATGAATATTTTATTTTTTTGTTACAGTAATTTATATAGCGTTGTCAATGTATGCAGTGCTTTACATATATACAATATATTGTACATTCACATCAGTCCCTGCCTTTAAGGAGCTTACAATCTAAGGTCCCTAACTTACATTTATACACACCTGGGCCAATTTAAACAGGATCCAATGTTTTTTTGTTTTTATTATGATCTGCAGTGCAGTAGCTCTCTGAACATATTCTTATATTTTTCAGTGCTGAAGGAAGCCACGTATCTGGTCAAAGCAATGGTCGGGACCCACAAGCCCTTGCTAAGGCGGTGCAAATTCACCAGGATACCTTACGTACCATGTACTTCGCATGAGAACGACTGTAGTCCCCAAACATGCACAGGTTTGACTTACTGCAAGGAACCTGAAGGATCTCATGTGGGTTTTCAGGGCCCAGCAGGGTGGTTCCCTTTCACAGACATCTCCTGACCTCCCGTTTCTCCCCAGCATTCTCTTCTGGCTTGCACTGAAGCCCAGGCGCAATGATTGAGGGGCGGGCTAGTCCTGGGAATAGAAGATCATTGAGGAACACAGCACTATTATGCAATATGAAACCAGCCAACTGCTAGATTGTTGTAATGGAGCCTCCACTTGGATGCACTGCTTATGTTTTGTGTTACTTTTACTTTCCAATATTTAATCCTTTTATGCCTTTACCTCAAATTGCTCTGCAGCATTGGCTGTCTTTGCAAAAAAAAAAACAAGGAAAAAAAAAAAATCATAAAAAGACAAAAGCAAATTATAGGGATGTGTGAGAGTATGTCTGAATATCTGTACACGCAGGGGATTTGTATGGGCAACAAAGGAATAATACTGTGTATTTGAGATACAGCAGTATGGCCTAACCTGCTGTATTTCTTTTGATTGCTTTTAATATAGTACTTATCTTGTAGCAGAAAGTGATTTATGAAAAGACTAATATCTGTTCTAAGTAACCTCTGTGCCCCTTTTGGTGGTATTGGGGTGATTTTTAACACTCCAGCTATACAGGGGTAACAGCCTCTCGTGTGTTCAGGTATTTAGTATCTGTATACACAAATGTATGTGTACCTATACACTATGTGTCTGTAAGTGCAAGTGGACATTAGAGCTGAAATATAAGGATGTTGTGCAAAAAATATGGGGTTTAGATTTGTAGCACAGCTCTATTTTTTTCCTTTTCCTTTTTCAAATTAGGTTTTTATTATTTTTAATATGTGCACATCTCTCAGTACTCCCTGCTCATTTTCCCCTCTCCACCAATTAACACGATCCAAGTTTGGTACTGAGAATTTTGTGTGCCTAGTAAGGCCTTGCCGCTGCCAGAGTAATCTGAACTTGTGAGGATGGTTGTAATCTGTAACATCTGAGGCTACCTCTGCCTTACTCCTAGAATCATTGCAAGCTCTGGGCATGCGCAATGAAGTTGCTGTGATGTGCTCTGCCCAGGCCCCACTTCTGGGAGTTGGGAAGTAACCACTTCCATTGCTGGATGTGAGTTTTGACAGTACCAGATAACTGTCTTGACCATTCCATTTTATGTAAGTTACTGGGCATTTATTACCTGTATGGTGGCAGGTCTCTAACTGGCTTTAGGATAGCCAAAGCTAGCACATGTTTCTCTATAGTGTTTAGTCTAGAGACTAATAAAACTACTCCAAATGCCTCTATTTAATAACATTTTGCAAAGAGCACTGATGTTTAATTTACCCCTAGCAACCATACTTTGGCTGTTTAGTGTAGTGAAAGCAAGGTAAATTGTGCTAACTGGTTGCTTTGGCCTTCTGTAGTGTTTTTTTTTTTCTCTTAAAACAGTACACCTAAAGCAATTTGAAATTTGGGCAGATGCTGGCAAGGTTAATTACCCACTAGCTTTGTTTACCTATTGTGAACTCTGGTTGTGAGATGGTCCATTATTCCCTGGTGCAACCACATGTCTTGTCCATTGCAAGGGTGTTTCACTCATCCTGTTAGGGTTTTATTTGATATGCTGTATTACGAGGAAGCAGGAGGGGTAGTGAAATTCCATAGATGAGAGAGCCAGGTATTTTGGATTAGAAGTCTCACTATTGGGGTATTAAGTGATAACCAGGCAGTGAGTGATTCAGCTCACCAGTGTCCACATCTTGTTTTGGGTAGACTAATTCTCTAAATTTAAGTGCACTTTTGCACTACCTAGCATCTCTTATCCACCCACATTCATCCTTTCCTATCTAGTCATCAAAATCATACCTCAGATGTTGACAAACTGTTCAGCCCACTCAAAGGGACACATTCTACATATAGCCTGTTGTCTTTGGTTCTGCAAGTGTTCAAATTGCAGAGTGTACTACAACAGTAGTTTTTTTTTACATTTTTTAATGGCTAGCTAGATTATGGAGGGGTAGGGATGTTGGGTAGTGCAAAAAAAGGCACACTTGCAATTTAAATGGAGGCTTTACTCTTTTTATATGCATTGTTTTGCTTTCCTTCATGGTCGCAAGAAACAGCTCAAATATCCCTGGCCACTCCTGCATCCCAATCTTTGTTACTGATTATAGTACCAAAACAGTCTGATCAAATCTTTGAATCACATTAGTTTGTATGCTGCAAGTTTCCCCACCTTTGCACTCCGGGGAGAGCTAGATGATTTTGCACCCTACTGAATCAAGTAGGAATCTGCTACAGTAAGGTGGGGAAATTAACATTTTTGATCTATGTAATATACTCATTTTCATGAAAGTTTTGCTTTTCTAGTACTTTATTTTTTTTTATATTTATTAGTCATGACACTAATTTAATTGTTTCAGAACATATTCTGTGCAACTTTTTTTTAATCTTAAAAAAAATACTGTGTGTGTCTGTGTAACTGACAGATCTATGTTTTATTTTGCTCTCTTTTTAGTGCAATAAGCATAAATGAATTTAAACCCGTTAATGCCAAAGATGCCTGCAGAGCATTGCTGGCCCCTCTGGCTAGTTTGGGTTTAACCATATGTAAAAGCCTTAATTATGAAAGAAAGGTGTCAAAATAAGGAACTTTAGAACACTGAAACTTTCTTTAAAGGTGTCGTGTCTACCCAGAAATATTGTGGGAGGATTGTGTTCCCATAAGTGAAATTGTGCAATGATTGGTACTTAATGCTTTATACACCTAACGCAAAGTTTTTATATTTTATTTGGACCAATAGGCTTTCCTTACTGCATTGTGTGCTAAAGTGTTCTAATTTGTGAAGGGCATTGTTTGTTACATCTGGAATGGAACCTGTAGGTTTATTTAATCACATGGTGCAAACAAGATAAATTGAGATTCACATCATTCATTCGGTATGATTTGTTGTGCCCATTAGCCTACAGCTTTTGCAGCGCCTAAAGACTGTAAGGCTTACTACCTTAATTATTGTCCAACAGGGAATATTTTCATGAAACTTTTTTGCAAATTGATCAACGGCCTCATATTTACTAATCTTATATTGTTTAAATTTCCACTGTTGGAATAGGATAACTAGACCCTGACATGGCCACATTTGCCTCTCCTTACTCACCTCAATCAAATCTAAACTTGTTTTTCTGTGCTCTGTTTCAATTATTTCATTTTCACCATGTCGCTTATTTAAACCTTCTGGTGATAATTCAATTATTTGTTTTTTTCTGATCTGACCTGACTAGTACTGCAAAACTGTTCCTTCTATTGAAGTCATAATATTTAAGAATACCCTAGGTTGTAAAAAAAAAGTGGCTTTGTATGTTCATCCAACTCTGCTGTGTATTATTCCGAAATGCAAAAAGTAATTGAGATTTTGTAGGTTTTGTTAAATGGGCATGGTGTAGTTGGCTTGCATATCTGCTTTTAATGACATGTCTGCATTGGATATACAAGTTGGTGTTATAGGCTACATTTGCAGGTGCAGTAGGTTCCTAAAGAGGTAATGTTTTCAGACAATATTTTGTTCAAACTTATTTTTCCTTTTGATTAAATTAATGGATTTAAAGTAAAAAAAAATAAAAAAAAAAAAAAAAAAAAAAAACAAGCAATAGATATTTTCTTATTTATAAATTTTCTGTGCTATATTACGACCAAATAAAAAATATTTTTTTTGGTAATTTATTAAATGGTAACATTTAGTATGTCCATAGTTGAAGTATTTTTTTTTTTGTGTGTCCAACGCGACCGTTCCATAAAGAATTTATATGGCCCGTTTGTGTTTGACCTTTTTTCTCTCGTATGCCCTCTCCTTAAATAAGAGCAGCACATGGACTTTTGAAAATTAATTGTTTGCTACCTTTTGGAATTGTGGGTGGGCATAAGTAATGTTTCCTGCCTCAAAGGAGAAACCCAGTCTCGAGTTTTGAGCTGACTTTTGTATGTAAACACAAGTGATATCTATGAAATCCTTTAAACACCTGTACTGGAATCCTAAAGCTCTTTTTGCTTGTGCCTGATAGAACTTAAGAATGATGGATACACAGAAATGCATGCCACATGGAGATAATGGAAATTGGTTATAATTCCCACACTTGCCATCTCTCCCACTCAAACTTGTTTTCTGATGTTTTTCTTTAATCTAAGGCCCCTTTCACATGATTGGACTGATCGAGTCCCCCTGTCTGTTTTTCAGGCGGACCCAATCGGGCCACCCATTGTCCTCTATGTGAAGGCGTATGTCAGCAGACATCCGATCTGACAAAATCTGCTGAAAACCGATGCATGGCGATACTTTCGCCATCCGTCCAGTAGGTCGGATAGGATGTAAATGGACAGGCTGTCCGTTTTCTTCCGATCTTCCCATAGAGGAGAGCAGGACTCTGACAGGGTCCATCTCTGAACAGTGAGCAGAGACGGATGTCTCATCGGAGTGGAGCGATCCCCGCTGAGCAACCAGAGTCTGTCAAAACGGATCCGCCCTGTGTGAAAGGGGCCTGAGGGTAAACCTATTGAAACATATACCAGTTATAAATATCTGTAGGGAGTTTCAGTGGTTGGTCATCATGTTGTGGCTAAGCTTTACATTTTGGAAATGAGCCTTTGCCATCCGAACCTCCTATAGATATACAGTATGTTGCTGATGTATGGTTCTGTCTACTGGCAGCCACTCATTACTACAGTTTGCAGATTTTGGTAGTTTTACCCTTCCAACAGGAAAACACATTTCTTTAAAGTAATTTTTTTTTTTTTTTTTTGGAATATGATTTCAATAAGGGGTATTTAATTCATATTCTAAAGTTATTGAATATGCAGATTTTGTTTTATGTGTAATTATTGAAACGTAGGTTTCAAT
Organism: Aquarana catesbeiana; assembly: GCF_042186555.1. Taxonomy (NCBI): domain Eukaryota; kingdom Metazoa; phylum Chordata; class Amphibia; order Anura; family Ranidae; genus Aquarana; species Aquarana catesbeiana. Next base: position 453,833,735 of record NC_133325.1, read on the forward strand.
ATATTTCCCATTTGTTCATTTTATTAGTATATATTCCAATATATAAATGTAGTAACAGTTATGAAGCTGGAAAAAAAAAATCAGCAATGTGGATTGTACTGTTTTTCTATCATGAACAAACAAGTATGTCAGTCAGTGACATCTGTGGGTCAAATGGTGGCATTGCAGATGTATTGGTGTTTCATCTATGCCATATTATGAAATCTCATGTTTTTCTTTTAGTCAACTGGACATGCTTTACATGTCCTTGTTTGAGCATTCATTTTGTTTTATTTGTGTATCGACATTTTGCACCAGTTTCTTTATCTTTGGAAAAAAACATTCAATGCGGTTACCGCAATAAACACAATGTAAAACAAGTAACCTCAAAGCCTTAAGTTTGTTTTTATAAAATAAACTATGGACTCTTTTTGAAGGGTCTGTTCTACAAACCGTGTCTGATGTATCTGGGGTGGACACACGTTGCTTCCTTAATTATTGCCTTCATTCAGTTACCTTCAGATTCATATTTAAGTTTCTTTGAATCATGTGATTTTCCACAGACCTTTCCGGAGGATGCAAGCCAATCATCGTCAAGAGATATGTAAGCTGCTGTTGCTGATCTGCTTCTAAAATTAGTTAGTGTGGCTGTCCTGATGATCCTGTGGTTTTAATATTTTGAGATGTGGACCCAAAATAAATATACAGATCAGAATCAAAAAGTTAAATTATCACGTGCTTGTACCAGGTAATTGACTCAAAATACATTCAGTTGGCATGAGAGCGAGGAAGCCACCATTTTCAGAAGGAGTTCAGCAGTGGAAGCCTATATATTTTGTATGTGAAATTTCCTTTTACAGAGCAGTTTCTCACAAATTTGATGAATCTGTTTCTGACAGTGTTACACAGTCTAGTGGATCTAATGGCCCAGTAGTACAAGTTCTTTGTCAAGGTTAAAACATGGATTCTGAACAGAAGTTTAAACCAGGTGGAGAATCAATCCTGGTTTAACCTCACATAAGTCAGAGAAATCAACACAAGTTGGGGTTGTTGTGTTAGGGCGATATACATGTGTTCTGTCATTGCATGTTTCTCATATTTATTGGAACCCTACATTGCATTCCCCAAAGCTTTACTCATTGCCCTTTAGCCTGATCTTGCTCCGCTTTATGGCAAGGAAGGTAGTCATGCATCTCCTGCAGCCATCTCACTTTGATTAATTTGCAGAATCCAGCAGGATAATCATGAGCACATAGCTTTGTCGTAAGGCCGAGCAGTTTGTTATAGGGGGCTGAACATGGTATTGGAGGGAGAAAAAAGTTAGCCATTCATGCTGGGTCCCATTTTAGGATTCATTGTTTTTAAATGGACTGCACCTTATAAGACCTCTAAGGCTCATCTTTCATATTTTGGGGTCTCATATTTAGCCAGGGGTTCACTCAGTTAAACTATGGCATAATAGTGCAATCAAATTTGACAGCTGTGCTGAGGAAATTCATCTACATGTAATTCAGTACTGAAAAATATGTTTTTCTCAAAGCAGAACTACAAACAAAATTTTGGTTAGGAAGATTCACCCTCTCTAATTGTCCTGATCACCAGTGTCTAAAGGCATTAACGGGAGAAATCCCAAATTTTGAGTTGCCTCCGTAATGGGAATTTTCCTCACACCTGCCTGTTGAATCTGCAAGACAGGAAAATCTATGTAATAAAACAGACTGCCAAAAAAACCTAACAGCAATTTTAAACCCTCCCCCACTCTATTCAAAATTTAAAAAAACGTTATGGCTTTACATATAATTTAAGGCCTTGTTCACACACCGCTGTACTTAAGTGTTTGCCCATTTGAGGCCCATGCTTGCCTGCACAGGTACTCTGTGCATTCTCATGCAGGCAGTCACATTTATGTCAATTGGGTAGTACGGATATAGCCACTGTTCCCAATTTGACGTCTGTGCAAATGTGGGCTCACGTATGATAACTGTCAGTATTCGGGGTCCTGCACCCAACAGCTGTGTCCAGGCAGCCACTGCATCCAAATTGACATGAATGGGACTGCCTACACAGAGATTCATGTATCACCTGTGCATCCCCATGCGTGTAAACAAAGCCCTTAAATGGGCGTACGCTTAAGTACGCCCATTTGAACAAAGCCTACGTTTCCATGAGAAAAGTTGCGCAAGTCTGTTTCCCTGCACCACACTACATTTTTTTATTATCAGGTGTGGGTGGTTCTTGTGACTTAGATTGTCGGTTTTTGAAAAACTGCTAATATCACAAAAAGTGAGCATATTCAATGCAGGTACATTGGATATGGGCACTGTAACACAATTCCCAACCAATTATAGCTGGCCCAAAAATCACGCCTGAGAAATAAGCACATACAGAGTAAACTCTATTGCTTAATAATCAATAAAAAGTATGTTTAGTTTACTGCATGAAGTTTGGCCCCATTAGAGGTAAGCTTTTAACAAGAAACAAGGTATGTAGATGTTGTACCAAATTTCTTTTTATATACAATAGTATGGTGCTGTTTTAAACATTGTAACTAACTGTAGAAGAAAAAAAAACCTGCCATTTGTTTTGTTTTTTTAGTTTTTAGGCATAGTGTGCTACAGTTGAGTTGACAATTGGGCTATAGCAGCAGTGACATCTGCTGCCTTTTATAACTGAGTTAAGAGTGACTGAGCATCAGTGCTGCTGTAGAATAAGACAGCTGTGCCTGCCTTTTGGCAAATATCATTTAATGTTGGGCTGTGAACAGAGTTCAAGCAAAAAAAAAAAAAAGCGATCATGTCCAGTGAAATCATGTTTTGAGTATCAGAATGTAGTAATCTAGTACATGAGAACGTACTTATATTCTTACTATTTTCCTGGTTTTGCAGAGCAGGAAATAGGAGATGTTTACAAAATGTGAAAAAAAGTATTTAATGAGAGTTGTTCAGACCACATACATGTTGAAATGCATGCATTTGGTATGAATGTATACTTGCACAGGAGCAGATTAACCTCTGAAGAACTATAAACATAAGAGGAGCAGTTAACTGTTGCTAGGAGATCTTTGGCTGAGGCCCCGAAAGATTTAGGAAAATAGTAGGTAAACACCTCATTGGTTTTTGGTAGACAATTTCTCTAGTGCAGGGGTTCTCAACCTGTGGCCCTCAACTTCAAACCAGGGAAGCGCATGCCCGGGGTCACCACCATATTGATCATAATCTGGGCTTGCTGACTTGCCATCCCAGAGCAATCAGAGTGCAGTGCGCCGGCAGCGTAGTAAACAGGAACCACATAAGCCAATGCTCCCTCTGTAGCACTGGCTCCTGTCCCAGGTGGAGTGATACCAAGTGAACTCTGCCTCTATTGTTTTCTAGCAGCTGTGAGAACGATGCCAGAAGCAGCTGCAAGAGGAAAAAAAAGGTCACAACATAAACATACACTGGGCATAGAAGATTTTGCAATTGGCATATTGGCTCCTATAAAAGGGTTAACAACTATTAGGCTGCCTTCACACTGATCCACAGGTGCAGCGCAGTGAGTTACCTGCACTGAGCCATAGACTTCCATTATATCCTGCTGGTTTGGTGCCCTTTCAGAAAGCTCACCACACCCACAAAATAGAATAGTGGGTAAATGGGGATTGGTCCCACAGAAAATGATCTTGATTGTTTAAAATCTTCTATGCTATTTAAAATAAAAAATTTGAAATTTAGAACCATTTCATTTTATTATGGCCTGCGACCGGTTACCAAATCACTTAAGTTGAGCACCCCTGCTCTAGTGTAACAAGAAGAGTTTTTTCCATTGATGCAGGGAGCTTTTCATGTGATCAGTTTCCGGGCAAGAATGGTACATGTGTTTTTCAAAATGTTCTTTTAAATTAAGTAGGAAATACATTTTCTGTATTGCTTCAAAAGTATGTTATTTTGTTTAAGGAAAGGCACAATGTTGTGTATTTCCCAGTTTCTGAATGTCTTAAACTTTATTGGAAGCTTGGGAGTTTACAAGTTTTTGTAGGTTGAAGAAAAGAATGCGTTAAGTGAAAGACTGGGCATTTGAACTTATAGTCAGGACACTAGAGGGGTTGTGTCAGGTAGAATATGCAGTTTTAACATCTTTTGTCTGGCAATTTCCTTAAGAATGTTTCCATTCTATAAACTGCATTATTCTAGCATGCACCTATAGAGAACGAGACAAGTGTTTCCTGCATACTTATGCTGTTGGCTGGTCTGTCATGGCTCTATAAGGACTCGGAACCTTTCAGGGCTGAATTGCACTAAGATGTCATGATGCTGTATGTATATTTGCTGGTGTGTTAGCAGTCCATCCATAATTAATTGACCACCTCCCGTTAACACGTGACACAATACACAAAGAGCGCAAATTATGAATGGGCCCTCACAGATTCATTGTCTTTAACCAGAGCTGTAATGGATTCTGGCTAAGTGCTGCAAAGGTTTTGTAGTTCTACATGAAGCTGATTTTTTTAAACGCTACTAAGAAAACCACATAGCTCTAACCAGAATGTTAATCCTTTGAACCTGAGGATTTCATATTTTACTTGTAGAACCCCCTTAAAAACGTCTAAGCACAAAGTGTCTTCTGTTGATGACTTTACAGTTTTATTGTTTAATAATCCTTAGGTTCAAGGGAATGGAAACAATTCAAGCAATGGGGATATCTGTAAAGGATATTGGTGGAGAGTGGCCTAGAAATTGAAATGATCACTAATATGTATTGTAAGAGAAATTAGATGTGATGTTATCTGGGGCAAATGCAGAAGTAAAACAAAGAAGACTTTGTGAGTAAATAGTCTATTACCTTGGACTAGTTCAGATTTTGATCACAACCAACGCCAGGGCTTACCCTAAGGAAAGGGCAATGGGAGACCAATTTGATAACCTGGAGGAGAGAAACAAGATAGTCAGACTGTTATGAACAATTGCTAGTATTTGGGCAGTGCCTCCTATTTTCCTTAGAAGTAAGCCAGGGTCAAATAGGTTGTGTTTTGAAGTGATAGTGGAACCAACTATTGGAGCGGTTTCCAAAAAAGGTAGACTAGCCATTGAACTAGTCACCTGTTTTGCCTGAAGCCTATCTTTCCCCATTGTTGATTTACCTTTTGTCTGTAGATGGAGGCAGCCATCTTGGCAGAGCAGGTCTTTGTTTCCTCATGTCAAAGCCTGCAGCAAGAACAGTGAGCGGCACAGTAGAAAAAGTGTCAACTCTAAAGCCGGCCATACATGGATGGAAATTCAGCCGGTTAAGCAGCGACTGGCCGAATTTTGATCCATGTATGGGGCAGGGTTGTCTACGGGCTGCTTTACTCCAAATATCCAGGAAATAGCAGTCTAAGACAACAGTGCCTTATGGCTCACACTACAGATACATACAGACTGTAGGTACATTCACAAACCAGGAAATGCACTGCTATTTGTCAGTAGGAATTCCAAGAAAAAGTAGATTTTTTTTTTTTCAGGAAATTGCTTAGGCACAAGTATTGTTTTTTTAGATGTTTCCTATCACATAGCAAATCTTCACTGCATGAGTTTAGGTTTACTTCAGGCACAGCTAAGATTTTTTTTTTTTTTTTTTTGTCTTTGACTTGTTTTTGCCCTAAAAGAGATTCTAGCTATATTGCACACCAGGTGTAAACAAATTGTTATGGAATTCATAATAATCATAAAAAGGGACCTGCTCCCCTGTGAAGAAATAAACAATATGTAGCTGCCTTCCCTATAGTGACATACTATTATAACATTAAAGTGTTACTAAACCCACAACAGTAAAATCAGTCTGTATATGCAGTAAAGAATGCTTGTTATACTCACTGTGGAACCTAAGGGGTTAATCCTCTGCATTGTGTGTATAAAGGCTGTGTGCTCCTTTCTCCTCTGATCCTCCTCTTCTTTAACTGACTCCAACCCATCTCTTGATAGAACAGAGCATTAGGAGTCAGGCTGCACTTGCTCAGTTTGGTGTGTATTGCTAGAGAGTTGTTTTTTTTTTTTTCTTGTCAGAGTGCATGTGATCAGTACAGGAGTCCAGACAGAGGATCAGGGGAGAATGAAAATTCCTCCTACAAGCTTAAGCAGACAGTAATACAAGTCACAAGACTCCTATATACTGCTGATGAGAAAAGCTATTTAAAAGTTTATATTTACTAAAATGCATTTCTGTGTACTGTGAGAGGCTAGATCTAGTGAATGCAGGTTCTGGGTTTAGTAACACTTTTTAAACCCAAAAAAGGAAACGGCGCTACTACAACCTTAATACCATACATTTAAAATCAACTAAAAAAAAACCCAAAAAGTCCATAAAGAAACATGGTATATCCCACACTATAAGATGTGATCATATTAAATTCTGATGAGTCATCTTCCAGTAAAGCTCCAAAAGCCACCTCCACTGTGACGTGCACGCTCACGGTCACTCCAGTGACCTCTAAATGAGGTTTGGGATATTTGGTGATCCATCCAAATCGATCACCATCAGAGCTTCCAGTGTTGTCCTATATCTGTCATTCTCCCTCCAAAGGATATCACCACAATAAACCGAAGAAAATACTATAGTACTATATGTAGCAATTTTATTGCACCAGATTGAGAAAACAAAGAATATTGCTCTTACACGTAACTGTGCCCTGATTCAGCACTAATGTATACAGCCTTAATGGTCTAAATACCACCGCTTCTCCTTCCCAGAATTGGTGTGCATTTCACCACCAGGAAGTTTGGGTGGAAGTGACATCAGAGGTAAGCTGTAAGTGACGATGCCCATGAGGCTTCCCCTTTTGGTACTTTACTGGAAGATCACTCATCAGAATTTGAAAAGCTCACATCTTATGGTGTAGGATATACCACATTTCTTTATAGACTTTATGGATTTTTTACGTTTATTTTAATGTATGGTATTAAGGTTGTAGTAGAGCTGGTTCCTTTTTTGTGTTTATTATGGAATTCAGGAGACAGCCTGGTCAGTCCAGGAGCCAGGAGGATTTTTTTTTTAGGAGTTTTCTCCCTTGACAACTGGGGAGAGCCTCCAAAAGTTAGATGCCGGTTGTAATGTTTACTTTCAATCTTCTTTATTAATAGTCAGTAATCAAAGTTGACATGGAATCCAGCATTATGATACAGAGAAATACGATACCCCGCCCAAAAATGCAAGGTGAAGAACAGGCGCAATATATGGAACATAGCGGTTACACCCAGGGCCTTAGCCATCAACTTGGACTATTGAATCATTGGGGATTAGATCCACTAAGGGCTGTGCACCATGTTACTGGTTGGAAACATATGGTCCTTGGGAAGCCAGTCATCATGGAGACTATCTAGCCAGAGAGTCAATTGACGACCGGGATCACCAGGGGGCGACCAGGTGATGAATACAGATGACACAGGGATTTTGAGCAATATTGAGGTGACAAGTCTATCAAACCCCCGAAAAGAGCAGGGAGACCTGAGATGAAAGCCCGACGTTCTGCTCTCAGGCCTGGCCTGCCATTATAGTAACCTCAATTAGGTGGTTGCCCAGAGTAGACAATGTCAGCTCAAACATGTAATAAAACCAAACTTGCAAGAAAAAGGAGAGGAAAGGTGAAAGTTAGAAGAGGGGGGCTGTAATGCAGCCATGTATTCAGCAATCATAAGGGGATGTTTTCAAAGGCTGCCCATGGTTCCCAGATAAGTTCAGATTTCTTGATCTTATCCTGTAAGACGCTAACAAGTTTTTGCTGCATCATTATCCAGGAGATCTTACATTTGGCTGCCACTAAGGAAACCAAGGACTGTTTCCGGGCTCTGGCTATTGTGATTTTAGCACTTAATAGCATGTAGAACAGAAGAAACTGAATATATTTGGGCGTGTTTTCCACCCTTCCATTCAGTAGAGCTATTTGAGGATTTTGGGGTATAGCACAGCCTGTAACCTTGCATACCATCTGAAAGAACTTGTTTCAGAAGCCTCGGATTCGAGGACAGGACTACCATGTGTGGTAAAAAAGTCCCTTTATGGTCACATCCCTAAAAGCAAAGAGGAGAAGAATCTGGATACATTTTAGCTAGACATGTAGGCACAGGTACCAGTGTCAAATAAGTTTCACATTAGCCTCAGAGAGACATTGAAAACTCCCTTTTTAAAGAGCGTTGAAACCACTGGTGCCAGGTGTCCAACTCTCCAACTCCCATTCCTCCTCCAGGTCCTGTTCCCAGCTCTCCGTGGCTTCAGCCAGCGAAGAGTAAATGATGGAGATGCCCCCCCCCCCCCAGGTCAGATCTCAGAGCACCAACATTCCTATGGTTATCGGGGGGGGGGGGGGGGTGTCAGGTTTACTAACCCAGATGGAGCGTAAATAGTGTAAGATTTGGGAGAGCATGAATCTCTCTGTATGGGGCATTACCAGTTTATTAACACAGTAGCTCACTGATAAAGCCCATACCCCACTCCCCCCACCTCCTCTGCACAGCCATTCAATGGGAAGACCAGTGTGGAGCTGTTTCTCCACCCCTAGCTCTCTAAGGTCGATATGTAGCACAGAACAGAGGTTATGTGATAACTTATCAAAAAAAGGGGGGAGGGGTATTAATAATGTGCTTTTATATGTATACATAAATGTTTTGCCTTTTATTTCTATTTTAAATTGAATGGGTTGTTTTACAAGATGAGGGCATACATACACTTTTAACAGAGCTGTTTTTGATATGCAAATATCAATATTTTGTCAAAAGTCAACAGCTAAGCCCTCTCCATCTTCAACCACTGCCCCAAGATGTGCAAGGTAGCAGTACGTGATGTGTAAGATGGCAGCCAAGGAAAAAAAGGGTTTCATGGGACATACTGGAGCACACTAGAGTTTCATTTTGTTTTGTTTTTTCCTTACTATTTTTGCACAAACAGCTCTGTTTTTTGTATGAATTTGAATCATCTAAGCAATATACAAGCACTTGTTTTTGTATCCTCTCTAATTTTGTAGTCAGATCTTGATATTTTATATTAACAATTATTTGGTGTGAGGGTCTACCTGACTGGACGTAGTTTCAATGAGTTGTAGGCCCTCACACTACAGAATTGTTACACATTTTGATCTGTCAGAACAAAATTTGCCATGTTTAGCCAGTGTAAATGGCAAGGCATGAATGATTATTCAATGAAAATGTTAGTGGTTGTATAGATGAATGCATTGTGTGGTCTCTGCTGATATAGTCTAAGCAATTCACAATGCAATGACTGTTTTCCAGCACAATCTAGGATTCTACAGGTTCAACCCCTGGCTTTTGTGTGCAAACACTAGATCATCAGTTTTTGAGCCTAATGGTGCTTGTTCTGTAACAGGAGAACAGGGAAATGACAGTTATATTTGTGAATAATATATGCGTGTTCCTGAAAGGAAATCTGTAAAACGTATTGTTAACAAGGCTTGAATGCAGATTTCAGACTTATATCTTGTCTACTAAACTGTATTTTACCTGCAGTTTTAAAGGGAAATTTTAGTGTATTTTTTAGAGGCTACACATTTTGAGATATTGTAATTATTACCATGAAGTAACCTTTTGACAAGACGGACATATATTTTTGCAGTTCTCTGTTTGCGTCATTTAATGCACCAATTTGTAACATCTTATTCTATTATTAATCTGAAAACAAGGGAATACAATTAGCATTCTGGTTTGAGTACAAAGTTCAGTATTCTCTAAAGATTATCAGTCATGTTATGCCTGACCCCTAGGGTTTCTTTTGTTCTCCTACAATAGGTAACATTAGCAAACCCTGCCAGTGCCACATACCTCCTCACCCCCTCCCACCCGAAATGAATAGGAATGTTTTGACCAATCCAAACCTTGTATTCATGGGACCTCGCTGATGCTACCTGAGTGAGGACTGTGTACTTGGCATACACATGTCTGACCAACCTTGAAGGTCTATGGGTGGCCATAGAATTGCATTGGTAAGAAAGGCCCACTGAAGAAAGTCATTGAACTGCACTACTAAGTAGGAAGCAGAGCCTGCATATGCAATATGCAAATATGGCTGTCCCATAAAAAATATATATTTAAAAACTATTCTTATATCCAGTATTCAGTGATTTACACAAAGCTGACCATATTTGCATTTATATGTTAAAGAATGTAACTATAGTTTCTCTTTAACAAAGACTATAGTAGTCAAGAATCGTAGCATCCTTCCTTACATTAGTGCCTGCATGCATGCAGATTCTTGCCTGCTCTTTCATATAGTCAGGTTTGTGGCAATATACATAACTCTTTTTTTGGTCTGCAATAATCTTAAATGAAAAGTATTGGGAACAGTAGATTTAGGTATAAAGCATAAGGCAATAAAAGGTTTCCAATATCTGAAGGAATTTGTGATTATGCAGCAGCAAATGCTTTTTCACTCCATTGTCATTCTATAGGAATTTTGCCAACTAACTGGGCATTTTGTTTACTTAAACCGCATATTGCTAGTGATCTATATAGTAAAAAGTTAGAATTTATAGATGCAGGCAAAATCTTTTTAAGTTTAGAAGAAATGGTGAATAACATTTTTACTAGCTGAGGGTAACAGAGGTTTATTTTTTAAGAGATTAAAGGTTTTGTGGCAAGTTGGAGAACTGTCTTAATAATATTACTAATGCACCACGCTATTTTAGGCTCTATTAAAGTGTATATTTTTAGTGTTTAACCCATAATACTATCTGGATATCCTTCTATGAGTAGAGTATAGAAAATACATGCACATAACTGGGCATTAGTGGCGTTGTCTTAAGTGCTGTTGCAAAGCGACGCAGTATTTAGATTTTCATAAATGTGTTGAATATGGTATTTTGAAATACTGTGAGTTTAAATTCTCTATTCCGAATTTGTAAAATGTAGAAAAGGCATACTTTGCTTTCTATGCAAGTGTTATACTACACTGCATGTTTACCAAAAGTAAAAATGATATTGCAGTAGTTACTGCTCTCTATCTGGTCTCTATGCTTTGAGCTCATTTCATTTGACAGTTTAGAAAGTGGTGCTTTACATTTGTCAGACAGCAGATTTGTCTGTATAATACTATGTGGCTCTACAACTAAGATCTAAACCTCTTACATTTGAATCTTTTTATATCATCTGCTTTTATTGTTGGGAACACGCGGCTTAATTGGTCTGAAAGAACTATAAGACCATAGAAACTAAATTCTTTTGTTTCCTTTAAAGTGGTTGTAAACCCCATTCATGAAATCTGACCTGGGCACATAGATCTGTAGTGTTTTACTTATCTCTCTCCAAAGCTTTGAGCGCCGTGTCTTTCTGCTGCTCCATTTCTCTGTTATCAGCATAATAACTTCTGGCAAGCTCTCTGAGACATGAGATAAAAGTAGCTGGAAATTTGTGTCGGGGAGGGAACTTAGAAATAGATAAGCGGAGAGCTTATCCTTTCAGACTGCAGCTCTGCAATTTTCTTCCTCTGCCTATGTAGAGGGTGGGTGTGTGCCTTTTCTCCAATCAGCTCTCACACAGTGTATGCCCAGACTCCACACTCAATGCTGAGACAGGAAGAAAGATTTGTAACACGACGTGCACTTTCTAAAGAATGTAGAAAGAGAAAGACAGCAGATATACACATAAAACCTATGTAGGGAGATTTGTTTCATCTGTGTCATCTGAGGCTATTCACTTGACTGATCAATTGGTATAGGAGAGGGTTTACAACCACTTTAAGTACAATTTTGGAAATGAAAGGGAGCATATAGTTCCTTTGGGCAACACAAGCAGTCCATGTTTCATGCACTTTGAGGCACATATCACATTAACTTTATAGGCAGTACATGTAATGGACTTTATGCATCCCGTAGGAAATGCAAAGAAAAAATACTGCAGTGTATGTTTGTGTTTTCCCATCATGAGGACAGTATGTGTGCCTCAACCCTCTTCGTTTTATATAGCCTTATGAGGAACCCTCATGCATCCTGAGTATTCTTGTTTAGTCCCAAAGCTGTGCAGACTTTGTGCATATACATATAACTATTCTTAGTGTATGGTCAGCTTTAGACTGGCCGCAGTTAGTCAAATATTACCATTTATGAAAAATTAAGCATATCTCCACAGAGTCAATCTAATGGGTTATTGTAAAGGTTAGTTGAAATCAACTTGCACATTCTGTATATTTAGCTGAATAGCAACAGACGCACACAAGCCTGACCATTTCAAATGCATCTGAAGCTTATTTTGGATAAAATGAAGGAGGATCAGAATCCCTGTAACATTTTTATGGCTGTCCATGCTTTTATTGAGATTTTCCACCCCCGACACTGAGGCGTGAGAATGGGAAGTAAGGATACAGACTGCAATGCAAAATACTTAATTTTTGCTTAACGAACAGAAAATGTGTGAAACTTTTTTTAGTTCTTACAATAATAAATAAAATTATATAAAAATATTATACATTCCCTTTCATCAGCTGAGAGGAATCCGGTTGTAAGTTTTTAAGGCTATACCCTATGTCCCTGTGGTTGACACATGATTGATTCAGAATAATTTGGACTGTGGTAGTCTAACCTTGTGTTTTGAGCAGATGACTATATATTTGTGTTTAAAGAGTAAATCTGGCTATAGTTAGTGGAGTGTCATCATCCCTGATATAGATATCTACAAACAATTTCCTCTAGGAGTGGGACTATATTGGCACTAATAGAGCTTAACAATGATTAAAAAAAGTATTATTTATTTATACAAAAAATTGAAAAGATATTTTTAGGAAAATACAATACAGTCATGGACATACACATGACGATATACTGCAGGCGTAATATCCAAAAAAGGTGTCATCTTTTTTGTATGTTACTCCTGCATTATATAATCATGTGTATCTCCATGACTGTATTGTATTTTTCTAAAAATGTATTTTAATTTTTTGTATAAACGATATAATTTTGTAATCATTGTTGACATCCATCAGTGCCGATATACCCTATAGGAGTGGGACTATATTTGTGTTTAGGTACCTAGTGCCTCCGTGGATGCTTAAATACCTTTGACAGTCAATAATAGGCAACAAAGGTCTGTCCCATACAGTCTTATTTTTGCCTTGCTGAAATTAGGGTTATCAGGTGGCTGATATCTACCATCTATACCAAGTAGTATATATTAGCACCTTTTTTACACATTTTATATAGCATTGAATTGCAAGTGTTATTTTTCTTTTAAACCAGATTTAATAACCTGATCTTTGTTTTGGTTTCCTATGCATATATTCATCCAAATATAATATTTGAGCTTAGTTGGGGAAAGTGGGAAATGGTGAGCAGGTCACAGAAAGCAGTTAAAGTATAAATGTTCAGATTGGTCAAAAAGATATTCTGTTTGGGTCTACAAAGTCATAAGAGCTTTCTTTTGGGCCGCAGCCTAAATGTTGGTACACACAGGCCGAATGCTGGGTGACATCGTCCGGTTCAATAAAAACTGGCTGACGTTCGGCCTGTGTGTATGCAGCCGGTCCAATATATGCCATTTGTCCAGCTTCTGCTTGATGAGCATGCTGGAATCGTTGGTAGGCTTTTGAGAGCCCATCTGATCGTTGGTACACTTTTGAGAGCCCATCAGAATTCATGCAAAATTTACTGATGGAAAAAGCACAAAAAATGTTCTCATACCAGATCATACAATTTTTGTTTAATCAGTACAGTTTTCTTTTTCGTCCTAAAATGCAATACAATACATTACATCACTTCAGAATTTGTATTCTGTCGTACGAGAATTTTCGGAAATGTAGTAACCTCTTCATATCGGACCAGCATGTAAAAAACAGGCTATCATATGTCCGATAGTCTCATCATGTGTACATGGCTTTACTGCTCCTGGCCCACCCCTTTCATTCATTGGATTTCACATCTTACAATTATAGAGGCACAGCAGCACATGTGGATGTCACCTAGGGCATTCTGCATACAAATGCGTCTACCTTAAAAATGCCTAATCCTCCAGACTTCACCCATCAAGGCATTTTGATATTTGCATAACTCCTCCCAAAAGTCAGCCCATTGCTCTTGAGAATAGTACTGAGACAAGGTGCTGTGACATTTTCAGGAGGCTATGTACAGCATCCTGCAGACCCCTCCTGCCAACAATGATTTGCTTGAATTGCAAAGAGAATGCAATGCATATAGACCAAGTGATGACCTTATATCGTAAAAAAATAAAAAATTATATAATAAACGAAGTATGTATCAAAACACAAAGGTTTTATAAAAAAAAGAAAATAAAAAGCATTTTGGTAAGGGGTTAAAGGAGGAATTGGGAAAGGCAGTTATAGGCAGATTAAACTTAAGCTTTAACTTAAGAGACTTGCCAAAAGCTCATATACTGTTGATCTAATTTATTTAATGTGGGACTGGGTGAAGTTTTCCATACAGTGAATAATTCCTATGATAAAGTGTTAAGTGCCTATATGTAAGATGGTGCTGTAAAAATGTTTATTGTTGCAAATGTTGGATTTCTTTATGTAATTCATTTAACAGGACCTTCATTTGAAACTTGATACAAATGAAGTTTTCTGGATATGCCACTTCTAAGCTTGGTTACATGCATAGTTGACAACATTTATAAGCACATGTCAATCATTTTCTATTTTGTAACATAAAATCTGCCATCAGAAACCAAGCTTCATTCCACGTAGAGGAGATGTAATCATAAATGTAAAATGATGATTTCATAATTTGGTCACAGCTTATTAGGCTTTTGTGAATGTGGGAACCTTCACATGCGTAACATGCTGGAAAAGTGTATCACTCAAGCTCTTTTAGCGGGGTGAGGGCATGGAGCCTCCTTCAGACCCATGGGCCCTTAGCCGATACAGCCCCCTTTTTGCCCATGGTTGTTTTGCCAGTAGTTACTACATATCTGTAACATATTTACACAAGCATCTTTTTTGTGTTTGCATTTGTTAGAGAAAATAAAACTATGTATGAGCCCATTTACAACGAGCCAAGAAACCATTAGGAGCAATGCATGATCAGTTCCTAATGTAAATAAATCACCTGTAATGTCCCTTTTTATTTTCTTATTGTGATGTAACTGTTTGCTGTGCTGTTAGGTGAACCTGTTTTTCTCAGTCATCTCAGACATGTTAATGCTGATACAATAGAGTTAAAAGCAAAAGCTCTATGAAATATCATTTTTTTTCTTTATAGATTTTATATATCCTCCTATTTTTTTAAGTCTAGTTTGTGTTCACGTACTCATTGGAAATTTTACAGAATTGAGCTAGGATTTTGTTAGCTGTCAATGACCCTGGGCTTTTGATGTCCTGCAAGCACAGGGTTACCACATTAACCCCCCCCCCCCCCCCATTTCACTATTGTGCAATGTCTGTCTGAAAGTAATAGCAGGCTTTGAGTATACAATAACACCAAGCTTTATACCTAAATTTATGTGGACTGCAACTTATATGAATTTTAGTTGATTAGACCTATATCTACTTGGTAAAAATCCAAGCTCAGTGCTCAATCCCTATTTTCCAATCAAGCAGACTGCAAGGTTCCAAAGCTCGACTCCAACTTCTGCCAGCTCACTTCTAATAGGATATTTGCAATTTCAGTATTAAAAAAATGAATAAAAAAATCATACATTTTATTGGTACATAAGGCTAAAATCACAGCCCTGCAGGAAGAACTGACATATTTCAGCTCAAAAGGGCCTTAGTCATAGATATGAAATGATGATCTAAAACATGACTGTGCACTCAAATAAATGAGAGGAAATAGGATTATTTTGTTCTTACCATAAAATTATTTTTCTGTGCATTAATTGCAGACCACGGCACCTCTGGCTCTTGCTGCCCATCTGTATAATGCCTTGTTTTTTTTGTTTTGTTTGCCATTTAACAGGTCCCCGACCAGCCGCCGCAGTTATACTGCGGCAGGATGACTCCCCTGGGCGAGCCATCGTAGCTGTACGTCGGCTCTTTAAGATGCTGTAGGAGCCGCGCATGCGTCAGCAGCGAGTCCCTAGAGCCGATGCAAGTGCCCAGCAGGCGCGATGACCGCTGGGCACCACCTGCGATCGCTTGTGACAGAGAGAGAACCGGGATCTGTGTGTGTAAAGTGTCTGATTTGTCTGCTGCAATATCGCAGTCCCGATAAAAATCGCTGATTGCCACCATTACTAGTAAAAAAAAATAATAATAATAAAAATGCCATAAATCTATCCCCTATTTTGTAGACACTATAACTTTTGCGCAAACCAATCAATATACGCCTATTATTTATTTTATTTTTTTTACTAAAAATATGTAGAAGAATACATATTGGCCTAAACTGAGGAAAAACATTTGTGTGTGTTTTTTTTTTAAGAAAAAATTTTGGATATTTATTATAGCAAAAAAAAAAAAAGATGTGTTTTTTTTTGTTTTTTCAAAATTGTTGCTCTTTTGTTTATAAATAAAAACCACAGAGGTGATCAAATACCACCAAAAGAAAGCTCTATTTGTGGGCCAAAGTGGTTAACAGAGGTGTTCCACATTGTATGAGTGTATGTTGAAGGAGGTGGGCCACTTGGCTACCAGCAGGGGTCGCCCCGAGTTATCTAGTTTTTTAGTTGTTCATAGCATCTTACTGCTACAGATGGCACAACATTGTGTTTTCCAATTAACACAGAGCAAAGGATTTTACAGCAAGTATAACAAAAAAAAAATCCTACTGTCCAAAAAAAAATCTCAAGTTCAAGGATTTTTTGAGAATTCAAGCCTGTATCATACTACAATTAAAGGATCTTTATGATACAAAAAAAAAAACACGATGCTGCAGTTTGATTCAACACGAGATTCAGCATCCTCCTTCATTCATGATTTTTCTCACGTTTAAAGAAGGGCTCATTTTTAAACAAATTTGAACTGGGTGGACCCTTTATGCTGCCTCCCAAAGTAAAGGAAAAGGGAGAAAATATATTTTTGCCCTTGTCTTGTTTGGTTATATTAAAGGTTCACTTATCTTTAAAGAAAAAAAAAAAAAGCTACAAAAAATGTATTTTGTGGAAGTAATTGATGACTGTTAATGGGCATTATTTTTTATGTAACTCATTATGTGATTTAGATAAAGCTGCTGTTTAGTTTCTGTTGAGAGGCTTATGTGTGAATATAGAATGATAAAATTGGTAACTACAGTTTACTTCATATTCATAAAACCATTTTATAACCTTTTATTACATTGCTAGAGGAGCCACAAGTGCATTTCCAGTTTATCGGTTATAACTACTAAATGGAATGTTATTGAATAGCCATTTCTGCAGAACAATATTGGTGTTTTTTTAATTTAATAAGGTAAAGAAAGTACTGTAAACCAGTAATTAAATGATATTCCATTTGTCTGTCCAACCTGTTAAAATCTGGTTGCTATGGCTTACCGCTTTGAACTGTTTTTTGCACAGGTATTAAAGTATAATCCAAGGCAAATCTATTCATTTTGGACAGAATCGAGATGGATTAGAAAACCTGTTAAAGTTTTTCTTTATTGCGGTCTGTGCCCCTGTTGGGGAGATTCACCCTTCTCTATTTGTCTTGTTTATGATCATCACTAAAAATAAATTAAAACCTCACATTTTGGGTTGTACCCAGGAAAGTAATAGAGTGGAAACCTTCCAGTGGGGACACTAGTTATGGTGACCTGGGAAGCCCTGGGGAATTCCCATAATTTGCAGGGATTTTCTCACACTATGTGTTTTGGCTATGGGACAGGAAGCAAAAGTAAATCTTACCAACGGGATACAGATGACAACCCCCCCCCCCCCACTGCATCCAAAGTGAAAGCAAAAATGCCTATAGTGCTACTTTTAAATAAAAGCATGCATCTTAGGGTTTTCCAATCAGAGAAATTCAGTGAAATAATATCTTTTTTCCCTCATTCTGCATCCATTTCTAAATTTCTATTAATTCTCAAAGCAAGGTAATTGCTAGAATATGTGTACTTTGCACCGTGTAGCAAATTGTAGTTAGTACTTCCCAGAATCTTTAACCGTTCATCCTACTTCTGTTTTGGATGGAATATGCTATCAAGAATATGCCAAGTTTTCTTTGTAGGGTCTGGCAAGTGTGGCATGCACATGAATAGCAGACATTTGGGGATTTATTTTATCTAGTATAGAATGAAAAGCATGATCAATACGTGGCAGAAGCAAGGAGTGTTACTTGACACCCAGCATGTAATTGTGGGTGAGCTCCAACGAGTTTAGTCTCATTTTTGCAGCTAGACTCCACAATTTTATTCTTTGATTCTTTGTGATTTACAATCTATTGGGGAAAAGCATGGCACCATCATCTTGCTTTGGAATGCCCATTACATTAGGGAATTCTGGAGGAGATCAAAAAAAAAAAACAGGCCAATCAGTTGTTCAACTTACTCTTGTCCCCTCATAACTTAAAGGTCAACTGCGCCCAAAAACATATATATATATGACCTTGAAGACCAGTTCTATCATCTAGTAGCCACAGCCAGAACTGCCAGCAACTGGTAAATCTTTGCTTGTGATTATATCTAGCATGGGCTCCAATAGATAGTGTGTGTGTGTGACAAGCATGAAGCTAAGTGCTTTGAGCACCCTCAGGTCAAGGGGCGCAGGATACAAATCTGACCGGGATTTGCGATGAATTTGAAGTTAGAAAACCAGGTGAATCTGCAAGCTTAATTTTCTTTCTTTCACCTGAATATGCATGAAGATCTGTCCAATTTATCAAGCCTGCAACTAGATGGTTTTGCCATTTATTTCTGTTTGGAAAAGGCCACTTGCAGGCTGAGGCCCTCTGAATCAGTAAAGAAGGCTGCCGGGCTTCTCCAGCTGATGTAGGCCTGTGGAGAAGGTCCCCTGTGGATTTTAGGTCTATACAAGGTGACGTGGAGAGGGACGGCCCCAGGTTTATGTAAAATACTGTATAGTTAATCATTTAAGTGTAGAATCAGCAGCCAATGTAATTGTTTTAGAAATTCACCCACCATTGCCAGGAAGGATGGAAATTCCCTCTGAAGTGCAAGTGGAGTTTCAGTGATTACTTTCTGCTATTCCCTTCTGCTCGTTCGTTCAATAAAATATCAGCTGACTTCTTGTCAAGGCATGCAAATAAGTGCTCCCAGCAGCAAGGAGCTAATTGTATCTTAATTTCCCTAACGTGCCAAAAATAAACAAGTGTCTATAGCTAAGGTTTGATAATTGGTCCATGAAGTCTTTTAAGGATGCCAGCTAAAAGTGACCTCCATTGCAGTCTACAATATCTTAGTGGCTCCATATTTCATGCTGACAAGTCTGTGACTCTAATAAGATTTTGACGTTGTTACTATAAAAAGAAAAAGTATATGTGACTTTGTAGTAGAAATATATGTTCTGCCTTATTTTGTATCCAAAAAGGGAAAAAAAGCTAGATTATCAGAATTATTGTCATAACTGAATTGTTTGAGACTGATTAGAGTTGACTCATTCACATGCAGTTTTCAAAAGGCTCATTTCACGGCCAAATGAATGTAAAATGCACTTGTCTGATTTTTATATAATTGTGAATAAATGAAGGTGTACACAGTGGTGTTTGATTTGTGTGGCAATAACAAAAATACATCTGTAATTTTCCTGGTCTATACAGAAATAGTTGGATATTTAAAAGAAGTTAATGTGGTAGAAAAGCCTATTTTTAATCTGCTCCGGTACTTCGGTCATGTGATCCCGCAACTCCAGCTCCCCCTCTGTCCGTGAGCGACTGTTGCAATTTGGGTGATGTCACGGGAGGGAGGCCATCAATGGCTATGCCATAGGAGCCTACAGTAGATGTCATGGCTCCTGGAATTCACAGCGATTGTCAGCCACTCCCTTGCACATAGCTGCAGGATCACATGACCATAATGGAGCAGATTGAAAGTATATGCACACAGAATTTTTTTTTTTATATACATGTTAGGCAGGATAGGTAAATGGGGGGGAATTTAAAAATTGTTATAGTTAGGCCTTTCTTACACTTTAATGACAACTCTAGGCAAAAACTATGTAATTGAATATCAAGCATTTTGTAAGTGTTGCATAACTAGCTACCAGACAATCCGTTTTTGTGGTTAACTTTTATTACCCAAAATTGCCCACAAGGGATACCCCCCAGCACAGTAATCACTTTCCACAGTGGGCTTACCAGACCGAAAGGCATCTCCACTTCTCTAACCTACAATACTTCCGTGGAAGGAGTGTTCAATTTCACATGGGTTGCCAAATGTTTTATTAAATTTTTGGCAAATGCTCACTGGGCACCCTGCAACTGCCCAACAAAGGGGCAAATTTATAAAGTAAAAAGAGGAACAAAAGTCAAAAATACTTTCCTCAGTTCCAGTGTCTAAATTTGCCAGAATGGGATGTGTGGACAGACATCCCAGCACCCAGGCATGCACAGCTCAGTGTACATTCCAGAGAGGATTGCAAACAGCCATTGTATGTCGCTTCTGCAAAAAAAGAGCCTGCCTGGTTGGAATTTTCTTTCAACTCTAGTTCAATTTTAAGACCGTTATTTAGTCACTACTAGAGAATGTTTAGTAAAATTACTATCACTGCTTTATAAATAGACCCCCCAAGTGTTTTTGTACCTCTCCAATGTTAAGCTGTAGCCAGGAACATCTACAAGCAGCTTACAGAAAACGGTTTACTTTGTATTGTCAAAAGCCAAACATGACTGATCCCTTAGCCAATCCCCCTCCAGTCTGACTATATTATAGGTGCTTGGGCCAAACACCAGGTTCTGCCTGTGTGTGGCCAACATACTGTAGATGCAACAATGCAGTTCATGGTACCAAAAAGTATGCTGTGCCATTGTGTGTTTAAAGGTAGAAGGACCAACAATTGTCTTTGAATATACTGTTACTTCCAGTGGACAGTAGCTGCTCTGAGTGAAGTGTTTACAAATTCTGGTGAACAAGCAAGTCCTTCATTGTTTGTTTGTCTCTTCATGTTTAATGTGTTCGCAAGGTTTATCCAGTTTATATGCATGGTTATCAGTTATAGCATACTTACATTTTTTTTTTTTTTATTACTCTGTCTTAGGTTAGGAAAATATGTTTCATGGATGCACTGGGGCTCTGTAGTTCTTGGAAGGTAGTTAATATTGCATTTTATACAGAGTGAAACCTTATGTTTGTATTGCTGATCTCTATTCTCTGAATATTCAAACTTTATGGGTATTGTTTACTGATTTGATATTGAATCAAATGCTGCTTAGTTGGTGTCTCCCAAGAATCATTACAAAAAAGCACTTTTGTAATGTTTACTTTAAACATGGTGCTAGCAGTTATCTTTGGGAGAGTCCATTTATTCGGAGTAGAAAGGTGCTTGCATTTTTTTTTTTAATAATATAAGCTGCCTTATATGAAATATGTTACCCTTACTATGTATTAGGTTTAAAAGCAGACTGTCCACATGCTGTCTGCTTGAACTGTAACACTGCTATATTAACCATTTAGAATGTCTGGCCTATTGTGAAAGAATGCTATCGATATATTTGCTAACTTGTGTTTTATATAAACTCAGTATCTCATGCTATCGTTAGAAGTGTTTATGAAATTTAGTTTTGTTCTCACAAATTATATATAATGTAGAGAGACCAATGTAGACATTCATTCCTAGAAAGGGCTAAATTACGCAGGTAATTTTTAGACTTTTCAATTTAATCTCAAGGAACTAATTTTCTTCAAGATTCCTTTGAAAGATATAGTTCAGACATTGATCATATTCACAGTCATTTCTTGTCAGTGGGGGCAACATGACTACAGAGCAACTAAATTAATTTTCATTCCCAAGACATAAGTCCATGCAAATGGAGGTTTCATGCTTTGACTTCATACAACCGAGCAGTTCAGAAACCACCCATACAGCTTAAAGCAACAGATTCTCTTGAAAACACCCCTCTTCTTATTTGTCTTTATCCTCTTTTATATTTGTCTTTACCATTTTTTTTTCTTTTTGTCTGTTGAAGCCATCGAAAAAACCCCCAATACCTTCCCAGGATGAAGTGCTCAGGCCTGAGCCAACACAAAGCTGTTGTGTGGGGAGGGGAAGGGGGTCCTATTAAGAAAATGGGCAATCTAACATGATTCAGTTTAGGCAAGTTATGGAATCATTAGATGTGTTTTCAAAATTACCAATTCAACTGCTGGAATATGCCTTTATAGTTTCTTACCACAATCTACTGCACATCAAATCTCAACAATGGGAAGTTTTGCATTTTTTGACAATAGAACAGTGCTGCTAATGTAAAATTGTATTCAGGCACCCAAGGCTGAAGAAAAACATGGAAGGGTTTCTGATTCTTAGAGAATATTAGTTGTATGGATTTAGTACCTTGAGTCATTGACCTAGAACAAGTATGTAGATAAGGGTTTTTGACTGTCATGCTTTTTCCAGATCACTGATTTGAAACGGGGGTAAACAAACAGGAAACTAGCATTTCAGTTGAGGTGAGAATTGGCAGCCCCA
Organism: Aquarana catesbeiana; assembly: GCF_042186555.1. Taxonomy (NCBI): domain Eukaryota; kingdom Metazoa; phylum Chordata; class Amphibia; order Anura; family Ranidae; genus Aquarana; species Aquarana catesbeiana. The sequence continues at coordinate 453,856,168 of NC_133325.1, forward strand.
CAATTTTTTTGTTCAAGTGACTTAGAAGAGCTGGAGAGCACAGAAAGGACCTCAGCAGTATAGTGATGCTCACTGAGAGGGCCATTCACATTTAAGCCTTGTGGCAATGCATGCTACAATTCTAACACATTAAAATACCTGGTTTATGTGCATTGTGGTGAAATTCATTGTGAATGGTACCCCGATGCATTGCACAATCCACCGCAGCGCACCACAAAACACATACCATGCGTTGTGTTGTGATGCGCTTTTGAAAAAAGGATCATGCACATTTTCACATCTTTTGTGACGTATTGGCAGCCCACTTATAATGAATGGGCTTCCTTAACACAACTCGTACCCAAAAGATCGCTTTAGTGTGAATGGGCTCCACTAGCCCAGTGAGCAAAAGTGAAACTAGAAGATGGAAAACTGCAACAGAAAATGACGATTTCACCCTGGATATGAGGTGTGGCTAGTTAGAAATAATGGAAGCTGCCATTTTTTTATGTTTACGGTTTTAGAAAAGTTGAGGTTCTAGGGCTATTTATTTCATTTTTTTTAGATTTAGGTAGCTGTGTGCCTATTAAAATGCATTTGTCTCCTGTAATAAAGCTAGAAAAAGAATGAAAATGCTAGGGACTTCACCTTAAATTAATACTGTGCTGAGAAAACATGTAGGCTGCTACTGCTGACTCTCCCTTGGAAAATGGTGGTTGCTTAGCTGTTATGTGGATTTCATGGACTTCAATACGGTTACTGACCCTCAACAATATGCTGGAGTTTTGATTTGCTAGCTGCATGTTGGTTCCTGGTCAGTAAATAAAACCACAGAGAAGGCAAGGCATTAAGAGGTCAGCAGTGAGGGCCTTTTTCTCAGTACAGGTTTCTGTACTGAGGCAGCAATTACATGAACCTTAATGTTATTCTTAAAGGTTTACTTTAAAGTCTTTTGCTTGAAGTGTTTATTTTATTTTTTATTTGTTTACAGCACTCCAGTGTAATCAAATTGGCACACAGTTTCCTCCTCTTGGTCCCCCCCCCCCCCCCCCCCCCGCTTTGTTCGAGTTAGGTAAGGAAACTGTGTAAGCCCCAGGTCACTTTAGTTAGACAAGTACCAGGGATGTTACATGCTGCTCAGTACTTGCATGTCTTTGGTATTTTCTTTGCTACCAATGACTAAAGGGAGTGGCAGAGGAGCAAATAACAGGTATTTTTTTTGGGTAGGGGGCATTAAAGTGGATAGGTTCACTTTAAGGCCTTTGTCCCCTTCCCTTGCCTTATTAAATTGCCTATTGGTGCTGGCAACAACAATGCCTTTAAACCTTCCTTATCCCTATTTGTTAGTAGGTGGGCTCTCGAATTAGATTTGGGGTGTCATTGATAAGAGATGCCTTATACACTTAAATGGTGCGCATTATGTAATCTTTGAATAATTCAAAATTCTCTCTATAAACCAGTTGGCTTTGGCCAGTTCTTTCACATTTGGCCACTGGAAATAATAAAAAAAATAAAAATCATCTTTAGAATTTTGTGTTGTCTGTTGTGATTTTTTTTTTTTTTTGTTATTTTATCACTCGCATTTATTTTTCTTACACTCAGAATGGCACTGGATCAGATTTTAAGCTCATGGTAAAGTGTTCAATTTTTTGGCATCTTTTAGATATTGAAGGGACACATTTTTGCTTTGTAAGGGTGTTTTAGGATCACAGAAGTGGTTTTCATGGAGGCCAGATTCACATATGTGCGGCCGTGTGTTCATGCCTGGGGTCTGGTGCATTTCTGTTCACCTGTTCAACTGCAAATTTTTGCCTGAATTTGCACCTGAACGGGACCCGAACACGCACAGGACCCTTTCAATCTGGACCGTGGCCACCCCGGACATTTGTGAATCGGGCTCCATTGAGAGCCGGTCACATTCGCATATGTGTGAACCCAGCCTAAGAGAACACATTTTAGCACCTATAGATCATGTCCAGTATTATGCATTTAAAATAAGTAAATTCCCCCCCCCCCCCTTGTTTTTATTGAATGCAGTTTGTATTTTTACCATTATACATACCGAGCACATTGTTGGTTCTACAAGATACTCTTAAGCTGGCCATACGTGGATTGAAATTCAGCCGGTTCAACAGGGACTGGACGAATTTCAGTGCATGTTATGGGCAGGCTCATTGTACACAAGTGGACCTATTGATCTACTTTTGTACAACTGGCCTGTCGGGTTTTTCCCAAATGATCAACGCCACCTGCTATAGCCAGCAACGCTTATCATTGTATTCTGACAGCAGGGAAGGCTCACTATGCCAGAATACAATACCTTAGTGGGAGGGATTCCCCCATCCACATCGAATGTATGTATGGAGGAATTGAGGCATTTTATTTGTTTTGGGTTGAATGGAAAAAAATGCATACTGTATGGGCTGTGTTACTTTCCAAATGCATGTGTGTAGCTGGAACCTTATTACCACTCAACACAAACATTCAGTAGAACTGTGGGGCCATATACACATTAACCATAAATGCCAAATCAGGGCCCATTATTTTAGCTTACTATATGCCCTGTAACATCGTGTAAGCACTAATCAGTCTTGCTTTTTGCCTATTTGTAGTATGTTCAACAGTCATTAAGCACAGGTTACCCACCTCAGGCTTCTAATAATTGGTACTTTTAAAATGTTAAAAGAACTGTCACACAAGAAAGTAGCAGGACCAGTGACTGAAATATTATTAGAACATAGCCCACTGCAGTAGATCCAATAACTGGGTTCAGAAGCAATCTAACATTTTCACTCCCAAACGGGTAGAGAACCACTGTGAGGTGTTTTAACCCAATGCCTTAAAATTCTGGTATTGTGGTTAATTTTGTATTGAGAATTCTATCCTAAATAATATCCTTACCCTCTGAACGGATTGCAGATCTGGGGTGCTTTTATTCATCAAATGTATTATACATTCTCTTAGCATCTTTTCTTGAAGCAGATTGAAATGTTTTGTTTGACAAGTTAGACTTTTATTCTAGGAAAATAACGGATCATCACCTGAGTGCATTGCTTAAATACAGAGTCAGCGGGATCTGGCTTTCTCTATATTTTGTGTCTAGGGATAATGTGCCAGGCCATTGGTATAGGATAGTGATGCAGGTGTTCAATGCTGCTTCTTGTGCTTATGTCCTATTCAGCAATTAAGAACTGTGATTTATGGGTTAAACAATGTGTATGTGTCTCTTGCAGGAGATGAGCACTATATCATGTAAATTTAAAGCATAGTATATAAGAAATGATGCATACTTTTACAGTGGTAAACCTCCTATTGCCAAACGTTTACACAGGTATAAGATTTTTAGAGGTTTTATGTACAGATATCAAGTTTAATTTGTTGACTTCATTTATACTTAATTTTTCACTTAGTTTTGTAAAGGTAGTGTGAGTAATTCCAATACAGTTGAAGATATTAAGCTATTTATAACATTCACTATCTACATGTATTCACAATTCGAATACAAACACAGCAACAAATAAACCCTGTTTTTGCATTAACCCCTTCCTGACCAGCTGCCGCAGTTGTACTGCGGCAGGTTGGCTTCCCTGGGCGAACTGACGTAACTAAGTCTGTTCGCCTTTTGACCACTAGGGGGGCGTGTGATGCAGGCTCCAATGCGCGTGCGATGACCGCCGGGCCCCCCGCAATCGCTCCTCACAGAGACAGAACAGAGATCTGTCAATATAAACGGACAGATCTCCGTGCTGTCGGGTGAAGAGTGATCTGTTCATACTAAGTATGAACAACGATCTGTCTCCTCTCCCAGTCAGTCCCCTCCCCCCCCGGTTAGAATCAATCCCTATAGAAAACAGTTAATCCTTTGATTGCTCCCTAGTGTGAACCCCTTTCCTGCCAGTGACGTTTACACAGTAATCTGTGCATTTTTATAGCACTGATCGCTGTATAAATGCCAATGGTCCCAAAAATGTGTCAAAAGTGTCTGATCTGTCCGCCATAATGTCGAAGTCCCAATAAAAATTGCTGATCACCGCCATTACTAGTAAAAAAAAAAAAATAATAAAAATGCCATAAATATTTCCCCTATTTTGTAGACGCTATAACTTTTGCGCAAACCAATCAATATACGCTTATTGCGATTTTTATTACCAAAAATATGTAGAAGAATACATGTCGGCCCAAACTAAGGAAGAATGTGCTCTTTTAAAAAAAAATTGGGGATATTATAGCAAAAAGTACAAAATATTGTGTTTTTCAAAATTGTCGCTCTCTTTTTTTTGTTTAGAGAGCAAAAAATAAAAACCGCAGAGATGATCAAATACCACCAAAAGAAAACTGTAATTGTGGTTAAAAAAAAGGATGTCAATTTTGTTTGGGTACAGTGTCGCACAACCGCACAATTGTCAGAGCGATGCAGTGCAGTATCGCAAAAAATGGCCTGGTCATTGAGCAGCCAAATCTTCCGGGGCTGAAGTGGTTAAGTTCTGATTTAAAGCGAGGTTCTTTAGATGTATGCTAGATGAATAAAACCTTTCCATCCCATGCAAGACTTCTCTTGACAGACACTTTCATGCTGCATTTAACCGCTTCTCTTTTTTGTATTAACAGAAACCTCTACTAATAAAAATGTGGAGGTTGCCATTGCTGGCCTCTTATGAAAATGCCTTTTTTGCCTTCAGTGCTATCTGGTGACTATGCAGTTCAGGAAGTCAGACTAAAGTCAGAACATCTGATCTGTAAAGTTGTTCTAGGTCACTGGCTCAGTGTTCAAGCCATTGGGTCAATAGCCAGAGAACAGGAATATTAAGACCCCTTTCACACCGAGGACGTTTTGCAGGCGCTATAGCGTTAAAAATAGCTCCTGCAATCCGCCCTCAAACAGCTGCTCCATTGTTTCCAGTGTGAAAGCCCGAGCACCGGAGCGGTGCACTGGCAGGACGTCAGGAAAAGTCCTGCCAGCAGCTTCTTTGGAGCGGTGAAGGAGCGGTGTGTTTACCGCTCCTCCACCGCTGCTCCCCATTGAAATCAATGGGGCAGCGCTGGGATACCGCCGGCCAAACGCCGCTATTGCGGGCGGTTTTAACCCTTTCTCGGCCACTAGCGGGGGGGGGGGGGGGTAAAAGCGCCCAAAATGCGCCTCAAATCCGACGGTAAAACGCCGCTAAAAATAACAGCGTTTTACCGCCGACGCTATAGGCGGCTCGGTGTGAAAGGGGTCTTAGAACAAGCATTTTCACTAGGAGATATTAACAATAGCAACCCACTTATATCTCAAAGTAACACATTCCTTTTAAAGTATCTAAGTATCATTTGCCCTTAACCTGCCTGTTTGGAGGAGAGGATTTTGGTCAATGAAACACATTGAAATCCTTCTTTTTTTTTTTTCTTTTTTTTCTTTTTATAAAGGGTTACTCACACTTGTTTCAAGAGTCCAATTTCTGAAATAATTTTTAACACTGCAAAATGGTTCCAGTCCTTTGTGTATTTAATTTATGTCCTAGTTCTGGGGAAACACACATTCTAGTTAAAGCGCTTCAAACTCTCCCTAAACATTTACTCAAATGCTACCACCTTCCTGACCATGAGAAATGTTCTGTTTTTTCTATGGACATATAAATGTATTCATCAATACAGCTGCTAGAGATTCACTGGAAACTTATATTCTCAAGACATTACTTTTACATTTGCTGTAATGCCATTCAGTTAATACCACATAACCTTTTACCTATCCACTAGTCAGGGATAACCCCCTCTCTAACACTTTAACACCCTTCACTTTTTTGGCATTGTAATAATAGGGTGTCGCAAACCGGCAACAATGATTTACATGGTGAAGTAATCTATACCAGCCAGAGTTTGTTCTATCTAGAGTCAGAATAGTGAAAGCTGATTGGTGACTGGTTGCTATAGATGACCAAACTTTGTGCATTGCTCTTTCCTTTATGAATTGGGCCCACAAATGTAACAATGTGCATTGGCTCATTTTCAGTGCTAAAATCCTGTTTTCCAGCGTGATAATTAAGTAGGTACATTTTAAAGGTGTTCATTGCTGCTACTTTAAAAGCTTCACTGCCAGAGGACATTTGCAGGAACCCAAGTAGTGTAGTGGTTAATCTGTCTTAATAGGCTAAATGAAAGGGCGATACACTTTGTAGATCTTCATTTGGATATTAGGTCATCATCGTTATTATCTGGGTACTATATTCTTATGTTACTTGTTACTACTACTTCAAAAGGCTTATGCCATCACATTCTAGCCCTCACAGTACAGTACCTGCAGCCTATTTCCTGAGCCAAAACTGTCACTGGACCCCACTGACAGCATTTATACATCTTACATTGTCACCATGCCATTCTGCCTACTGGAACTATTGTGTGTTTTACTTTACACATATGTATTTTTTGTTTGTTTCTCTTTGCTTATTCTCTGTTTGGGTTGTTAATGTTGCTTGCATCAATTTTGGAGTGTAACTTTCACTAATTCCTGCAATAAAAATTTAAATTGAATATTTCTCCCTTGATTCATTTCATGGAAACTGGAGTCAATATGTACTGTAAATATTCAGTTGTTTTTGCACAGAGATCTTGGTAAGGTGTTAGTGCAGTCCATATACAATAGCTTTGATGCCTTATTAGGTATGTCATTCCAAGGATTAAAGCGGAACTAGACTCACCATTCACTTCAGCTCTGGTGTCCCAGTGCTCCCTGCCAGCTGTTGACCTCTTTGGCCGGTCTCCTTCCGGGTACTGATCTTCAGCCTTTTTCATTAGCCATGCTGAGGCAATGTCACTCCTGTGCATGCATAGGAGTTTGTTTATCTCAACATTGCCAAAATTGTACACTGAACTGCATGTCTGTGCAGCTATACTTACCTTTCCTCTAATGGTATCTGTCCCTCGCCTGAACCGGCATCTTATTCTGTGTGCAGGTTTTCCGCCATCTTCATTGGCTGGCGTGGGATGTCGTCACTCCTGCGCATGCACAGGAGATAGTCATCCTGGCACACAGGGATTGTGCTTGCCACTGTAAGCTGAGCTATGCATGCGCAGCTTTGTGTACATGCTGGGGAACACTTAGAGCAGACAGGTAGGTGCATCTTATTGTGGAAGAGACATTGCATGTCTCTTCTGCAATAGTCTGTCTGCTCCCAATGAATAACAGCAACATTTTAGCTCAGCTTTAATGTAGAAGAAATCTATTCTGTCTCTTCTGCAAAAAAAAAAAAAAAAAAATCTTGCCTGTTTGCCATTTTTTTACACTTTGGGTACGGCTAGGAAATCTGTTCTGGGTTAAGTTTTCAACTGGTGTTAAAAGATTAGATTTTGGTTTGTTTCACACCTGCTTTTGCTTTATATTTTAGAGCATAAAAAAAACATACTTGCACCATGTTTGACACCTACAATGTGTACAATGGCCCTTGGAGATCAGCTTAAGAAGCAGGGGTTCATTTTAAAGCACATTATTAAAAATCAGTTCTCTCCACCTTTTATTTGTTATGATTTGTTAAAACATTTACCCAATCACTTCAGCAATATTCAACTTTCCCTGCTAGGGAGATCACTTTTGATTCATCTTGGTGACTACTATTATTGGGACTAAAAGTGAAAAAAAAAAAAAAAAAAGCGATAATTGAGGAGAAATATTCCAATGTGGGAACACTTAGTCCAATGACAATTGTCTTAAGATGGCATTTCTCTCACTTTTAGAAGAGTTTCTTCCACTTCCTGTAGCGTCTTCAAGACAGGAAGTGAAGGTAAATCTCCCAATGGACGATAAATGGTGCAAAAAAAACGGGCAGGAGTTTTGAATATACCCATCTCTAAATAGAAGCAACAGAGACCCTACGATCAACTTTAAAATGTTGCAGGTAAACACAGTAAAGTCAATTATTTTCAATGTTTACTTGAAGTGTTTTTCTTTTCGGTAAAATATTTTTATTCACTTGTAATGTGCCTTTGAGCTTGCTAGAAAATGTTGACTATTCCAGGAAGAGTCAATTGTTTAGTACAGGCCCCCTCCCTCCCCTTTTCTGAGAGTGTCTACTGTCTGTATTGACTAAATAGACTCAATGTACTGGCTCAATATCTCTACCCTCTCCTCACCTCCCTAAGTAACCCTTTTTCCTGGTACTCTGCCCCATCAAATCCACAAGATTCTTTACAGCTCTATAAAAGTTAGACTGGTCATCCACCTCCCCATCCTCTTTCTTTTTTATCCTCAAGACTACAGGATCATTATAGCAAGAAAGACAGATGGCTTGTGACAGCTCTTGAGCCTTCTAGGGCTGCTGACTTCACCATTCAAGATGGCAGCGCCTAGCGGCAGTCTTTTGGGTGTTCACACAACGGAGGCTTTTACAGGTAAATAAGATGCATAAAAAGGAATAATTTACAATTTAATATTATGGAACAATTGTTGAAATTATTAGACTGGTGACAATGAAAAATATGATACTCACTTTTTTTGTTACTGTTCCCATTCCTGTCCTAGCCCATGTCGCATGAGTATTATGCTGACCTTAGAAATTGTCAGGCAATTTCAGTCACTTTCAACCAGCTTTTCATTACAAAAATAAACAGATAAATACAACCTATCGCCAACATCTTAGTTAAAACTGAATTGATGTAAAGTGTTGGTAGCAGGTTAAAAGAAAAGCAATCCCCAAAAAAAAATCCCCAAGTGACCCCGAAGAAGATGGCGTGACTAAGTCGGTGACTTTTTTAGAGGGGGAGGGGGTGTTGAGCGAAGACAAGGAGAATCACCTGAAGGAGAACCCAAACACACACAAACAACTGACCCCCGGACCTCAGAGACAGACAACCAAAGGGGGGGCACGCACCAGAAGCCAACGGAAGTAGTTAAACCTTTGATGGATAAAATAGAAGGGAACGACACGAAAATCATAAACCTCTCTAAATTTAAACTAAACAAGAGACACATTGACCTCCTACAAAAGGGGATGTCCTTTTCACCCACCAACCAGATGGATGAGTTCACAGTATTTAAGGACCTCTCCTTATTTATACGCAAGGTCTTCCTTCACTTTATTCACTCAAATGGATCTTCGCGTGAAGTAGGTACAAACACAACAAAGAATCAGGACGAGGAAATGTTGGCTATCCTCAACTCTCTCCTTGAGGAAAATGATAGAGAGGAAACTGGGTATAGCCCTTATAAGAGGCAGTCCAGATTAAACATCAGGTCCACCAAGATGCCCCCACTGAATAAAAATAAATGGCTAAGCCTATTTTTGTATATGATACAAAAAGATCTATCCAAGGTAGACTGGAACCTAAAAAATGAAGACAACCTCTCCCTGGAGGAATGTAAGGCAATCCGTGAATTGTCAGCAGCCCCGCAGTTGGTGATAAAAAGGAGCGACAAGGGTGGGAATGTGGTACTTCTGGATGAGAAAGATTATGAAAAAGAGGTATTTCGCCTATTAGGCGACACTAAAACTTACAAGAAACTATCCAGTGACCCCTTTCCCAACCTTGTCGCGAACCTAAATAGCAAACTTAAATTAGCAGGGGAGGCAGGACTACTAGGTAAACGGGAACTAAATTACCTCACTGTCAATGAATACAATGTACCGGTATTTTATATCATCCCGAAAGTACATAAATCTTTGGAGAATCCTCCGGGGAGACCAATTGTCTCAGCGATAAAGGGTCCCCTAGAGAAAGTTGGAAAGTATTTAGACAATATGCTGAAGGAAATGGTCATGGACCTTAAGTCCTATGTGAAGGACACAGGCGATGTTTTGAGACATATCTCCAAGATTAATGTACAGGGAGAGCTCCTTCTAATGGGGATCGACGTGGAATCCCTTTACACGTCGATCCCCCACGACTGGGGGATTAGGGCGGTTGAAACATTCCTAGAGAGACATTTTCCTGATTACAGACCACAGAACGAATTTCTAGTGGACCTGTTGACTTTCGCCCTTAAAAATAACTTCTTTCAGTTTCTATCAAGAAACTACCAGCAAATCAACGGCACATCCATGGGAGCACCCTGGGCCCCAGCATATGCCTGTCTCCACCTGGGATTATGGGAGGAGGATGTGGTTTACACCTCGCCGATGTACCTGGGCCATGTACATACGTGGCTCAGGTACATCGACGACGTGTTTGTTATTTGGAGGGGCGATCAGAACTCGCTGACGGAATTCATAGACTTCTTGAATTCCAATGACCGAAACATCAAACTGACTTACATATGGGACCGAGAAAAGATTTCCTTTTTGGATTTGTCTGTTAGCAGGAAGGATATATCCCTGGTGACTCAGACCATCCGGAAAGAGACTTCTGAGAATACACTTCTAAGAGCAGATAGCCACCATCTGAAATGGCTCAAGGACAATATGCCTGTTGGCCAGTTTTTCCGCATAAGGCGAAATTTTACCAACAGGGAAGATTACAGACGCGAAAGCGACAAACTGTATAAACGCTTCTGGGAACGCGGATACTCCCATAAACCCATAAAAGCTGAGTAGAGCAAAACGTAAGGCAGCAGAACGTGATCGCCCTTCACTACTAGACAAAACAAAAATAACAAAAAATACACTACATGTCCTTCCTTCCGTCACTGCTCCGGATCCAGTGAGAATTATCACAGAGTTTGGGACACAATTAGATCAATATTAGAGAAACACTGGGGCATACTCACCAGCACCCCCGGAATAGCCCAGATAGTAGGGCCTGCCCCAAAAATGGTGGCTAAGAGGGCCAGAAACCTGGGTGACTGCTTAGTCCACTCTGAACATATTAGGAGTACTGACAGTTCTTGGCTATCCCAGTTCCCCAGGAGCAAGGGTATGTTCCCCTGTGGACATTGTCAGGTATGTCCATATGTACATAGGACAACACCCTTCAGCGATTCTCTAAATAAAGAGAACTTTGAGATTAAAAGTCTTATCAATTGCGCAACCACAAGGGTCATTTACATGTTGACTTGCCCATGTAAAAAGATATACATCGGCAAGACCAAACACCAATTCAGGATTCGTCTAGGAGAACACGAGGGAAATCCTGGAAAAAAACCCTGAAAAACCGGTGGCCAGACACTTTGCCCAATATCACCAGGGCAAGCTGTCTGGCATGCAGGTCAAGGGAATCTATGCCTTGAATCTTTCCTCCAGAAGAGGGGATTTTGATCAAATTTTACAGAAAAAAGATGGATTTTCCGTCTGGGTTCCCTGATTCCTTTAGGCCTGAACACGGAACTGAATTTACAGCCTTTCCTAATGGCGTAAACATCTTGGATGGGTACCCATTGTGGAACTGGTCATATAGCTATCTTTGAGTCCCTGCAGTACCCCGGCTAAGTACACTGGGACTAGGCTTGAGCATCACCATTATTGCTCACCCTCTTTCGTTTATCATAAAGGCCCATAACATACAATATACCATGCAGGGCACTTGATGTGAACCCCCCCCCCCTCCTCTGAGTCCCCATATTTGACCTGAGGGAAGATATAAACACATAGGGTCAGGTATCACGGATGCAGACTAGTCACCTCTTCTGATGTTCCACATTGGTGAATTTCCCGTGTGTTAGCCGAATCTGGATATACTATGGGTCATTTGTGGCCACTACAGATAATTTATATCCAGACACGGCATCAATGAAATTAACTACTTTTTCCCTTTTTTCCTTTTTTTCCTCTTTCCCCCCCCCCCCTCTCTTCCCTTCCTTTATTCCTCTCCAACTCTTCCCTCTCCCCCGTTTGCTCTATCTCGCTGATCTGTCTGATGTTTTAAATGTACTCCCTATTCAGATATTGCTTGGATGTCTATTATATATGACAAATGGAATAATAAAAAAGTAACATATTTAAATGTTTTCCGTACCAAATAGACGCTATATTGCAAGAAATAGGGATGTCAATTGGGCGGCTATCTGCACCTCTATTTTCATCAATTGTTTCAAATCTTGAGACTGAGTACATAAGAGATCGTGGATGAGGGGTTACACAACAATAAAACCTTAAAAAGATTGCTACGTATATGAAATGGCAAACGAACAGCAGACGGTTACACACAGACGTGGTGAGTTTCCTTCACACAGATTAGCTGGGTGGGCGTGTACGAGGAATGGACGGCAATAAGAAGGAGCCCTCGCACGCCACCTACACGTCCAGATGAAGCTACACACCCTAGTTTTGTGAAATGCGTTGACGTCATCACGTCCGGACGTCACACCCGCTGTCATCCCCCGTTGGGGCTAGCCGGCTCATACACCGAGGGAGCGTTCCGATCGGCTATACGGAACAGCCGTGCAGGAGGGAACAGGCACACTTAGATGGCCGGCCATCAATGCACCTTAGCAGTGTTTCTCAGGAGCACGGAGACCTCGTAGGAAGCACTTGGTACCATGTGCAGTATTCAACTAAGCAGAGTACAGCATAGATGATATACACTACGGCAGTATCTGTGGACTTCTAGACAGGACCCGGAAGTGGTAATGTACTCAACCATCCTCTTTGCATATCTCTGCCCAGCATATTATATGAAAGCCATGGTTTCATTCACCGCACCAGTGCTTACCTGGTCAGACTCTTAATACCACCGTATTTATTGTAGCAATCTGCCACTTACATCTTTGGACCTGTTGCTACTCCAGCTCCATTCCAACACAGCAAACGGCCACATCTTCTCCATCTACAGGTTGATTGGTACCTGATTACAGGACCTACACCAGTGCCCCACTCCACGGCTGTCTGCTCCCTTTTGCAGTACCCCACCTTCCTTTCCCACCTTTTCATCAACCCACTCCCTCCCTTTCTTTCCCCTTCCCCCCCCCCCCTTGTCTCCCTGCCTACTCAGTTTTGAGCCACCCCCCCCGGGGGGATTGATGTCTGGTGTGTAACCCTACTCAGCACATGCTGAACACTTTTTATTGTTTGGTTACGCAGACATCAATTGCCTAGACGTCCGGACGTTTTGTTTGTTTGTTGGTCAGTTTTGGTTACATGTTTTTTGTCCCCCCTGTCTGTGTTATCTTTTTGATCGGGTTTTTAGTTACCGATCATTTTTATCAGGGCAATGCAGTTATCGGTTCATGCTCTTATGTCTACATGTATCTATTTGTGTACCACAATAAACACTTGTTTAATTATTTACATTTAATCAGATTGCCTTTCATTGGAGCCCTACTTTTTCTTGGTCCCCCCTCTGTTGGGGACAATTGTTGATTTGCAAGCGTTCAGGGGCTGTAGGGCAATCATAGATATAGGGTACACACTAGACACTTATTTCATGGTTTAACAAGCCTCATTTTATCCAACTTGACTGTAAAAGAAAAGCATACTTAAGGGTTGAAGCACTCCAAAAAAACTTTATTATACTTCCATAAACGCACACAATTTTGTGATTCAGCAGTTAACTTGAACTGCTTACTCAAAACAGTTAACTCATAACAAACTGATCCCTGTAAAGCCCCTTGGATCCTAGACTGAGTCTATACAATGGGGCTTGAAATTCTTCCCAAGTCAAGGTTACACTCCACCACTTATTGTTCAACCATCAAATGCCAGCACTTCAGTGGGGAGTAGAGGCTCTGGCATTTAAAAGTTGAATGATGGTTCTGGGGCTTAATGTGTGGACAGGATTTAATCTCCCACTTGGGCAAAAGCCAGGGTCCCGTATAAATAGCATCCAAGGGGGCTCTATAGGGACATAGCAGGGATCAATTTGAAGTGCTAGGTAGGGTAGGTGCAGACATTGAAAGGTTATTGCTCTTCAGCACTGTTCCTACCTTTTCAAATGTTTTATGCCAGGTCACTTTAAAGCTTTCTTTAGCTCCAGTTTGGGAATACAGCAGATCCTAAAGAGGAAGTGCACACTGCACATGTTATGAGTCAGAAACTGCAAAGAAATCTTTGTACCCTTCCAAATGCATCCCTGCAAATTTGAATGACATTGTGTTTCTGTGCTATCAACTAGGTACTAGTTTTTCTTTGCGAAGTCCAACCCAATTAGCATTTACAGGGCGAATATCTTTAATCTCTACCTTACTAATTGGCAACAGGATATAGAACCTTTGGATAGAGAAGAGTGGGCTCGTACATTGGTGGCGCTGCCTGAGGTCTCTTTCCCCATCCCAAAAGTTGATGCAACTCTTCGTATTACATAGGACTCATTATACCCCACAAAAACTTTATGCTTGGGGGAAACTATAACACCAGCATGCCCTCGCTGTGCTTTGGCCAATGGTTCTCTCATTCACATGCTTTGGCGATGTCCCATACTTTATCGTTACTGGGAAAGAGTGTTTATAACTTTAAATTCATTATGCTAAACTGAAGTGGTAGGGACCCCTAAACTTGCTCTTTTGGGAATAATTCCTGATGGAGCATTACCAAACGAGATGCATATTATGTGGATTAGGTCCTTATATTTAGCACGTCAACTTATTTTACAAAAGTGGACTTCTCCTTTATCGCCAACTCATAAACAGTGGTGTGAGAAACCTAATTATATACTGAAAAGAGAAAAGCTGACGTATTAACATAGGGGATCGCCCAAAAAATTTGAAAAAATATGGTCTTATTGGATAGATCCCAGTAATTATTATATAATGCTCAATTTAATGTTATAGAGGAACGAAGTTAAAAATTTAAGTGAACGAGTTTAGGATTATATGAGTTTGGTGGATAAAAATTAGTTTATTTGAGGGGTAATAGGTGCCGTTTTGGGGGAGCTGTTCTAACTCGGTTTTGTAGACTATGAGCATTCCCTAATAACTGAGGTTAAAAAAAATCAATTTATAGATATATGTTTAGGCTCTTATGTATGACTATATTTTGATTATTTTTATGATCTTACGTTATTTATTGAATCTGAGAGGTGACATGATTGTTTTCTATCATTAATTTGATTTAAATTATGTAAGTTAATGCATATTGTGGAGAGCCTCTTTTGGGGTTGTCCTTACAATTATTTATATGTGTTTTATGTAATGTCCAATAATAAATAAAAATTACTTGATTTAAAAAAAAATAATCTCTATCTTTAAAAAAAAAAAAAATGCTAATAAGTATGCAGATCAGGAAAATAAAGAGTCTTAAAGGATAAGTTCACATTTGGAGCATGTTCTATGTTACACCTGTATTTGAGTGTAACAACCTCCATACCCCCCTCTCCCCATCCTCCCTGTGACAGCAGGTTGAGGTTCCTCATCTCGTACCTGCTGTCACATTTTAAAAATCAGCACGGCAGTGCGGGGCTCCACCCTCACAGCTGCATAATTCATGGCGATTTGTGAATGAGAAAACTACAAGTCCTGTCTGCTACCACGGCAGGCGCCTTGTAGTCCTTAAACTGCAAGGACACTGATGAGTGCCCTCAGAGTTTATTCACAAGCCCTGTAGCTTTCAAACTGACAGCCCGTTCAAAGGTAAGGGCAGAAAGCTGCAGGAGCCTAACATTGCACCTGTAATCCACTGATTGCTGGTGCAATGCTTTGCAGGCTCCTTGGGCAAAAAAAATAAATGCCATTTTTTTCTGCCAAAATATGCGCAAAGGCGAACTTCTTCTTTAAGTCCCTGACTCAGAGTATTGACGCCAGAGAGTCATTATGACAGCTAATAACAGCATTTGCAGAAGCAAAAATAGTTCCCATGTTTCTCCCATTGCAGGTGTAGCCCTTTTTGGGGGGCGCGTTTGAGAAAAATGGCTATCCTAACAGGAAATTGAGGTAAATAAGAGAACCAAAAGCTTCCCTAAGTGGAAGAGTGAGATTGATAATCATAATATTGACAGTGCCTCTGTGAACAGAGGGGATTCCCTTCCTGAGAAATTAACCAATTATCTAATCAAAATAATTAGGAGAAGAACTACTGCAACCAGCATATAGATGCACACCAGTATAGAAATAATAAGTTTTATATAAAAAGATTAAGCAAAGGACCCAATAGGAGCCCTGATGAAATTGTCCACAGATGAATGTTGCAGGGGCCCCTGAAGATGATGTGGCGTCTGTCTTTGTGTCAGAGACCTGACGAGGAGACCCTACATCCATTACCCAACCAGCCTGAAATGCATTCCTAGTTATCTGGCACTGTGCATGTGAGATACTAATAGAACAGATATACTGTCATGAGGATTCAGCCATATAAGCTATAGGCAGCTGCATTTAAACTATTAAAACATAGAAATGCTTGCATAATCATCTCTACTGCTTTGGTATTAGTAGCATGGGCAGGACATGTGGCTGAGACCTTCTCTCTCTCTACTTCCTCCTTCCAGGATCTTTTCCCAACAACCTTGGGATGTACAGTGAGGGAAAAAAGTATTTGATCCCCTGCTGATTTTGTACATTTGCCCAGTGACAAAGAAATGCTCAGTCTATAATTTTAATGGTAGGTTTATTTTAACAGTGAGAGACAGAATAACAAAAAAATCCTTAAACGCATTTCAAAAAAGTTATATATTGATTTGCATTTTAATAAGTAAAATAAGTATTTGACCCCTTCGCAAAACATGACTTGGTACTTGGGGGAAAAACCCTTGTTTGGCAATCGCAGAGGTCAGACTTTTCTTGTAGTTGGCCACCAGGTTTGCACACACCTCCAGGAGGGATTTTGTCCCACTCCTCTTTGCAGACCTCTCCAAGTCATTAAGGTTTCGAGGTTGTTTGGTAACTCGAATCTTCAGCTCCCTCCACATATTTTCACTGGGATTAAGGTTTGGAGAATGGCTGGGCCACTCCAGGACCTTAATGTGCTTCTTCTTGAGCCACTCCTTTATTGCCTTGGCTGTGTGTTTTGGGTCATTGTCATGCTGGAATACCCATCCATGACCCATTTTCAATGCCCTGGCTGAGGGAAGGAGGTTCTCACCCAAGATTTGGTGGTACATGGCCCTGTCCATTGTCCCTTAGATGCGGGGAAGTTATCTTGTCCCCTAAACAGAAAAACCCCCCCAAAGCATAATGTTTCCACCTCCATGTTTAATGGTGGGGATGGTGTTCTTTGGGGTCATAGGCAGCATTCCTCCAAACACAGCAAATTGATTTGATGCCAAAGAGCTTGATTTTGTTCTCATCTCACGGCGTAGTGTGTTGCCAATTGTTTTCTTGGTGACTATGGTCCCAGCTGCCTTGAGATCATTGACCAGATTCTCCCATGTAGTTCTGGGCTCATTCCTTACTGTCCTCATGATCATTGAAACTGCATGAGGTGAGATCATGCATGGAGCCCCAGACCGAGGGAGATTGACAGTTATTTTGCGAATAATCACACCAACTGTTGTCACCCTCTCACCAAGCTGCTCGGCAATGGTCTTGTAGCCCATTCCAGCCTTGTGTAGGTCTACAATCTTGTCCCTGACATCATTAGACAGCTCTTTGGCCTTGGCCATGGTGGAGAGATTGGAATTTGATTGCTTCTGTGGACAGGTGTCTTATACAGGTACCAAGCTGAGATTAGGAGAACTCCTTTTAGGAGAGTGCTCCTAATCTCAGCACGTTACCTGTATAGAAGACACCTGGGAGCCAGAAATCTTGCTGATTGATAGGGGATAAAATACTTATTCCACTCATTAAAATGCAAATCAATTTATAACTTTTTTTAAATGTGTTTTTTTGGGGATATTTTTGTTGTTATTCTGTCTCTCACTGTTAAAAAAAAAAAAAAAAAAAATCTACCATTAAAATTTTAGACTGATCATTTCTTTGTCAGTGGGCAAATGTACAAAATCAGCAGGGGTTAAAATACTTTTTGCCCTTGCTGTACATAATTACACATTACAGTGTGATACTAACAGCTGACAGTGAAAGGCAGTGGATCCCCACACAATCACCCTGGTGAATTCTTTAAGTTTTGTAAACGACAACACAACGTGCATAATAACCATCAATTTATGAAATGGCATTGTCCTTTCCCAATTACAATGGCTTGCTGAAGAAAAACAAGTTAGTAGCAATACATCACAGGTGAAACAAAAACAGACATGTTGACTAAATTAGAGACTGCTCTCACTCAAGAATGGTACAAATGTGGTGTGATAAACCTGGCGTCCCCCAAATTATAGGGCAAAACGGGTGCAGGTTGTCTAACGCTCTGCCCTCTCCACATTTCCCTCTGAGGTAATTCGGTGTTTTCAGGCACTGAACTGGAACTATGAGTCATGGGAATGAATGGCACTGGCAGTGTAGAAGGACTGGGTACCTTACTAGACATGCTCACTAAGGCTGCTTTCACACTGGGGCGGTAGGGGGCGTCGGCGGGAAAACAGCGCTATTTTTAGCACTGTTTTATCGCGGTATTCGGCCGCTAGCGGTGCGGTTTTAACCCCCCGCTGGCGGCCGAAAAAGGGTTAAAACCACTCGTATAGCGCGGGTATAGCCGCGCTGTCCCATTGATTTCAGTGGGCAGGAGAGGTTTAGGAGCGGTGAATACACCACTCCTTCACCGCTCCAAAGATGCGGCTGGCAGGAGATTTTTTTCTACTCCTGCCAGCGCACTGCTTCAGTGTGAAAGCCCTCGGGCTTTCACACTGAACAAACAGCGGAGGCTGTTTTGGGGCGGTTTGCAGGCGGTATTTTTAGCGCAATAACGCCTGCAAACCGCCCCAGTGTGAAAGGGGTCTAACTGAGGCACAATCTCTGGAGATTAAGGATCTAATGGCTGTCTAGGAAGAGAGGGCTTTAAGATAGAATCTTCAGGAACTACAGTATAATAACACTCATGGGTATCAGGAAGATCAGGTGAGAGGTTTGCCTGAAGCTGGGGTAAGTTACACTCTGAAGTGTCATTTGAGCTACCTTTGTCAACGACTTGAGAAATAGGTTTCTTGATTTCTATGCAAGGCTTTGATACTGCCTTGTGGCAGGGGGGTATCTAGTGCATTTGGCACCCGGGGCGTATCCTATATCTGGCACCCCCTACCTTAAAATGTAAAAACGCCCCACTGTGCCCCCTGAATACCTCTGCATCCTTAAATATCTCTTTGTCACTACTGTGTACATTACACAGCACCTCTGGACCCCTTTACATTACACAGGACCTTGGACCTAAGGACCTCTTTAAATTACACAGCCCTTGTACCTCTAGACCCCTTTACATTACACAGCACTCTGCACCTCTGGACCCCTTTACATTACACAGTACCCTGCACCTCTGAACCACTTTACATTACACAGCACCTCTGGACCCCTTTACATTACACAGCACCCTGCACCTCTGGACCCCTTTACATTATACAGCCCTTGTACCTCTAGACCCCTTTACATTACACAGCACCCTGCACCTCTGGACCCCTTTACATTACACTTCACCCCTAGACCCCTTTACATTACACAGTCCTCGTACCTCTAGACCCCTTTACATTATACAGCAAACTGCACCTCTGGACCCCTTTACATTACACAACACCCTGCACCTCTGGACCCCTTTACATTACACAACATCCTGCACCTCTGGACCCCTTTACATTACACCTCACCCTTCACCTCTTCTTTTGTTTCATTTATTTATTTTAGCTGCATTTTCTGCAGATAAATGGTAAGCAGACTGAAGGGTATTTTTCAGATGAGCCACAAATTAGTAATGACTTTCATGACTAATAAGGTCAGTGGAGACTTCTAGTAGAAGGAGACCCCTTTACATTACACAGCACCCTGCACCTCTGGACCACTTTACATTACACAGCACCCTGCCCCTCTGGACCCCTTAACATTACACAGCACTCTGCACCCCTTTACATTACACAGCACCCTACACCTATGGACTCCTTTACATTACACAGCCCTCGTACCTCTAGACCCCTTTACATTACACAGCACCCTGCACCTCTGGACCCCTTTACATTACACAGCATCCTGCACCTCTGGACCCCTTTACATTACACCTCACCCTTCACCTCTAGAGCCCTTTACATTACCCAGCCCTCGTACCTCTAGACCCCTTTACATTACACAGCACCCTGCACCTCTGGAACCCTTTACATTACACACACCCTGCACCTCTGGAACCCTTTACATTACACCACACCCTGCACCTCTTTACATTACACAGCACCCTGCACCTCTGGACCCCTTTACATTACACAGCCCCCCACATCTCTGGACACCTGTAGGTTACACAGACACCCCCCTGGATCCCCTGCATGTTATGCAGACACCCCCCCCATTCAGTGCAGACCCCCCTTACAGTACAGACCCACCCTTACAGTGCAGACCCACTCCTACAATACAGACCCCCCCACAGTGTATACCCCCCCCTACAGACCCATAATGTAGCTCGGGCCTCGGCTCAGATGATCAGCGCAGGACATGATGCACAGCACGTGTAGCCTACACGGAGGAGGGGGAGGCGGCGCCGGTGGCTTCACTCTGCTCAACTGTGTGAGACAGATCAGGGCTGCGGTGCGGCCACGAGAGAAGGGGATCGTTGCGCCGACGGGTGTCACACGGGTGCGGCGCACACCCCCCAATTTGCAAAGCCACTACAGGCTCTCCATGTGTGTACTGTGTTTTTACCTGCCGCTGCCTGTAACCACGCTGTGCTGCTTAAATCCGCCCGCTGTCTCTGCTTCAGTTGCGGAGGGGGGGCCCTGGCCTGACACCCCCCCCAGTGTGTGGCACCAGGGGCGGCCCGCCCCCCATTTAGTACGCTACTGCCTTCTGGCCTGTTTATCTTGTACACAGGGATCCAAGGCAATTTGTTTACCACTTTGAAGATGCTACCAAGTTCTGTAGCACAACTGTTACCTAGTTTCAGATCTCGGTATCTCACATGGAAATCAAATCTTCTTTTGTTCCATTCATTTATTTTAGCTGCATTTTCTGCAGATAAATGGTAAGCAGACTGAAGGGTATTTTTCAGACGAGCCACAAATTAGTAATGACTTTCATGACTAATAAGGTCAATGGAGACTTCTAGTAGGAGGTCAATGGACAATATAGGCTCCCTCCCAAACATCAGCAAATAGGGGGAGAACGCTGTAATCTCATGCCTGGAGCTGTTAAAAACATAGACTGTGGCTTCAGCCCTGTGATTCCAGGTACATTTGTCGTCAGCCTGTAGGGCATCTAGCATATCAAGCTATGTTGATTCTCTCAGGGAAAGAATTGCCTTCAGGGTGATTCAACTTGTTCAGCAGCTAAAGTACCTCTTTACTTAGCTTGCTCTCATAATTTCACCTCTGATTTGAGTTTTACCTGTGCGGTAGGCCATAATGGGTGAAATACGTCTCCCAAAGCACTTTTGAAATTGTAACTGCTCTTTGATCTTTGGTAGGAAAAGCTTGGACATATTTGGTAAAGTGGTCAGTCGCCACCAGTACATTTTACAATTCCTTTTGAATCGTTGTAAATGCATAGAAAATCTATACAGACCTCGGTAAACATTTGAGATAACATATAGACCAGTCAATGTTATTAGATGATGAGAGGGAGATATTGGAGAGACCATTAACATTTGAAGAATTGAGAAAAGCAGCGGCCAATCTATCCAATAATAAATCTCATGGGTCGGATGGACTACCAGGGGAAATATATAAAACATATGGAGATGAGCTACTACCTGATCTCCTAACAGTTTTCAATCATGCTTTCGAGGTGGGGTTTTTGCCCCCTTCGATGAATGAAGCAATGATTATTTCTATTCTGAAACCAGGTAAAGTTCAAACCAGGCCTGATGCATATCGTCCAATTTCATTGCTGACATCAGATGTTAAACTTTTGGCAAAGGTAATGGCAATCAGACTTTCAAAGCATATTGGCAAATGAATACATTGTGACCAATCAGGTTTTATCCCTAACAGATCAGCAGCTAATAATATCAGACGATTTTTTTTTTTTTTAATCAAAGAGGTTTTTATTGTTCATAAAAAACAAACAGTATATGCCAAGAATGATACACAGTGTATTGTATTCAGACACAGAAACATTGAAATGGTCTATCAAGTACTCCTAATTGCTCCACCAAATGCTTACATAACAGACTTTGCTCTCTTTCCCTTCACTCAAAGTGTCCTAAACGTATTCCATCACATGTACCAAACCCAACTCCCTTTCCCCAATCTCCTCCCTCCATGCCCCTTAAGTTATCCTGCAATCAGTCAGTCTACCAACTGAATGACTCCCTTTACAAAGTCAAAATGTATATATCTCTCAACAGTCTCATCTGAACCAATTCCATAGGACTTATACCAGGGGTGGCAAGCCATTCATCCCATAATTTCTCAAACTTCTTGGCATTCCCCCTATGTTGATATATGTATCTTTCCATTATGAGTGTTGTACCCATGTGTTTTATCCATGTTTTTACCTTGGGCGGTATAGCTGATTTCCAGCTCATAAGTATGGTTTTCCTTGCCTGGAATAGTGCTCTGGCAAATGCCACTCTTGTCCCCTCCTCTACTATCACCCCCTCCAAAACTCCAAGCGGGCATCTTAATAGTTCCAAAGGGATGCTAGTCTGGAACACCCGGTTAAGCGTGTCCAGAACCCCCGTCCAAAATCTGTGGAGTTTGGGGTAACGCCAGAGGAAGTGAATCAGATCTCCAGGCACCGTTTTACATCTATTACACATTGGATCTGATGCCCTGCCCATTTTGTACAGCTTCACAGGAGTGTAATGTACTCTTAGTAGTATATACATTTGGGACACCTTTTGTGACACATTTAGGGAACACGTATTAACCGCCTGCAGTGCCTCCTCCCATAATTCTCCTGCAATAGGCCCCACGTCCGCCTGCCACTGCGTCACTGCCTTCATGGGATGCCCCTCTAGGAAGGATGAAAGCAGCATGTTATATCATTGGGAGATTATGCCTTTCGTGTCTGATGCATCCTGCAGTATGTGAAACAGCGGAGTGGGAGACTGAACCCACTCCACTGCATCCCCTTGTGCTCTAACAGTATGTTGAAGTTGTAAGTAAAAAAAAAAAGGAAATTGGACGGTATTGCGTATTTAGATTGCAAGTCACTAAAGGAAAGGAGGGCCCCATTGTGAAAGACATGTCTTAAATGTGTTATACCCAGGAGGCGCCACTTGGGCCCCTGCTGAGTCTTGGCTATCTCTGTGTAGGTGTTGTTTTCCCCATAATAGACTATATACCATGTACCCTTTCACATTCTGAAGTTGTTTGGCTTTATTCCACACCTTCTGAAGGAGTGACAATGTGGGCATTTTCTTCTTGGGTTTTTGAAACTGCTGGGCCTCTAGTCCCTCGGGGATTGAATCAGCCCCCGAGCCAAGTAACATGAGTCTAGCCGATGACCATGTCGGCAAGGGTGACATGGCTCCTATCAGGTGTTGCAACTGTGCAGCTAGATATTATATCCAAGGATTGGGCAAGGCAAGGCCCCCTTCCTCCCTCGGGTATTGCAGCTGCTCCAGTTTGATCCTGGGGGTTTTGTGTGCCATAGTAATAATCTGAAAAGAGAGTTAACCACTCTGAAAATTTTAAGGGTAAGAACTACCGGCGTGTTATGGAGTAAATATAACAGTTGTGGCATTAGAATCATTTGATAAGGTTCATTTTACCTGCCAGGGACATCTTAAGTTTGTTCCATATATGTATTTTATCTCTAAACCTGGTCAAAAGGGGATAGATGTTCAGTTTGCAGAAGTCAGTCACTATGGGGGAGATATTACTACCTAGGTATTTAAAGGAAGACACCACAGGAACTGGACACGAGGGCCCCATGTCTGGCCCAGGGATCTCATCTACAAACATTAATGCTGATTTGGACCAATTGATAGTAAGGCCTGAAAAGCGTCCGAATTTCGTAATAATGGACATGACCTGAGTCAGTGAGTCATCTACGTCAGCCAGAAAAAGGAGTCATCAGCGTAAAGCATGATTTTCTCATGCAGTTCGCCGAACCGGAAACCCTTGATCTCCTGGCAGTTGCGCACCTGAGCCGCAAGGGGCTCAATGGCCATAGCAAAGAGTAGAAGGAACAGGGGGCATCCCTGCCTGGTCCCACTACCCAGTGCAAAAGCGTGTGATATCCTATCCAACATGCGTATTGCTGCCTGTGGTGTATCGTATAACAGTCTCACCCACTTAAGGAACCTGGGTCCGAATCCAAACCTGGATAGCACAGCCAATAGATACCGCCAGCCAATACTGTCAAACGCTTTGTTGGCGTCAAGAGACAGCAGTGCTCTATGTCCTGTCAAATCTTCTGGGGTCTGCATATTCAAGTATAACCTTCTAAGGTTGGTTGCCATAGAGCTTTTTGGCAGAAAGCCCGCCTGGTCCGAGTGAATGATTGACAGAATTGTTTTGTTAACTCTCATGGCCAGCACCTTAGCTAGTATTTTAACGTCACTTTGCAGCAATGAGATTGGTCTGTAAGAACTAGGATCTAAGGGGTCTTTACCTGCTTTGAGTAAGAGTATAATGTTGGCCCTTGTCATGGATAGGGGTAGTCTTCCTGTCTTAAAAGATGAGTTAATTACTTCAAGTAGTTTAGGTAAAATCACTTCCCCATATTGGGTGTACACCTCTATAGGGATCCCATCCTCCCCATGGGCCTTGCACGTAAGGAAGGAGGCAGCCGCCTCCTTTAGTTCGTCAAGAGTAAGCGGGGCTTCCATCTCCATACACTCATGGCGAGACAGAGATGGAAGAGCCACAGTGTCCATATATCATTGTAACTCCCCATTGGTGTAATTGTCACAAGGTTTATATAAGTCAGTGTAAAAAGCTGCTAGTTCTGCTATGATCTGCTCAGGGTCATTCACCAGCCGTCCTTGAGAGCCACGAATAGCTCCTATAACCGGGAACGACTGCTGAGATGGGGCAATTCTGGCTAGCAGTCGGCCGGCTTTCTCCCCTTCCTCATAGAAAGCCTGCTTGGTGAAAAACCTCTTTCGCTCCGTGGTGGAGGCCCTCGAGCGGTCCAGGGAATCCTGTCCTGAGATCCACGCCTCCCTCGTGGAATCAGATGATGGGTCAGTCACAAATGCAAGCTCCAGTTTCCCCACCTGGTCTTCAACTTGCTCTAACAAAGCCGACGAGTTGCGCTTCACAGCCGTAATTTCAGCTATAAAAGTGCCTCTCGGGCAAGCCTTAAATGCATCCCATCTCAGAGTCGGATTAGTACACAACCTGTTAACATAAAAGTATTGTTCTATCTGTTGCACCACACGCTCATGTGAGGGTAAAAGTTTTAGCCAGAAAGCATTCAGCTTCCACGGTGCTCTGGGCAAGGAGGAAATCGGGCGGGAAGTCAGGCGAGCAACCAATGGTGAGTGGTCAGAGACCCCCCTAGGGAAGTACTCCACCTTTGGGACCATTTGTAACAGTTGTGGGGATCCTATGCAAGGGTCAATGCGAGACAGTGACCCATGCGTTTTAGAGAAACAGGAAAATTGTTTAAGTGCTTTAAGTCCTGGCTCGCCACACATCTATCCAACCTACCTCCTGGAGTAGCCGTCTTAAAACAGTGCCTCTGCCCCCCAGTGGAGGTATAGATGGAGGATGCCTATCCATTCTGGGGTCCAGGCAGCCATTGAAATCCCCCATAATCATAACTGGAACGTCAGGTTTGTCGACCAAGTATGACAGGAGAATCTGTAAGACTTCTCTAGAGAAAGGAGGAGGTATGTACAAAAATGCAAATATCACCGCCACAGTAAACACCTTATAATACAGAAAGACATCTCCCAAGCGAATCCACAGCTGCATCCATTTCCTGGTAGGCCAAGGATTTATGCACTAGGACACTCACACCACGCGAATATGAAGTGTGAGTGGAGTGGTACGCCTTGCCCACACAGGAAAAACGCAGGGAGCTCACTGTATCCCTCGAGAGGTGGGTCTCCTGGAGGCCCACTATTGCCGGTTGCAATTTTTTCAAACAGGAATTGATCATAGTACATTTTAAAGGGTCATGGACCCCACAGACATTCCAAGTCAGACGATTATTTTTAAAGTTACAATTACCCATAGATAATACAGGAAATAGAGCCATTATGTCCTTGGATGCGACCAAAGCATTTGATAGTATAGAGTGGGATTTCCTATGGACCTGCCTAAAACATTTTGGAATAGGACTGAGATTTATAAAGTGGATGCAACTGCAATATAGTTCTCTGAATGCAAGAGTACAGATTAATGGATCCACTTCACTGCCCTTTCTGTTGAAGATAGGAACAAGGCAGGGCTGTCCCTTGTCTCCCCTCCTTTTTGCACTGGCCGTAGAACCGCTGGCAGAGGCTATTCATGACTGTCCAGATATTGTGGAGTTTCGGAGATGTATGGGTGAGGAAAAAATAACACTCTTCGCAGTCGATGTACTAGTGTTTCTAGGGGATACATATAATTCTCTGTCTAAAGTTCTCTCACTTATTGATAATTTTGGTACATTCTCAGGATTTAATATCAACTAGGATAAATCCGTAATAATGCCTATTGAGCCTATAGATCCAATACAATTGGAACTCCCACACCAGAACCACCAGATGAACTATGTCTCATCATTCAAGTATTTAGGGGTGATAATTACTCCAATTGTTAAGGAATATATAGACAAAAATATACTTCCTCTTGTAGGTAAATTTAGGCAACAAAGTAAAACCTACAGGCAAATTTCCATTGACTATGATAGGGAGAGCAAAGCTGTGGAAAATGGTGTGGCTGCCCCAATTGCTATATTTACTGCACAATTTCCCAGTCTGGTTGACATCAAAATTATTTAGGACAATAGATGCGACTTTTAGAGACCTTATATGGAAACATGGCAAACCAAGAATTAAACTTGAAACCCTGCAACAGGCAAAAGATAGAGGGGGAATAGCGGTCCCTAACTCAAGACTATACTTCATGGCAGCACAACTTCAACATTGGTGTGGCTGGGAGGAGCTAGATAACCAAAACCCCATACAGAATATATTAATGACTCAATTTAAACCATTACCATTAGTACAGTGAATAGTGTCTCATAATTATGCCAATATGGGACAATTCTTAGAATGGAAAAGGGCTAGGTTAACTCTTCTCTATCAGTTATTTGAAGGGGATACTTTATTGCCCTTCAGTACAATGAAAGATCGTTTCCAATTATCAAATGGTAACTTTTATCAGTATCTTCAAATTAGTCACGCTCTACAAAGCCAAGCTCTAACATTCCAACTACAATACAATCCATCAGAGATTTTACTGAAAGCAACCTCAGTACGGCCCATGAAACGAGGACTAATAGGGGATCGCTACCATATTCTATTTTTTTTTTTAATTCTTTATTTTTTCCATATAAAGTGTGTACAGCAAATAACACATCCAGCATAGGTACATTACCAAAGTCAAACAAAAAGAAAAAATGCAGACAAGGTTACAAAAGCAAGGTCAACGAATCAAGTTTTCTTAGTTAGCACCACATTCAAGGCACATGAGGGAGAGACCCCGGTATGGCAATACTGACAGTGCACGGGACCCTGAGAGTGCTCTGGGAGTTTAGTCGTTTGACCTGGAGCTGGCGTTAAAGCATATCAAGCTGTGCCACACATTGATATGATATATTTTTATAGGTAATTGGGGAGCAAGGGGATCCGAAGAACTGAAGAGCCCAAACATGAGACGTGAAGATGTAAAAAAATTTAGGATCTTCGCTGTATCTGATCAGGTAACCCGTGAATGGGAAAGATTTATAAGAGAACTGGTATCCCCAAAGGTAGGAAAGGAATAGGGTCGGGAAAAGAGGGGGGGACGGGCAAGGAAAGGGGAGGAAGGTAGGTGAGAAAAAAAAAAAACAGGAGACAAGAGGGAGAAGAGAAAGGTAGAATAAAGTGTAATAATGTAATATAGTGAAATGCGATGCCCTCTGCCTAGGAGGCTGAACCAGCCCATTAGGTCAGTTAGATTGTGCCATTTCTTGGAGATAGGCTTCTGTGTATATAAAATGTTGCCAGGGTCTCCAGGTCTCTCGAAAGGTCTCCTCTCAATTGTGCAGGGTAGCAGTAAGATCCTCCATGTCCCTTAGTTCGTTCACTTTAGTAAACCAAAGGGACTTTGCCGGCGGTTTCTCCAATCTCCAACATAGGGGAATACAAGCCTTGGCGGCATTCAGTAACTGAATGGTGAGGGAGGTCTTGTATTTCTTAATAGGTCGTTCCGATAAATGGAGCAAACAGGCCGCAGGATTCCCCTCTAAAGAGACACCAGTTAGGTGTCTGATTGTGTGAGCCACTTCAAGCCAGAATGGGGTGAGTTTGTTACATGTCCAAAAAACATGTAACATCGTCCCCTCCTCAGTGCCACAGCGCCAACAGAGGCTGGACACCTGGGGAAAGAAGCGAAGTAGAATGGCAGGAACTCTATACCAGCGAGTCATTATTTTATAGCAAGTTTCCTGGACCCTGGTGGCTATAGAAGATTTCTGGGCAAAATAGAGAATTTTCTTCCTCTGTACGTCAGTGAATTGGGTTCCGAGTTCCGCCTCCCACTTAGTGAGAAACAGGGGAACATACCCTTCCTCCGGTTGAATTAGGGAGGAGTAGAGAAGTGAGAGACAGTGTCGCACTGGTTCCCCACGGTGACAGATGAGCTCTAGTTCAGTGAGTTGACGGGTAATGCCCGGTTTCCTCAAACAGCTGCACAAGTAATTGCGCAGCTGTAAGCCGCTCCAGAAATCCAGGGGAGGGTCCGTCACTGATGCCCCAGCTTCTGAAGAAAGCTGGCCATTAGGCCCCAGGAAATCGCATAAGCGAAGTCTAGTGCCCATTGCTAGTTGCTTAAAATGAGGGTTCTGTAAACCAGGTGGAAATTCCGGATTGCCCAGAACGGGCACCATGGGGGAGGGCTGCGGGGATACCGAGGAGCGCCGAATAGCGTCTCTGACCACTGACAAGGTGCTGCCTAATGTAGAGTGCTCCACGAGGTTCTTAGACAGAGGTGTAGTAAACCAAGGCCAGCTCTTGACCGTATCCCCGGAGTCCTCCACTTCCATGGCTACCCAGTGCTTTGCCCCCGTATGACAGTGCCAGTCCACTAACCTAGTGAGGTGGACTGCCTTGTAATAGGCTTTCATGTCCGGAAGGCCAACCCCACCCCCGCTTTTCGCCAGGTAGAGGAGTTGAAGTCCAATACGTGGTTTGCGATGGGACCAGACAAATGCATGGAACATAGAGTCGATTCGTTTGAAAAAAGCTGGGGGTAAACGAATGGCAAATGCCTGAATCAAGTACAAACCCCTCGGCAGCAAGGTCATCTTGAGGGCACTGCATCTGCCGAACCATACAAAACAACAAGGAAAAAGAGATTCCCCCAAAGAAGGCAATCACCCAAACACGATCTGCCAAAAAAAAAAAACAATATATTTATTAAGCTACAAAACACCACACAAAAGTACAAAAATTAGGCAAAATAGGGAGAATGTCAAATGACCATATTAAAATTGATAACGTTATCATTAAAAACAACGGAGCCACGGCCAAACATACCCCATACACACACCAATCACAGCAGCAGATTCCTAATATATTGGCCAGTATTGTATGAGATAAGTCCTCAGATCAATCCAAGTGTGGATAGTGTGGCGGTGTGGGGGTAAGGGTGGATGAATGGATGTTTGATAGTAATTAATGCAACGAATTCAACACAGCTTAAACACAGCTTTGAGATTTATAGCAGTCCGGGAGCTAGACCCATAGCGTGGGTAAGATGACAGCAATGACCGGCAATAACTACTGAAGGTGGTTGTAACCCAGGACATACAAGCAAAGCAGTTGTATTAATGGAAAGCCGTAGGGGGAGCAGGCACGACTCAGGCTGTATTAGAAATAAAAATTGGAGTGGTTTTGGAGTAGTTTATACACTTATCTGCCCATGTAATAAAATCTATGTGGGCAAAACTAAAAGAGCCCTAAGGGTAAGGATTCGTGAACATATTGCTGGTATCAAAAAATTAAATGATGAACTCCCCATATCACTACATTTTGCTAAATTCCATAACCGTGACCCAAGGGGCCTCATGGTAAAAGGGATCTATAGGTTGAATTTACCTACAAGACGTGGTGACTTCGATACCATCCTCCTCCAGAAAGAAAAGATGTGGACGTATTATCTGGAGGCGATGGCCCCCAATGGGTTAAATATCGAATGCAGCCTCCAGTCCTTTTTGGAGAAATAAGTCATTTACCTTCCCCGCTGTCTTGATTTATAATAATGATCTTTTACTGTCTTATGTCTTTGGGGGGTTTTTCATTCATTTTTAATGCTTGTGCTCTAGACCTTTGTGTTTCGTTTCTTGTGTGGTTTCTATGTATTTGTATACCTACTCCCACCTTCACCAAATGTTCTTTAAACTACAATGTTGCACATCTGAGGTGCAGTTCTCCGTACAATAGATCGCAGCTATTCATGTGAAGCCATTTGCGAGATACTGCTTTTGCTGAAATGTCTGTGATGAGTGGTAACCGTGTGCGACATCTGGTGGTCATTAGATGTAATTACACCTCTCATTATTTAGTCTATTTAACCTTCGCTCACGGACCCCTCCCCTGCTCTGAGGAAACCAGCGGTGATTGGCTGGTGAAACGCGTCAGCACGTGACGTCAGCACGTCACCTCGGAGCCGCGAGCTCATGGTGTTTGAATGTTTGACCGGGAACTAACAGCTGACGGCCGGCTTTCATCTTCTAACGGAAGGCGCTGACACAGCGGGACATCTCCCACCTGACGGCAAATGCAAATGCAGTTTGGACTGACATCTACAAGCAATCATCTGGGGTAGAGCTTACGACTTCATGAGCCGCTGATCCACTTGGTGAGAGAAGTATCACTCCAATTTTTATTTCTAATACAGCCTGAGTCGTGCCTGCTCCCCCTACGGCTTTCCATTAATACAACTGCTCTGCTTGTATGTCCTGGGTTACAACCACCTTCAGTAGTTATTGCCGGTCATTGCTGTCATCTTACCCACGCTATGGGTCTAGCTCCCGGACTGCTATAAATCTCAAAGCTGTGTTTAAGCTGTGTTGAATTTGTTGCATTAATTACTATCAAACATCCATTCATCCACCCTTACCCCCACACCGCCACACTATCCACACTTGGATTGATCTGAGGACTTATCTCATACAATACTGGCCAATATATTAGGAATCTGCTGCTGTGATTGGTGTGTGTATGGGGTATGTTTGGCCGCGGCTCCGTTGTTTTTAATGATAACGTTATCAATTTTAATATGGTCATTTGACATTCTCCCTATTTTGCCTAATTTTTGTACTTTTGTGTGGTGTTTTGTAGCTTAATAAATATATTGTTTTTTTTTGGCAGATCGTGTTTGGGTGATTGCCTTCTTTGGGGGAATCTCTTTTTCCTTGTTGTTTTGTATGCTTCACAAGGCAACCCAAACTGCATCCAACCTATTTCTTTGGATGAATATGTGATCTTATTAAATAATCTAGATTATTTTTTCATTGGTGGTTGATCCAGGCAAAATCCCTTTCTTTTTATAGGATCTGCCGAACCATGTCAGCGTTAGAGAGTGCCAGTGCAGGAGGTCCATCTTAAGGCGAAGGAGTAATGGAGCAAAGTTTGCTGAGTACAAATCGTTAGGATCCGAAGTAATGTCAACTCCCAGGTATCGGATGAGGTTAGTCGCCCATCTCAGCGGAAAGGTGTTAGGGAAATAATTCACCATCTCAGACCATCCTCGGGCATCAAGGTAATATTTATTGCATATGCAAGAGAAATGAATAGCATTACATCTTCATGCTGTCATCGTCATTTCTAAGGAAAATACTGTGGTACATGTCTTTTTTATAAGCCCTGGACACCCCCCTTTCCTGTCTTAAAACATGCCCAGTCTCATGTATTTTCAACTTTATTCTGGACACAACAGGAAAGGTGGAAGTGTCTGTTACAGACTGTTATCTTCATCTAACAATGGTTACAGGATACTGACTTGAAAACTCCCCAAGTCAACACAAAAATACAGGATATATGCAAAACTGCAGATCTAGACATATTATATTGCTGAGTCTACATATTGCTGACTCCATATTATCTATAGTTTATTTCTAGGCCATGATAAACAAAATGGCGTCTTTCATAACTGACATTTAAAGTATAATTTCTCTAACAAAAGGCCGATCGCAACCGTTGGACAATATTCCTGTCTACCGTTATGTTAAGGATGAAGGATTTGGTTAGATTGATTTGAAAAAAAGAAAGAGTACCATATTCTCGAAGGGATTGAAGTAGGTTAGGGAGGGAGGTTAGTGGTTCTGTCAGAAAGAAGATAAGGTCGTCCGCAATGGCGGCCACCTTGTGGGATCCCCTAGGTTTGGGTAGCCTCCAATGCCCGAATTCGCTCTTATCCTGCACAGGAGGGGCTCTAGTGACAAGATAAAGATTAGGGGAAACGGGGCAGCCCTGTTGTGTGCCATTTCGGATGCTAAAGAAGTCCGACCTCGTCTCGTTAACTTTGACCGTTGCAGTGGGGTATGTATAGAGGGACAGTATCCACTTTACCATGGACGATCGAAGGCCTATGTGTTCTGTAGCTTGTATAAAGGACCAATCTACACGATCAAAGGCCTTCTCCGCGTCGGTAGACAGCAGGAGAAGAGTCCGTTTAGAAGTCCTTGCTGCATGGATCAAATTCACAACTCGGATGGCGTTATCCCTTGGCTCCCGTAGCGGCACAAAACCTGCCTGGTCTCGATGAATAAGACTTGGTATGTGAGGGAGTAGTCTGTTGGTCAGGATTTTGGCAAAGAGTTTTAGATCCGTATTCAGAAGTGCAATCGGGCGATAACTCCCACACTGCAGCGGGTCTTTCCCCTCTTTTGGGATGAGGGAAATATAAGCCCTTAAGGTATCAACTGGGAATGAGTTTCCCTCCATAATGGTATTGAGGGCAGAAACCAAGGTTTGTGACAATGTGTCGAAAAAAGTTTTATAGTATGCCGGAGTTAGGCCGTCAGGGCCAGGGGCCTTTTTTGGTTTAGAAGAGGCCAGTGCCGCTCCCAGTTCTGCAACTGTTATGGGTTCTTCCAGCTCCTCCCGTACAATACTGGGAAGCGATGGCATGCCCAAGGCAGCTATGTAGGACTGAGGGGTATGTCTATCTTCTGCCGGGGAGCCCACAGATAGGGGTCTGTCTAGATTATAAAGACCTGCGTAAAAAGAACGGAACTCCTTTGCTATATCTGAAGAGGTATTTAGCTTTTGTCCATTAGAGGTCAGGATGTGGGGAATATAAGTTTTCGTGCGAGGGCCTTGCAAAGCCCTAGCCAACAGTGACCCGGGTTTATTCGAAAATTCATACATAGTACGGCACGCCCACGCCTACTTCTGTTTCATTTTGTGGAACAGAAGCGTACAGAGTTCCTCACGCGCCTTGAGAAGGTCCTGAAAAGTTGCACGAGCAAGACTAGCCTTGTGTGCGCACTCCAGGCTGCGGATCAAGGCGAGGAGTTCCTCCGCGCGTTGGGTTCTGTCATGTTTAAGACGGGCTCCTATTTTAATCAGTGCGCCCCTGACAACCATCTTGTGGGCCTCCCAAACCACAAGGGGGTTAGGTACAGACCCCTCATTAATGGAGAAATACTCCCATAGTGCTTTTAGTATCTCGGAGCGGGTTTCCTCCGACTGAAGCAGGGCTTTATTTACTCTCCTTGATGGGGGGGACCGAGTCACTGGCCCCAGCTGGAGTGTCAAGTGGACTGGCGCATGATCTGAGAAAGATATAACATCAATGGACGTAGAAACCACTCTGGTTAGGTCTTTATGTGACAACAGCAGATAGTCTAACCGTGAGTAAGTGTGGTATACCTGGGAATAGAAAGTATAGTCCCGGTCCTGCGTATGAAGCAACCGCCAAGGGTCCACTAACTGTAGGGTATGAAGATCTGCCTTCAGGCGTTTTAAACGAGAAAAGGACAGATGGGAGGCTCCGCGTGAGATGTCGAGGGCCAGGTCTATGGCGACATTAAGATCTCCACCAAAAATAAGCATCCCCTCCGAAAACTCCAGGAGCTCAGAGAGGAGCTTACGCAGGAACTGTGGATGGTCTACATTGGGGAAGTAAACATTTGCGAAAGTGACCTGCACATCAAACACCCTTCCCTTTAAGAGGAGAAAACGACCCTGCGTGTCTGCCCGCTGTGCCCCGAACACCCAAGGTATCGACCTGGCTAGTAGGATGCTGACCCCTTTCGATTTGGAGATCGGTGAGACACTGTGGTATGCCAGTGGAAAAGTCCCGTTGGTCAATTTAGGAATGTTATCAGCACAAAAGTGCATTTCCTGAAGGAAAGCTACGTGAGTTTTGCCCCTGCGCAGGTTAGCTAAAAGTTGCGATCGCTTTTCCGGTATATTGAGGCCGCGCACATTGAGAGAGGTGATCTTGAGGAGACCCATTATATCGTCTGGCGTGGAAATGAACGCCAATAGATGCATGGGAAATTCCCAAACAAAAAGTTCCCCCTAGGCAGAGGCCAGTAGCAAGAGGAAATAAAAACAAGAGAGAGAGAAAAGGGGGTGAAAGCAGAAAAGGGAAGAACAAGGACAAGCAAAGAGTAAGTGGGGGGAGAGGAAAAAGAAAAAGAGGAGAAAGGAGGGGGGAGCAAGAGAGGAAGGGAAGGGGGGAGGGAGGGGGTAGGGGAGTGAACGGTTCCTGTCGTAGACTTACTATGGACCCCTGTTGAGCACTCGGAGTGTCCACACAGGGGTCCGCCCTAATGGGGGGTGGAAGGAGCGTTAAGGTCTAATCAAAATCGAGCAGAGTTAAGGCAGTAGTTAGAATAGACAATATGAATGGAGATGTGTGGGATGAAGCCACAGAGAATCGCAATGCGTCTAGTATGAGAGCCAACATAACATATCAACTTAGCAATCAGTAACTGAAGCATAACAGCAGAACACTGTCTGCCACGACCATACGGTGGTGGTGTCCCCGAGAGGCTCAGGTACAGCAGCAAACCCAAGACAAATGTTAGGAGTCAGGACCTACCCAAGCATCCCGCAGCATAACCCAGAGCACCAGGACCGAGGGTCTATGCATTTGAAACGGAGGGTATTAAAACATGTTGCAAAAGGCAAAAACAGTGCACGCAAATCAGATAAAATAAGACAAAATAAAATAACATAAAATAACATAGCATACCACCTATGACTTCTGCAACCCTGTGAGAGCCGGCAGACAGGCCACTGTCCCCCCCCCCATAAAAATAGCCACTTGCAGGGATATTGAGAAAAACTGGAGGGGGCAAAAGGTCTTATAGTCATCCCGAGAGACATGCAATATAAACATTAAACAAAAAACAGGGCCCCCAGGGCGCCTATCTGGTGCTGGAGAATCGACATAGTCAGGGGATGTAATTGATAAGGTGAGAGTGGCCGAAGGTGTAGGGGCCTATTACCCATCTGCAGACCCCCCCGCTGCAACCGTCACCCCCACTGGTCACTAATAGGGAGCCTGCAGGGGGGAGGTGGCGCACAGGCCAGGGCAGCCCAGTATCTGTCATGGCCCAAAATCTCACATAGCAGATAAACATACACCTAGTTGACAACCTACGTTCCCCAGATGTGATTAGGAGGGTTCCCCATGAGCCAGCAGTCTTTGGGGTGTACTGCGTAAGATAATCAACAAGGGCCCAAAAGGTCGCCCATCAAGGCAGTTCGCAATAAAAAGTGGCAAGGTGGGATTCAGATGCTTGGGATACCCAGGAAGCTGATCATGTCTTACCAGTCCCCGGGATATGGAAGAGAGTTAGGATTCAGAGGACCTCGGATGAGGTCTGACAGTCTCCCGGCTTGTAGCTCGTGAACGGGGTCGGCGGATTCATTGCGGCCTGGGCAAAGGTGGGCCAAGAGCCTCTTGAGACAGCAGATAGTCAAACCAATTGGGGACACTCAAAGCAGGCTAGTCTATGAAGCTGAACAGGTCTGAGAGTTGGTCTGGTGAGCGAAGGTAAAACTCAGCACCCCGCCTCCGCACAATTAGATGAAAGGGGTGACCCCAGCGGTAAGTGGCTTCTGCTTCACGGATTACCTCGAGAAGGGGTCTCAGAAGCCCACGCATGGCTCTCGTTTGTCTGGAGATGTCAGGATAAATCCGGATCAGCGCACCATCAAAGTTGATTGGGCCTCGTTCCCAGGCCAGGCGCAGGATCTCTTCCTTTATGGTGAAGAAATGCACCCTGCACAGGACATCTCGTGGAAGGTCCACTGCAGCAGGATCCTGTGACGCTGTGGAAGGTGCTCTGGATCCTGGTATACGGTGGACCCTATCTAGCTCCAGTTCTGAGGCTGGCGGTTTTCCAAGAACCTGGTTCAGGATGGTCACCACCGTGGCATGCAGATCCGGGCCCTGGTAGCTTCAGGGATGCCGCGGAGGCGCAAATTGTTGCGTCTGCTCCTGTTCTCACCGTCGTCTAGCTTTAATTGTACCTCCACAAGATGGCGGCGGAAGGCACGCTGTTCCATCTCAAGGGGGGTGATATGGGCATCGGTGGTGGAGGTGGAGGATTCCAAAACAGTGACCCTCTCTTCCACTGTATCCACTTGCTGGCGCAGGTCATGTAATTCCCTGGAAAGTGCATTTACTATGGATGCCGCCATTTCCTGCAGATCTTGCCTGGTGGGCAGACCTGCCACAATGTCCCTGATGGAGCCCTCAGCATTGCTGCCTGTCTCCCCTGTATGACCAGAGCTGAGTTGTATGTCTGAACTCTGTATCACAGGGGACAGTATGGGAGAGGCTAACCTGTCCTCTCGAGTGGACCGATCGCCGCTTGCAATAGCTCCCGGCTGAGTGCTCTTTTTAAAAGAGGCAGTGGCGCTCGTCGGAGGGACTTGTGGCGGCGCCATCTTGGCTAAGGCAGCGGGGGAAGACGCAGCGTGCTGCCGGAGAAAATAGTGGGTTATTTCAGAACCCTTCTGTACCCCCAAGTTCAGCGAGTGTTTACGGTCCCCTGGCATAAATTCCGGCTCTCTCTGTCAGCTCGTCGGGCTGTTCTTAGGGCTTCCCCACACAGAGCTCTGAGGTGAGCGTCCTCACTCTTCCATTGCTTCCATGCCCCCCTACCATATTCTATTAAATGCAGAGAAGGCAGATGGTCAGGCTAAGAGTCTCATTCATTGGCAAAAAGACCTGATGGATCTTAATGAAGAAGAATGGATAGGAGCTATGGAGATCTTACCTGAGGTATCTATTTCACCATCTCAGCAATTGACCCAGCTTTTTATTCTACACAGAATTCACTATACCCCACAAAAATTATATGCTTGGGGAAAATACACAACGCCTTTATGTCTGCGATGTTCTGTATCCAATGGCTCCCTTATTCATATGCTTTGGCGCTGTCCCAAGCTCCGTAGATATTGGGAGAAAGTGTTCCTGACCTTGAATACAATATCTCAGACAGAAATAACAAATACCCCTAAACTAGCACTATTGGGAATAATTCCAGATGGAGTTCTACCTGTAGAGATGTATACAATGTGGACTAGATCTCTCTATCTAGCTCGTAAACTAATTTTACAAAAGTGGATTGCCAATACCCCACCAACCCATAAACAATGGGGTAACAAAATAAATTATATATTAAGAAAAGAAAGACCAGCACAGAAACATAGAGAGGTCCCTCAAAAATGTAATAAAATATGGTACTATTGGCTTGACTCGAGTAACTTATTGTACGATGTTCATGTGGAGGGGTTGGTGAGACGGAGGAGGGGGGGGGCAGATAGGGGTGAGGAGATCGATCTATAACAAATTAAGAAGTTGAGAATTGTACAATATAAATGGAACTGGAAATCAATTTAGAGGTGTATGTTTGTTATTGGTTTGTCTTGTTGGTCTTTTTTTTTTTGTTTTCTTCTTGTATATGTATATTTACAAATGAAATGATTGTAATCTTTTATGTTTATTGTTTCCTTGCATACATTTTTGTGGAATAAGCATGATAAAAAAAAAAAAAAAACTTATAGACCAGTCATGGATTCTCTCATCTTAAACCAATAGAAAAATACACTAGCATGGGACTTTTGAGGTACATCATATGTCTAAAAACACTATTTATTTGATATAAACAATTTTTCTTTTTTTAAACTTCTTATGGGGATGTGGCACCATTTTTTTTTTATAGATTCCATTATTTGGGCCAATAGAAATGGTCTTGAACTAGGCCATATGTTTTCTCAGGTCCCAGGTGGCCATGGCAATCATACAGACATCTGAAGACCATCTTTTGGAAACAATATGGCAGAACCAGTTGTGAAAAACAAAATCTTTTGCGTAACCAAACCAAAAATTATTAATACCCCAGGTGAGCAGTTTGTGGTGATGGAGTGTGGAGCAGGTGGTGATTTATCACAGAAGATTGGTATGAAGTACAAGATTTGACACAAAATTTGGGACTGTCACAGAATTTAAGATCACAAGACTTTATTGATTTTTTTTTTTTTTTTGTTATGAGTATAGTTTGACTCCAGTGCTGTATCATAAGAACTTTAATATGGGAGAACCAGATGTCATCGATCGGATCGGTCATGATACAACACCACACAAAATAGCAGTCTTTTGTCTATCTTAAATTTCTCCCAATCTCTTAGGAACTGACTATAGACAGTAGGTAGAGTCTTCCTTAACATCTCTTGGTCTTTAGCATGCACTGCCCTATACAGAGGTCCAATTAGGGGGTCAGCCTTTTGACACCTGATCATCTTCTGTTGAGATATAGAGCAGTTCTAAAAACGACCCCAATGCTGCAGGGTAGGGGAACAGGTCTGTCACAGCTTCTGGTCCAACTCCCTTATCAGCTGCATTTCAGAAAAGGCTACATGATCTTCAACTATTGCAACCAAGGCACACAGAGCCCCAATGACTGCACCAGGGCGCTCTACCCATTCACTGTCTTCGTTAACAGAAACCAATCTCAGACATCTAGACAGAGCATCAACTCCAATGTTCTTTGGACCCAGATTGTACTGCAGAGTCGACTGATAATTGGATTAGGCAGCCAGCCAGTTTGGCTGTGGTTAGGACATACAGTACTGTGCAAAAGTTTTGGACAGGTGTGAAGAAATGCTGTAAAGTTAGAATGCTTTCAAAAATATATATTTTAATTGTTTATTTTTTTTTATCAATTTACAAAATGAAGTAGGACCAAAATCAGACCAAAGTAGTACAGGAACCTTTTTATAAGTCGGACCATTTAAGACATGTGACATGTTCTCCCAAAGTCGGAGCATATGTCATACTAGTGTGACTAGTGCCTTAGGCAGAGAGAACTCCCTGAAGTACTGCAGGATCAATATTGTGGCCCGTTCATAAAATACTAACAGATAGTGATATCTATATAACTATATCATCTTTTGCCTTCAGAACTGCCCTAATTCTTCATGGCAGAGATTCAACAAGGTGTTGGAAACATTCCTTAGAGATTTGGGCCCATATTAACATGATTGCATCATGCAGTTTGTGCAGATTTATTGGCTGTGCATCCATGATGCCAATCTCCCGTTCCACCATATCCAAAGGTGCTTTATTGCAATGTTTCTCAACTCCAGTCCTCAAGTACCCCCAACAGGTCATGCTTACAGGATTTCCCTCAGATGAAACGGCTGTGGTAATTACTAAGGCAGTGAAACTGATCAAATCACTTGTGCAAAATAATGGAAAGCCTGAAAACATGACCTGTTTTGGGGTACTTGAGGACTGGAGTTGAGAAACATTGCTCTATTGGATAGAGATCTTGTGACTGTGGAGGCCTTTGGAGTACAGTAAACTCATTCTCATGTTCAAGAAACCAGTGGTGAGATGATTTGAGCTTTGTGACGTGGTGCATTATCCTGCTGGAAAGAGCCATCAGAAGATGGGTACACTGTAGTCAAAAAGGGATGGACATGGTCAGCAACAATACTCAGGTAGGGACATTTAAACGATGCTTAATTAGTACTAAGGGGCCCAAAGTGTTCCAGGAAAATATCCCCCACACCATTACACCACCACCACAACCAGCTTAAACTGTTGATACAAGGCAGGGCGTGCTACTGCTGCCTTGGCTGGCTCAGATCCACCACTGTCTGAGTTCTCCTCCCGCCCGCAGCTAGCCCGAGCGACTGTCTGAGGGACCAGAGCTTAGCCCCAGAGAGGGGATAAGGTGAGGATCAGATGGAATAATAGTATACAGTAATGAAGGAGAAGGTGAGTGACACAAGTGGGGGAGGGGGACTGTAATGAAGAAGGTGACAAGTGAGGGAGGGGGACAGTAATGAAGAAGAAGGTGACACAAGTGAAGGGGGACAGTATTGAAGGAGAATGTGACACAAATGGGGACAGAAATGAAGGAGAAGGTGACACAAGTGGGGGGCAGTATTGAAGGAGAAGGTGACACAAGTGGGGAAAAGTAATGAAGGAGAAGGTGACACAAGTGGGGGAGAGTAATGAAGGAGAAGGTGACACAAGTGGGGGACAGTAATGAAGAAGGTGACATAAGTGGGGGACAGTAATGAAGGAGAAGATACAAGTGGGGGACAGTAATAAAGGAGAAGGTGACACAAATAGGGGACAGTAATGAAGAAGGTGATACAAGTGGGGGTCAGTAATGAAGCAGAAAGTGACACAAGTAGGGGACAGTAATGAAGGCGGTGACACAAGTGGGGGACAGTAATGAAGAAGATGACACAAATAGGGGACAGTAATGAAGAAGATGATACAAGTGGGGGACAGTTATGAAGGTGACACAAATAGGGGACAGTAATGAAGAAGGTGACACAAGTGGGGGACAGTAATGAAGGAGAAGGTGACACAAAGAGGGGACAGTAATTAAGAAGGTGACACAAGTGGGGGACAATAATGAAGGCAAAGGTGACACAAGTGGGGGACAGTAATGAAGGTGGTGACACAAATGGGGGACAGTAATGAAGGTGACACAAGTGGGAGACAGTAATGAAAGAGAAGGTGACACAAATAGGGGACAGTAATGAAGAAAGCGTCACAAGTGAGGGACAGTAATGAAGTAGGAGGTGACACAAATGGGCGACAGTAATGAAGAAGGAGACACAAGTGGGGGACAGTAATGAAGGAGAAGGTGACACAAATAAGGGACAGTAATGAAGAAGGTGATATAAGAGGGGGACTGTAATGGAGGAGGTGACACAAATAGGGGACAGTAATGAAAGTGACACAAGTGGGGGACAGTAATGAAAGAGAAGGTGACACAAATGGAGGACAGTAATGAAGGTGACACGGTGGGGGCACAGTAATGAAGGCGAAGGTGATACAAGTGGGGGCCAGTAATGAAGAAGATGATACAAGTGGGGGACAATAATTAAGGAGAAGGTGACACAAGTGGGGGACAGTAATGAAGGTGACACAAATGGGGGACAGTAATGAAGGAGAAGGGGACACAAGTGGGGGACAGTAATGAAGAAGAAGATGACACAAAAGGGGGACATTAATGAAGAAGATAACACATTCGGTAATGAAGAAGGTGACACAAGTGGGGGACAGTAATGAAGAAGATGATACAAGTGGGGGACAGTATGAAGGAGAAGGTAACACAAGTG
Source organism: Aquarana catesbeiana (assembly GCF_042186555.1). Classification (NCBI taxonomy): domain Eukaryota; kingdom Metazoa; phylum Chordata; class Amphibia; order Anura; family Ranidae; genus Aquarana; species Aquarana catesbeiana. Next base: position 453,897,639 of record NC_133325.1, read on the forward strand.
GGGGACAGTAATGAAGGTGACACAAATGGGGGACAGTAATAAAGAAGGTGACACAAGTGGGGGACAGTATGGAAGGAGAAGGTGACACAAGTGGGGGACAGTAATGAAGAAGGTGACACAAGTGGGGCACAGTAATGCAGAAGAAGGTGACACAAGTAAGGGACAGTAAAGGAGACAAAGGTGGGGGAGAGTAATGAGCAGGTGACACAAGTGGGGACAGTAATGAAGGAGAAGGTGACACAAGTTGGGGACAGTAATGAAGAAGGTGACACAAATAAGAGACAGTAATGAAGAAGGTTACACAAGTGGGGGACAGTAATGAAGGAGAAGATGACACAAGTGGGGGAGAGTAATAAAGGAGAAGGTGACAAAAGTGGGGGACAGTAATGAAGTAGGTGACACAAATGGACACAGTAATGAAGAAGATGATACAAGTGGGAGACCGTAATGAAGGTGACACAAATAGGGGACAGTAATGAAGAAGGTGACACGAGGGGGACAGTAATGAAGGAGAAGGTGACACAAATAGGGGACAGTAATTAAGAAGGTGATGCAAGTGGGGGACAATAATGAAGGTGAAGGTGACACAAGTGGGGGACAGTAATGAAGGTGGTGACACAAATGGGGGACAGTAATGAAGGTGACACAAGCGGGAGACAGTAATGAAGGAGAAGGTGACACAAATAGTGGACAGTAATGAAGGTGACACAAGTGGGGGACAGTAATGAAGTAGGAGGTGACACAAATGGGGGACAGTAATGAAGAAGGTGACACAAGTGGGGGACAGTAATGAAGGAGAAGGTGATACAAATAAGGGACAGTAATGAAGAAGGTGATACAAGTGGGGGACAGTAATGGAGGAGGTGACACAAATAGGGGACAGTAATGAAAGTGACACAAGTGGGGGACAGTAATGAAAGAAAAGGTGACACAAATGGGGGACAGTAATGAAGTAGAAGCTGACACAAGTGGGGGACAGTAATGAAGTAGGTGACACAAATGGGCACAGTAATGAAGAAGGTGACATAAGTGGGGGACAGTAATGAAGGAAAAGATACAAGTGGGGGAGAGTAATAAAGGAGAAGGTGATACAAATAGGGGGCAGTAATGAAGGTGACACAAGTGGGGGACAGTAATGAAGGAAAAGGTGACACAAATAGGGGACAGTAATGAAGAAGGTGACACATGTGGGGGACAGTAATGAAGGAGAAGGTAGCACAAATGGAGTACAGTAATGAAGAAGGTAACATGGGGGACACAGTAATGAAGGCGAAGGTGACACAAATAGTTGCCAGTAATGAAGAAGATGATACAAGTGGGGGACAGTAATGAAGAAGGTGACACAAGTGGGGGACAGTAATGAAGGAGAAGGTGATACAAATAAGGGACAGTAATGAAGAAGGTGATACAAGTGGGGGACAGTAATGGAGGAGGTGACACAAATAGGGGACAGTAATGAAAGTGACACAAGTGGGGGACAGTAATGAAAGAAAAGGTGACACAAATGGGGGACAGTAATGAAGTAGAAGCTGACACAAGTGGGGGACAGTAATGAAGTAGGTGACACAAATGGGCACAGTAATGAAGAAGGTGACATAAGTGGGGGACAGTAATGAAGGAAAAGATACAAGTGGGGGAGAGTAATAAAGGAGAAGGTGATACAAATAGGGGGCAGTAATGAAGGTGACACAAGTGGGGGACAGTAATGAAGGAAAAGGTGACACAAATAGGGGACAGTAATGAAGAAGGTGACACATGTGGGGGACAGTAATGAAGGAGAAGGTAGCACAAATGGAGTACAGTAATGAAGAAGGTAACATGGGGGACACAGTAATGAAGGCGAAGGTGACACAAATAGTTTCCAGTAATGAAGAAGATGATACAAGTGGGGGACGATAATGGAGAAGGTGACAGAAGTGGGGGACAGTAATGAAGAAGGTGACAAAAATGGGGGACAGTAATGAAGAAGGTGACACGAGGGGGGACAGTTATGAAGGAGAAGGTGACACAAGTAGGGGATAGTAATGAAGGTGACACAAGAGGGGGACAGTAATGAAGAAGGTGACACAAATAGGGGACAGTAATGAAGAAGGTGACACATGTGGGGGACAGTAATGAAGGAGAAGGTGACACAAATGGAGGACAGTAATGAAAGTGACACAAGTGGGGGACAGTAATGAAAGAGAAGGTGACACAAATGGGGGACAGTAATGAAGAAGGTGACACGGGAGGCACAGTGATGAAGGCGAAGGTGACACAAGTGGGGGACAGTAATGAAGAAGAAGTTGACACAAATAGGAGCCAGTAATGAAGAAGATGATACAAGTGGGGGACGATAATGGAGAAGGTGACACAAGTGGGGGACAGTAATTAAGAAGGTGACACAAATGGGTGACAGAAATGAAGAAGGTGACACGGGGGGGGGGACAGTTATGAATGAGAAGGTGACACAAGTAGGGGATAGTAATGAAGAAGGTGACATAAGTGGGGGACAGTAATGAAGGAGAAGGTGACACAAGTGGGAGACAGTAATGAAGGAGAAGGTGACAAATGGGGGACAGTAATGAAGAAGGTGAAACAAGTGGGGGACAGTAATTAAGAAGTTGACACAAATAGGGGACAGTAATGACGAAGATGATACAAGTGGGGGACAGTAATGAAGGAGAAGGTGACACAAATAGGGGACAGTAATGAAAGTGGCACAATTGGGGGACAGTAATGAAAGAAAAGGTGACACAAATGGGGGACAGTAATGAAGAAGATGATACAAGTGGGGGACAGAAATGAAGTAGAAGGTGACACAAGTGGGGGACAGTAATGAAGTAGGTGACACAAATGGGCACAGTAATGAAGAAGGTGACATAAGTGGGGGACAGTAATGAAGGAGAAGATACAAGTGGGGGAGAGTAATAAAGGAGAAGGTGATACAAATAGGGGACAGTAATGAAGGTGACACAAGTGGGGGACAGTAATGAAGGAGAAGGTGACACAAATAGGGGACAGTAATGAAGAAGGTGACACGTGGGGGACAGTAATGAAGGAGAAGGTAGCACAAATGGAGTACAGTAATGAAGAAGGTGACATGGGGGGCACAGTAATGAAGGCGAAGGTGACACAAATAGTTGCCAGTAATGAAGAAGATGATACAAGTGGGGGACAGTAATGAAGAAGGTGACACAAATGGGGGACAGTAATGAAGAAGGTGACACGAGGGGGGACAGTTATGAAGGAGAAGGTGACACAAGTAGGGGATAGTAATGAAGAAGGTGACATAAGTGGGGGACAGTAATGAAGGAGAAGGTGACACAAGTGGGGGACATTAATGAAGGAGAAGGTGACACAAATGGGGGCAGTAATGAAGAAGGTGAAACAAGTGGGGGACAGTAATTAGAAAGTTGACACAAATAGGGGACAGTAATGATGAAGATGATACAAGTGGGGGACAGAAATGAAGGAGAAGGTGACACAAATAGGGGACAGTAATGAAAGTGACACAAGTGGGGGACAATAATGAAAGAGAAGGTGACTCAAATGGGGGACAGTAATGAAGAAGATGATAAAAGTGGGGGACAGTGATGAAGGAGAAGGTGACACAAGTGGGGGACAGTAATGAAGTAGGTGACACAAATGGGCACAGTAATGAAGGTGACATAAGTGGGGGACAGTAATGAAGGAGAAGATACAAGTGGGGGAGAGTAATAAAGGAGAAGGTAATACAAATAGGGGACAGTAATGAAGGTGACACAAGTGGGGGACAGTAATGAAGGAGAAGGTGACACAAAGAGGA